>NC_140172.1:1556045-1953545 GCF_963971535.1 Notolepis coatsorum
GTTAGGCTGGTTGGCTAACAAAGCAATGCCTGATCAGCGTGTAATTTATGTGAAAAAGATCTTACCGTGGGCCGGTTGGATCCCCAAAAGGATTTCCCAGTTATCGATCGCCATCTGGTAGATCGATATGTCCATTGGCTGGTGATATATTCCTTTACTGCATAGTGAATTCGGCGTCGCAAAAGGTATTCCAAGCTACAGGCTACATATACAGCTAACTGGAAACTCCATTGAAAGAAAAAAAAAATAAGGCACCTTTCTGCCACAGGGAACACTGCATTATCGAGACAGCGCCCCCAAGAGGATCTGGCCGGTAATGCACTTTTCAGAATTCGAAGACTGGGGTAAATCTGCAGTGCTGCTCGGTGACATTGAGTAGGTTATTAAAATGGAATAAAAGCCAAAACAACCTGTCCGTGGTTGGTCCTTTAAGCATGGCGCCGAAACACGGACATATCCGTGGTCGGGCTGGAATGTGTTAAAGGGTACAAATAAAACAATGCCTGCACCAGAATGCAGGAAATGAAGTCTTTGTAACACAAAATTTCCTGGTGGGACCCCCAGACCCCCCGCTTAAAAAGTGGCTTGACTGGGGCTATATTTCGCACTATATTTCCTGGCCTGAATGATTTCCCCAGTCCGGCCCTGGTTAAAAGCCTCCAATGCTTATTAGTGTGTGTGCGTTTGAACGTTTGCATGTTTCAACCATACATTTCCATTTATAATTATTTTTTTTAATAATAATTTTATTCTTTTTTTATACCTCATATAATAGTGGGGGTCGCGGCTCTCTGACACTGTTATTTCGGGGGGTCGCGGCCTGAAAACTTTGGGAACCCCTGATCTAGACCCCCCCCCTCCCTCATACAGAGTTAAGCCTCATTGCTATCACCACCGCCCAATGCTTTGAATCTCACAGAAACGTCATCCAGATAAACAGATCCTCTCCCATCAGGTTCTCAAATTATTATTTTGATTCTTGAAATATGGAGTTTGGAAAGTATAGGAAACATTTGAAAGAAATTTTTTCACAATTTCCAGGTAAAGAAATAACACAAAAACAGGGAAGTTCAGCGACAGGCTAGAAGCTCCCTCCACCTCAGATCAGAACCTCGACACCACCTCATCTAAACCCACGTGGAGAAGCTCCCTCCACCTCAGATCAGAACCTCGACACCACCTCATCCAAACCCACGTGGAGAAGCTCCCTCCACCTCAGATCAGAACCTCGACACCACCTCATCCAAACCCACGTGGAGAAGCTCCCTCCACCTCAGATCAGAACCTCGACACCACCTCATCCAAACCCACGTGGAGAAGCTCCCTCCACCTCAGATCAGAACCTCGACACCACCTCATCCAAACCCACGTGGAGAAGCTCCCTCCACCTCAGATCAGAACCTCGACACCACCTCATCTAAACCCACGTGGAGAAGCCCCCTCCACCTCAGATCAGAACCTCGACACCACCTCATCCAAACCCACGTGGAGAAGCTCCCTCCACCTCAGATCAGAACCTCGACACCACCTCATCCAAACCCACGTGGAGAAGCTCCCTCCACCTCAGATCAGAACCTCGACACCACCTCATCTAAACCCACGTGGAGAAGCTCCCTCCACCTCAGATCAGAACCTCGACACCACCTCATCTAAACCCACGTGGAGAAGCTCCCTCCACCTCAGATCAGAACCTCGACACCACCTCATCCAAACCCACGTGGAGAAGCTCCCTCCACCTCAGATCAGAACCTCGACACCACCTCATCTAAACCCACGTGGAGAAGCTCCCTCCACCTCAGATCAGAACCTCGACACCACCTCATCTAAACCCACGTGGAGAAGCTCCCTCCACCTCAGATCAGAACCTCGACACCACCTCATCCAAACCCACGTGGAGAAGCTCCCTCCACCTCAGATCAGAACCTCGACACAACCTCATCTAAACCCACGTGGAGAAGCTCCCTCCACCTCAGATCAGAACCTCGACACCACCTCATCTAAACCCACGTGGAGAAGCTCCCTCCACCTCAGATCAGAACCTCGACACCACCTCATCCAAACCCACGTGGAGAAGCTCCCTCCACCTCAGATCAGAACCTCGACACCACCTCATCCAAACCCACGTGGAGAAGCTCCCTCCACCTCAGATCAGAACCTCGACACCACCTCATCCAAACCCACGTGGAGAAGCAGTGGATGAGACACAGCTGAGCTGAGGCCACGGTCTGAACGTAATCAAAACATGTGAAAGATAGCTGCACACTCCAAACTCTGATACGAGAATTAATTTATTAGACTACATTACGGCTGACCCCTATTAGTCAAATAGTCGACTAATCGATCTAACGGAGCCGTAGTCGACTGCCAACCTCTTAGTCGAATGCAAAATATTTATTTAATTTTTTTTTACAATTTTTTTCTATCATTCTTTCCAAAAGAAAAGAGGCCTAGAAGCGTGGCTAACGCTAATGGCACGCATACCAGAGGCTAACTGCCTAAGAAAACAGGCACAGAGGCACTGAGAGAGGATTTCACCATCTAATGAACACACTAGACTAGACAAATATCAAGATGTATCCATCAGTGGACCAATTGCATGCTTTCGCAGAGGACAAGAAGCCTTCAGTCGACTCCTTCAGACATTAAGCACCCCCACAGAGGACAAGAAGCCTTCAGTCGACTCCTTCAGACATTAAGCACCCCCACAGAGGACAAGAAGCCTTCAGTCGACTCCTTCAGACATTAAGCACCCCCACAGAGGACAAGAAGCCTTCAGTCGACTCCTTCAGACATTAAGCACCCCCACAGAGGACAAGAAGCCTTCAGTCGACTCCTTCAGACATTAAGCACCCCCCCCCCCCCCCCACAGAGAACAAGAAGCCTTCAGTCGACTCCTTCAGACATTAAGCACCCCCCACAGAGGACAAGAAGCCTTCAGTCGACTCCTTCAGACATTAAGCACCCCCCACAGAGGACAAGAAGCCTTCAGTCGACTCCTTCAGACATTAAGCACCCCCCACAGCCCAAATGGAATGATAAAAAAATTAAATAAATAAAAATTATTATACTTAGCAAGAAAAAATAATGAAAAAGCTAAATGTGTTACTGGAACATGTTCGTCATGTCATTTCAGAGTAGCCCAACGGGTGTTTCTGATTGTGTTGGATTTTTTAATAGTATCATATTAATTTGTAGTGGTTGTTGTTTATAATATATATATATACTTTGCCTGAAAGAATCGTGGATGGTAGATACCGACACTAACCATAACATTAACCCTAAACCTACCCTACCGTAACCCTTAACCCTAAACCGTAACCCTTAACTCCCTGTGGACCAGTGGTTGGGGGCCCTGTGGACCAGTGGCTGGGGGCCCTGTGGACCAGTGGCTGGGGGCCAGCCTCTCCCTGTGGACCAGTGGCTGGGGGCCAGCCTCTCCCTGTGGACCAGTGGCTGGGGGCCAGCCTCTCCCTGTGGACCAGTGGTTGGGGGCCAGCCTCCCTGTGGACCAGTGGTTGGGGGCCAGCCTCTCCCTGTGGACCAGTGGTTGGGGGCCAGCCTCTCCCTGTGGACCAGTGGCTGGGGGCCAGCCTCTCCCTGTGGACCAGTGGCTGGGGGCCAGCCTCTCCCTGTGGACCAGTGGCTGGGGGCCAGCCTCTCCCTGTGGACCAGTGGTTGGGGGTTAGGGTTAGGTAGCTTCTGCTGAGGCTACTTTGAAATCACTTGCAAAATCAAATAAATTCTGAATGTTGTCAAAAATTCAAATATTCAAACACTGTCATATTCAAGCTATTATGGCATAACTGAATTAATGAATTCTTTGACATCTTGCCCAGGGCTCGGAGGTACACTGAATGTAAAGGGATATATATATATATATATATATATATATATATATATATATATATATATATATATATATATATATATATATATATATATATATATATATATATCGTCATGGATCCATGCAAAGGTATGGATTTAATTTTCTATACCGACATCCATGACATATATACATGTATAATGTATATTTTTAAGTGCATCAAAATACATTGACGAATTGAGAAGAAGAAAAAAGAAACAAATTGAGCATTTTGAAGGAAGCGGCACCGCATCTACCGCTTGGCACTCGTTCTGACTCGTTCTGACTCGTTCTGACTCGTTCTGACTCGTTCTGACTCGACGGGGGGTTGAAAGTAAACAGAGCCCAGACCAGTTTGTCTGTCCGTCTGCATGTGTGAGTTATTGATTTGACAGCCGTCTCACGTACAGTAGCTGATCCTCGTCACGCCGAGAGGGTTTCACTGAGAGTCGAGACGTTAAAAACACAGCAACATTTATGGGGAAATGTGCTCGCCGTCTTCCCAAGAGTCGGACAGGAAAGACGGATACCGATGTTCTCTCTCTGTGCGTAGGAAGGTATACGGCAGCACGCTACAGCCTAGCTCAGCACCAACAGCTAGGCTAGCCGGTCCGTATCCTCTTCCATTAGTTTGTGCTGAGCTAGGCTACACAGAACCTACCCTCTGCCTTCATGAGTCCAGTTTAGGAAGGAGAAGGAGCCCAGAGAGAAATCAAGCCAGCGTAGTAGCATGTTGTGCACAGAGCAGAACGGAGGAAGGATTGTTTATCTTTTCCTTTTTTTATTCGCTTTATAGTTGCTTTGTGACCTTTTTTTTTCTTCTATCAGAAATAAATATTACTCTGATATTTACTTTGGATACTGCAGTTACACACAGCAGCATACTGTATTATATTGTTTGTTGTTTTGGTTGTTTATACATTCCCCGTCACCTGTATTGACCCATATATATATTTATATATAAATATAAATCACATCAATTTACTTTCAATTCACTCATTTCACAAAGGGTGTTTTCTTTTAAATTAAAATATTTGAAAAAAAGAAATTGGCAGAACTTTGTCGCATAAAGACCTATAAAGAAAAGTAACTCACGATCGACGACGGACCTGTTGTTCCGTAAAGGTCATTTTCAACATTGAATTGACTGAATTGAAAGCGAACTGGTACAGGAATCCCATTGAAGACGTTATTAATCTGAAGCATGTGACACTTCCGATGTTCCTTCACTCAGCCTTCAGGTGCTGCTAGATGTCGTCGGTGAGGTCATAAAGTTGCGTGAGGTCATAAAGTTGCGTGAGGTCATAAAGTTGCGTGAGGTCATAAAAACCTACCGGCTTGTTTTTGCTACAAAGAAACTAAATCCTAAGATGCTGAAGCCACGGTGGCTGTCTGACCAAATTGTTAAAGTCCCCATGAAATGGCTCGCAGAATGCTATTTGACATACATTATTATGCATTTCCTGTAAAAAAAATTTAAAAGTATTGATTGAAATTGATTGGTGTTTACAGTAGCCAATATCACTGAAGGTGCATTATTGTCGACCCATTAGCTAGCAAGCTAATGTTAGCAACGTACTGTTAGCAATGTTAACATTGAACATTTGTTCAGTTTAGTTAAAGAGGCTGAGTGCTAGCTTAGTTACAATGTGCTGTAATTCTAGAAAGCATTTCATTGGACGCAAAATTAGTATATGCCCCTGTGTGCCGGATGACTCGTCAGCATTTTTTGTCGTTTTCCAGGAAATTACAAACACTAAATGGCGTATAACTGACAATCAGTGCAAGACATAAGTGATAAACGAATGTTAACATCTATCTGGATTTCATGGCGCCTTCAAATTTTGTGGCTCTTTGCAATCACAGCGATCAATCACAGCGATCAATCGTGCAAATGATGATTATGTAGGAATCAAAAGCAGCGTGCAGTGGATCATTAAAACGCTAAAAGCAGCTGGATGATAGAAAACAAGCAGAACTTCTACGTATCAAGAAGTAGGCAAGGATCTGTCTGCACTCCCAACCACAGAGCTGTCATTCACTCTCATTCCTGTTTGTGTATCTGAATGTTTAACATGTTTGCCTTGTTCCCCCTTCTCTCTTGTGTATCTCGTGTGTAAATACTGTAAATTAAGTTATTTCTCTTATTGTATATAATAGGATACTTGTAAGCATGGAGAGGATATGGTCATTACAGTACGGCACACTGACTGTTCCAAAGACCTGTCATTTATTAGACTGTTTTAAGGCATTTGAATGCTCTCTATCATAAGGAATACACACTATTCCAATGTCTGTGTGATGTAGCCTTTTCTTGTTTTGAGAGTTGCAACATGAATAAAATCTGAAAACATAAAGGTGATTTGTCTTGTTTGTTTATTTGCTGATGTTGGCAGGTGACAGGTAGGTGCCGTTTACTAGTTACAGTCTACTGTTGGAACCCACAGGTCCTGGCAGGTGACAGCTAGGTGCCGTTTACTAGTTACAGTCTACTGTTGGAACCCACAGGTCCTGGCAGGTGACAGCTAGGTGCCGTTTACTAGTTACAGCTTACTGTTGGAACCCACAGGTCCTG
The DNA here is from genome assembly GCF_963971535.1 of Notolepis coatsorum. Taxonomy (NCBI): domain Eukaryota; kingdom Metazoa; phylum Chordata; class Actinopteri; order Aulopiformes; family Paralepididae; genus Notolepis; species Notolepis coatsorum. The sequence continues at coordinate 1,562,486 of NC_140172.1, forward strand.
GCAGGTGACAGCTAGGTGCCGTTTACTAATTACAGCTTACTGTTGGAACCCACAGGTCCTGGCAGGTGACAGGTGCCGTTTACTAGTTACAGTCTACTGTTAGAACCCACAGGTCCTGGCAGGTGACAGGTGCCGTTTACTAGTTACAGCTTACTGTTGGAACCCACAGGTCCTGGCAGGTGACAGGTGCCGTTTACTAGTTACAGCTTACTGTTGGAACTCACAGGTCCTGGCAGGTGACAGGTGCCGTTTACTAGTTCCAGCTTACTGTTGGAACCCACAGGTCCTGGCAGGTGACAGGTTACTAGTTACAGTATAAGATAAGATATTCCTTTATTGATCCCCTTGGGGAAATGCAGGCATCATAGCAGGAGGGGGGAGGTACAGGTAGTAAAAAAGCAGTGTAAACAATATAACAAATCAATATAATTAACCCTGGACATGTGCATATGGGCAACAAGGTGCGAGATGAGGGTATGTATACCCTCTGTTATATTTGCCCTACAATATATAATCTAAATCTAATCTAATATATAATCTGAAAAAATAACAATGCTAAATATATGCAATATATAATCTAAAATGCTAAGGTGCGGTATGCATAAGGTAGTATATTGTCCTTTTAGGTTCCTATGAGTTCTAGTTGGATGTCTGGCAGCAGTCCCTGCCCACTGTTGTCGAGCCTGATGGCCGCTGGTATGAAGGACTGTCCGAGGCGGTTAGTTGAGTGTCGGGGGGTATGAGTCTGTGACTTTATATATTTTATATATTTACATGCCGAGTATGTGTGTGTTTTGAATTCTGAGGCCACGTTTAAGTAGTGTGGGGTATACAGTGGACGTCGTTTCAATATATTGTGGCGGAAGAGAGTATTTTAGTGTCATATTTAGCACATTGTCATGGAATACACCGCTTATAAACAACAGGCTGGCTAGGCTAATTAGCTTGCACAGCGTTGTTTTATATATTTACGTGCCGAGTATGTGTGTGTTTTGAATTCTGAGGCCACGTTTAAGTAGTGTGGGGTATTCAGTGGACGTCGTTTCAATATATTGTGGCGGAAGAGAGTTTTAGTGTCATATTTATTGTCATGAGATACTCCGCTTGTCGGCTACTGCTAACGTGCGCGGACTGATGACGACATCAACTCGACTCGAGACATTCGCAGCAGCATAAGAAGTTAATTAAACTTGACAGACGATAATTATCGATATCGAATTATATGAAAATAATTTTATAATTTTATCGCAATAACGTTTTTGGTCATATCGCCCAGCCTTGCCTGGGACACTAAAGGAAGTGCAGCATGAATGTTGTTCTTCAGTGATATGGCTAGCAATGGAAATACATTCAAGATGGTAGTTAAATACACCTGGCAGGTGGGGCGGCTACGTGGCGTAGTGGGCAAGGCGCTCGCCACAAATGACGGAGACGCTGGGCTTGCCTGTTCGAGCCCAGCGCTCCACATTGCTTTCAGTTTAGCTGGCCGTCCGTACTAATACACATTGGCCGTATTAGGGGGTGGGAAACTGATGGGTGGGGATCGGGTGTTGTGGACAGCGACTCCTACAGGTCGGTTGGTGCGCCTGCACAGTAGAATCAGGAAGTGTTGGGGGCAGCGTGAGCCTCCCACGCGTTACTCCTCGCCACTGAGAGATCGAGCTGCGCAGGTGAAAAGATGCGACTGCTGTTACCTCAAGTACCGGAGGGGACTTGTGCTATGTATGACTTAGTCCACATTGCAGCCGGCTTGTGGGAGGCAAGAAACAGCGTTCGTGACAGGGGAGGGTTGAATTGGATGATACGAAATTGGGATGGGAGAAAATATAGAAAATGGGAGAAAAAGTGGATAAAAAAAAAAAAAAATACACCTGGCAGGTAATTACATGACATGACACGGCAGGAAATTACATCACAACGCAGGTGTGCCGGTGCAATGTGACCAAAGGAATGACCTATCAAAGTAGAGTCCAATCATAAATCCATAAATTATACATATATATAGATATATCTATATCTAACACCAATCTATATTATAAACAATACAAAACAAAACAATATTACCAGAAACTTGATATTATTATAACATAACATGCCCATTAATTTCTAGGGCTAATTGAGCCCCTTTACATATTTAATTAAATAGTTTCAAATTATACATTGGGCATCCTTGAGAAACATACCTCTTGTTTAGCAACAAACAACAACTTTAATAAAACCAGAAATAACACTGTATGTGTAAGGAGGTTAGAGGAAACAGGTTAAAACGTTCTCTTCATTCATTCCTCTAGGTTCGATGCAATTGAACAGGTGGATATAATAACATTCACGTTGCAACAGCAACTTGTGTCTGTCTCCACCTCGTGCGGGCCTGAGTACTAACTCTAGTCCCATATATTTGAGATCGTTGGCGGTATGTTTACACTTGGAGAAATGTCGAGCTACCGACGACTTGACATCTGAATTTCTCACAGCACATTTGTGTTCACTGATTCTTGATTTAAAGGCTCTAGTTGTTTTGCCCACATAAGAAAAATTACAAGGACATTTTAGCAAATACACCAGATTAGACGAATTACACGTAATCCGTCCTTTGACTGGTAGGTTTTTCCCCGTTTTAGGATGTGAGAAAAATTTACCTTTAATCATGCCTTGGCACTGTACACAGGATTTGCAGGGAAAATTCCCATCTGCGATATTGGACATAAAATGAGAAGGTTTCTTTAAGGGCAAATCAGTTTTGACTAGGAGATTAGATAGATTCGCTTGTCTCTTATAAAAATAGTTAGGCGAATGCTGAAACGCTGCCCCTATAAGAGGGTCGGACTGCAGAATATGCCAATGTTTATTGACAATACTCCGTGTGTCTCTCGTGATAGGGCTGTAAGTAGACACAAAAGATACTTTGTCTGTTTTGTCTTCTTTCTTTCTGGGGGTGAACAACGTGGCCCTATCGATATGTTTGGTTTTGTTCAGGGCTTTGAGTGTCAAATCAGCACTGTAGCCTCTTTCGTGGAAACTGCCACGGAGGACCTCTGCTTGTGCAATAAATCTATCGTCAGTATCACATATTCTCTTATAACGAAGTATTTGGCTATAAGGTAGACTATTCTTCAAGGCTGGGGTGTGATAACTGGAATAATGCAAGAACGAGTTACGGTCTGTCTCCTTTTTAAAAACCTCTGTGTGTAATGAGATGCCATTAGGGGCTTTCTTGATCAGAACATCGAGGAAAGGTAAATTATGCATATCAAACTTCAATGTAAACTTTATCGTTTCTCTACAGGTGTTCAGGTACTCAAGGAAGGCAAAAAGATCAGATGATGAACCAGACCAAATAAAAAACAGATCGTCAATATAGCGCATATAAGATTTGACACATTTCTCAAACAGGTTATTATTAAAGATATGATCTACTTCATATTTGGACATATAAAGATTGGCTAGGTTCACAGCGGCTGGAGAGCCCATGCTGAGACCTCTGTTTTGCAAGTAGTATTTATCTTGGAATCTAAAATAATTTCTAGTTAGAACTAGGTCGGTTAAACTAACTAGCGCTTCTGTTGGGGGGAGTAATACTTCCCTCGAGTTTAAATAAAAACTCAGAGTGTCAAGCGCGTCAGCATGTGGAATGCTGGGGTAAAGACTGACTACATCTATGGTAACTAGTAAGTCTGTAGGACTAATGTTGCCGTGTCATGTCATGTAATTACCTGCCAGGTGTATTTAACTACCATCTTGAATGTATTTCCATTGCTAGCCATATCACTGAAGAAGGACATTGTCCGAAACATGTCTGCTATCTATTCAGGCTGCCATTAAAAACATTGAACCTGTGAGTGCTGGTCCGGCTACCCTGCTTTTTGATATACTGAACTTTATGGGATTACAGCACCCAGTGTGAGAACTTGTGAGCGCGGTCTAACTTGACTATATTCTCTATTTGAACGACCACATCAAACAAGAGGTGGATGCGGGCAAATACTGCGGCGTGGTCATGCTGGACCTACAAAAGGCCTTCGACACTGTCAATCACTCCATTCTGATTGACAAGCTAAAAGCAATTGGTTTTGATAGTTTATCAGTGAGCTGGATGCAATCCTACCTGGAGGGGAGAGAACAGATGGTGGAGGTAAACGGTACCCTATCCCCCCCCCCCTCCCAGTGAGGAAGCATACTAGGACCGTTACTGTTCCTAATTTATGCAAATTACATAATAATAATAATAAATAAAAAAAAAAAAAAAATAATAATAATAATAATAATAAAAAAAATAATAATAATAATAATAATAATAATAATAATAATAATAATAATAATAAATAATAATAATAAAAAAAAAAAAAAAATAATAATAATAATAATAATAATAATAATAATAATAATAATAATAATAATAATAATAATAATAATAATAATAATAATAATAATAATAATAATAATAATAATAATAATAATAATAATAATAGATCAAATTTATATAGCGCCTTTCATAGAACCCAAGGTCGCTTCACAATCAGGACAAAAAATAGGGCTAGGGAAATAGGGGGAAAAAAGGGGATGAGGGAAGGTAAGGGATAATGGATAATGGACCTAATCTAATCTAAACTAATTGATGGGGAAAAGCCTTGGTGAAGAGGTGTGTTTTTAGAGCAGTTTTGGGAGTTGCAGATTTTGGGGGTGAGAGAGTTCCAGAGGGTAGGGGACGCCACGCTGAAGGCTCTGTCCCCGAAAGTCCGTAACCTGGTGCGAGGGATGGAGAGGAGACCTAGATCAGAGGATCGTAGGTTCCGGGATGGAGTGTGCTGGTGGAGGAGATCAGACAGGTATCAGGGCTTGTGACTGCAACTTGTTCCTGTTCGCGGACGACTCAGCCCTGCTGGTCTCTGACAAGAACAAGTTACAGGTTGAAAAAACCCTCAGCTAAGAACTCGGCAGAATCTGCACCTGGCTCGCTGATAACAAACTATCATTACACCTGGGTAAAACAGAGTCCATTCTCTTCGGATCAAATAACAAACTCAGCAAGACCGATGGCTTCTCAGTTACAGTAGGTGACAATATTGTCACAAGGAAAGATGAAATTACATACCTAGGTTCCATCCTAGAGGCAAATCTTTCCTGTGACAAAATGGCATCCAAGGTAATAAAAAAAGTCAACCAACGAACTAGATTCTTGTACCGGATCTCCTCTCTGGTGAACAAGAATACCCTGAAGACTCTGGCAGGAGCACTCATTCAAGGGTACTACGACTATGCTTGCACCTCATGGTACCAAAGCACCTCAAAGGCGCTAAAATAAGATTACAAACATCACAAAACAAACTGGTCAGACTTCTACTTGACCTTACCCCTAGAACCCACCTCACCCCTGCCCACTTTGACAACCTAGGATGGCTTAGAGTAGACGACAGAGTACATTAACTTGCAATGGGCCTGGTCTACAAGATACACTATACGACTAAGGTACCCATGTACATGTCAAAATACTTCCCAAAGGTCAGTGAATACCACGACCACAACACCAGAGGAAGCTCAACAAATCATGTTAAACCCAGATTCGGCTCAAATAAGGGACTAAACACGTTTAGCAATTATTCCACATCAATGTGGAACGCCCTACACAAAGCTGTAAAGGAATGTGAATCCCAACCCACGTTCAAAATCGCTCTTAAAGAGCACCTACGGGAGGCTGCAATTCTAAACTGGCCACCGTAAATGTCCAAACCCCCCACCCCCTCCTAATAGACAGTCTCCTCCCCACCGCATGTATATATTCTCTCCCCACTGTATGTATATTTCTCTCCCACCCACCCACCCCCTCCTAATGTACAGTCTCCTCCCCACCGTATGTATATATTCTCTCCCCACCATATGTATATTTCTCTCCCACCCACCCACCCCCTCCTAATGTACAGTACCCTCCCCATATACTCTGTCAGGATCTATGGGTAACAGTACTGTATATTTGCATATCGTATATGTCACAAATGTAACAATACTAAATACCTGTATGTCATGTATGTCCCTATGCCATAAATGTCATGTATGTTGTGTATGTCATAAATGTCACTATGAATTGAAAATGGGGGACCCTGATGTAAACAACTAACAAGACACAAGTCTTTCTCTGGTCTGCATCCCCTTAACAATTGTGTGTATTGAGCCGTACTGTATTGTACCCATTCTGCAATCTGTTAAATAAAGTTTTCATTCATTCATCATTCATTCAGAAGATGTACTTGGAGGTTGGAAGATTTCCATTGCCTCTCTGTTTTGCGACACAGATGTCGTAATTCAACCAAAGGGAGCGGTTTACGGGGCGAACGGAGCGAGTGACGTCATCTAAGATGGCCGCGCGTCGCTGTTAAAACCATAGATATATAGAACAGTGTTCTATATATATCTATGGTTAAAACTAGCAGCTAACGTTTCTACAGCCAGACTGTTTACATTGAGGAGCTTTTAACTCGCTTCTCTGCTACAAACCCGTTATCAAAGGACCAGTTAAACACAGCACATGTGTTATCGGTCACCGTCAACTCCTCCGTGCAAACATTACTGACTTTGAACCCGATTGTGAAGCAGATCAAGTGTGTTGCCTTTGTTGTGAGTCGGACCAGAGACATCCACGTTGGAGACAATGAAACGATTCTCTCGCTAACGTCTCTGTGGAGAACAGAACTGTACTGGATCAACACGTAAGTACAGTTATATTTACATTGTGTTCCTCTTATCGCTCCTTCCTAGCAGCAGCAGCAGAAAGGAACCTTTGACACAGGACAACATAGTTATCTAGGATGGCTGATAGTAGACGACAGAGTACAGCAACGTGCAGCGGGCCTGGTCTACAAGATCCACTACAGCACACAGGTGTCGTGTTGCTTCACACTGTAACTAATACCTGAGTCCTCTGCTGTGGTTGTGAGGATCTTTATTAGCTTCTCCGTAGCTCCATGACACACACTGTGTTCTTCTTGCCTCTCTCTCTCGTACACTACTCTGTACACTGTGTGCTATATAATGCACACACGTTAACATAACACCACATCTCCCTTTCTACAAGCAATGGGTAGACTGCCATTGATTCCCCAGACCTTAGAGGATTATTCTGACTCTATATCTAAAAGGTCTGTTCCTATCTGAACTGATCTAAACACGTTCTTTATGCCATACATAAACCATATAGGCTATATTAAACATTGATTGATTGATTGAACATTTTATTAACAGATTGCAGAATGGGTACAATACAGTACAGCTCAATACACACAATTGTTAAGGGGATGCAGACCAGAGAAAGACTTTCGTCTTGTTTACATCAGGGTCCCCCATTTTCAATTCATCATAACATATATGACATACAGGTAGACAGTACTGTTACATTTAGACATTTATCACATACCAGATCTACAAATATACAGTACAAAAATAGTCTAAAAAGAGAGTATATACATTTGAGGAGGAAGAAACTGTACATTCAGGCAAGCGATACCGGAGTCTTATGGCGAGCACAGAAAGACTCAGAAGGAGCTTCTATCCCCAGGCCATCAGGCTGCTAAACGAACAATAATCGCTAAACGAACAATAATCACTATGCAACAACCATCAAATGCACACAGCACACACACCCACACGCACACACTCACTCAAACAAACAACACACTGCAGCACCCACTCTCCACACTTTAGATCACACAAACACACTTACACTTTATATTTATTGATAAAGGATTTGCACTACAACTCGTACACCTACTGTGAATTGTACCTAAACTGCACCTCGTCCATTTATGCCTTGCACTATATAGTATTGTATATTAGTACACTGCACAGTATTGTATATTGTATGGTAACTACGTCTACGAACATTGTACATATGTCTAAACTGAACACTGTGACCTCTTTTTTTACTTCTAATTTTTACTATTTTTACTATGTTTTTATTTCATACTTATCTTGTCATGCACAGTCTCTGGAGCGCAACAGTAAGAAGCATTTTGTACAAAAGTATTCTGTACTTCTGTATGACAACTATTAAAGAAACTTGAAACATTGGAGGAGGTGGGGGGGCGGGGGGTTGGGGAGGCGGGGAACTGTACATTGGAGGGCGTTGGGTTTGGACATTTACAGGGGCCAGTTTCTAATTGCAGTCTCCCATAGGTGCTCTTTTGAAAGTGGGTAGTGATTCACACTTTACAGCTGTGGGTAGGGCGTTCCACATTGATGTGGCATAATTGCGAAATGTGTTTAGTCCCTTGTTTGAGCCGAATCTGGGTTTGACATGATTTGTGGAGCTCCCTCTGGTGTTGTGGTTGTGGTATTCACTGACCTTTGGGAAGTATTTTGACATGTACATGGGTACCTTAGTGGTGTAGTGTATCTTGTAGACCAGGCCCATTGCAAGTTGCTGTACTCTGTCGCAGGGAACAAAATTAACTTTTTGACTTACCAGCCATTTGGCTGGTAGATTTTAAAAACGACCTGCCAGGCAGATTTTTTACCAGCCAAAAATGATAAATAGCTTTTTAGTATATCGCCATGTGTTATTATTACTATATAATACTCTCATATGCTATTTTCAATTAATATCATAAACAACATAAGGAATATTAGCATAATTTTGAGTGGACTGAAGGAATGAGTCAGCGTTAATAGTTTTAAATGCAAATAATTTATTGAAACATAGAAGTGGGGTCGGACACACACACACACACACTGTTTCAACTCACCACCCCCGCATCATATTGTAGTCTGTCTTCAAACTTCCACTCCTCTCGAAACTTTCTTTTTTGTCTGAGAAAGGCGCGTGGGTTTTCTTTTTAGCGGCAGGCTTACTCCTTCCATATGTTTCCACTTCCACATATTTGTAATTGTAACCCATTTAATAATAATAATATTTACATTCATATATTTAATTACAGCATATATATATATAGGGCAACCAACCTTTTTACACTGCCATACACTGAGGCATCAGGGCATGTATACTTGCCCAGATGCTTGATCTACTTGCTGTACGTTAACTTTTTTTGCACATAGCACTGGTGCTACAGAGGTTGATAGTTTTGTAGCACAGGCCAAAATCTTGTAGCACAAGTATAAAACGTGTTATATTTGTAACAGTCACAAATGTGCCTATTGTATTTGGGCAATTCCAGCGTTATGGATGTTACATTCAGAGAGAACATTGGAAACTTAACTTAACATTGACAAGGCATCGATTTGAATTGGAAGTATAATTTACACATTTTAGTTACACTTATTGAGATAAAGATGAGCCTGCAGTAAGAAATGTTTTGACCTTTTGGATTTTGAGATGGGTGACAAAATACACAGCGTTATGGATGTTACGGAAATTGACAAGCTTTTCGGACTCACTGAACACATGATGAAAACTTTGTGAATATCTATTTCAAAGAATAACATGTTTACTATCACTTTGTAGGGAAGGGTTTGAGGTACCCAAAAAGCACATTCAGGAAAACCTGGCATTTCCTCTCAAGGAATGAATCCCAAAAAAGTGCCGTTATGGATGTTACATTTTTGCGTTATGGATGTTGCACGTCTGAAATAGACAAAAAACACTATAAAAAATAGGGCTTTACCCACATATGTTTGACTTCGTGGACCATTTTGACGGTCAAACCAGTCTGGATTCATGTTGTAGTCTGAAAAAATTCCAGGAAATGCTTCTTCTTCTTCTTATTTGAATTTCCGGCAGAGTAGACGCATCGAGGCGTATTACTGCCCTCCGCAATTCTTTTTATGGGCTCTTCTTCTTCTCCTTCTTCTCCTTCTTCACCTTCTTTTTCTTCTTCTACTGGACCCCGTCATCAACTACATTGTCCATTGGAGTGCAGCTACTGCTGCTACTTCCTGCCTGAGCCCCCCTCCGCGGGACCCTCCTTGCCCCCTGCTATCTTATCCTGGGCCGCTTTGTCCCTCGCAGCCCTGTCCCTCGCAGCCCCCTCAGCCAACTCTTCACACACCTCCCTCCAGTCCAGACCTTCCAATCCCAGATGTTGAACCGCTATCCTAACAATCATCTTCACCATCTCTGTTCTACCCGTAACCTCTGCCATACCAGTAACTACCCCTGCCACGAAGGCCACAATACCTAATTTCTCCTCCCTTCCCCTGTCTCTTTCCACCTGCTCTACCCTCACTGCCAAATGCCCTCCTTCAACCCCCTGCACCCTTTCTTGGCTCCCCTGTCCTGCCCTGCTAACCGCCCCAGCATACGTCAACTTACCCTCCCTTCTCTCTCTCCGATCCGCGACCTCCTTCATCATCACCTCGCACCCCCGAAACGCTACACTGTGCTCCCCACCACAACTACAGCACCTCGGCTTCACTCCCTCTCCACATTTCCCATATTCATGTTCCCCGCCACACCTAGCGCACCTCATCCCCTTCATACACGTGGTAGCTATATGGCCAAACCCCTGGCACCTATAGCACCTAAGAGGATTATGAACAAATTCCCTAACCCTATACATCCTACGCCCTACTAATACCTCGCTAGGAACAACCCCACCCTCAAACGTAATCACTACCGTCCCCGTCACTGCCCTCTCCGCTCCCCTCTTCATCCTTGCTGCACTCTTAACTATGCCATTACGCCTGTCCTCCTTTAGCTCTTTCACCAGCTGCTCTACTGTAACCTCGACCGGTACCCCAACTATCACCCCCTTACATCCCCCCCCCCTCTTCTCCCCTACTCTCGCCACCTTACTTATACCCACCCCCCCAATGCTCTGCATCACAAATGTTCTAGAATGTTCTATTATGACATCATACTGTGACATCACAAATGTTCTAGAATGTTCTATTATGACATCATACTATTACTGTGGCATCACAAAAATCACAAAAAAAAGATTTAATCTTCTTTTTTTGTCTTAAATAGTTTCAAAATATCAGTCACTTCTGAAAATAAATTACAAAAAGTTTTTGGAAAATAGCTCTTTATTTGATTAACATAAAAAAGTGTTTTCTATACAGAGAACAGCAATATTAATATCGGTTAAATCAGAAAATGAGTTTTGGAGCAATTCCATGAAAATGTCAACCTCACCATGAAAAAGAAAGTTATAAAAAATTAAGTCCAATTCACTCTGCCTGGACTGGTTCAGAGAAATGGTATCTCCCTCTGTTATCCATGTGAGGATTGAGGTGTTCACGAATCTGATCAAAACTGACCCAGGACATGGTCCTCTTTGGTTAGAAGTGCAGCGGTAAGCCTCCATAAGGGACATGGACATGTGGCGTTTCTGAACCCTCTGCTTGACTCCTTCTCTTATGGTCGGTCACTGCATCCTTCATTCCTGGGGCCCGTCTTGAAATGTTGTCCCTGGAATAATACTCATTTACATTTACTTTCTGTTTGGTTTCATTTGGGGTTTCTGTGTTTTTTGGGGTGGGTTTCTTGTCACGATACTCGGCAAAACAATAACAAATACACATGTAGGCTGAGCAGACGCGAGGGGGAGATGGCCGACAGCAGCCGATTAGCAGTAGGCTAACGTGGACACTGATCTGCCTAGACCAACAATGTGTGAAAAAGTTGTGTCTGGAAATATGTTGGATTTTAATCAAACAAGGAGTCCTAAAATACTTCTGATTCAAATCAAACAAAGGGTTCATAATCGGACTTAACAACACACATTTTTGATAGTTTTTTGTCTTCAGACGTGTAACATCCATAACGCAAAAATGTAACATCCATAACGGCACTTTTTTGTGATTCATTCCTTGAGAGGAAATGCCAGGTTTTCCTGAATGTGCTTTTTGGGTACCTCAAACCCTTCCCTACAAAGTGATAGTAAACATGTTATTCTTTGAAAAAGATATTCACAGAGTTTTCATCATGTGTTCAGCGAGTCCGAAAAGCTTGTCAATTTCTGTAACATCCATAACGCTGTGTATTTTGTCACCTATCTCAAAATCCAAAAGGTCAAAACATTTCTTATTGCAGGCTCATCTTTATCTCAATAAGTGTAAGTAAAATGTGTAAATTATACTTCAAACAAAGGAGTCATAATCAGACTTAACAACACACATTCGCAATGTAACATCCGTCACTTGCAATGTAACATCCATAACGGTAACATCCATAACACTTGTAAAGAATACAAAAAATAAGACCAGAATGACTAATTGTTGCTAATATGTCATCTTTATAAAAGTTAGCTTTGCTTAGGAAGTTTGGTTGACATTGCATTCCAGATGCATGTTTTATGACAACTTTTCCTGGAAAACGTTATGGATGTTACATTCGCTGTCCCATGCTTCACCTGCCAATGGAAAGACACAAAGTACATAATTGATTCACATATTGATACAACAGCCCTTCATGACCAAAGGTGAGGTTAGAAAAATATCTGTTGATATTTTTTTGTCATTCTGGCCATTCAGAAAGTCATACAATTAGGTTAATCGAAAAATAAATTTTTACATCATTGTGTCTCCTCCTGTAGTGTGAAAAAACATGCATTCTCATAAATATTACGATCAAATCTATTTTGTACATCAAAATATAGACCTTGATGATTTGAAATTGGTTTGGTTATGATCATGTTATTTTAATTTTTTCATGGTGAGGTTGACATTTGCATGGAAATGCCCATTTGTGTTATTTAGTTGCAGTGCCATGTTTGGCTGTCATTTTCATGCTGACAAGTTGATGTCACACAGCCAGACACGTTACGTGTAAGGAATTATGGGATTTGGTGTTGGATGTATGGACCAGGGTTTCCGTCAGAATTTCTTTTTGCAGGTCTGAGTGTCCGGTAGATTTCAATCTACCGGACAAATGGGATAAATTCCGGTCAGAGTTTATTGAGCTTAAAAACAATTGATAGGCCTATATAAAGAATGACATCATCAAGGCATTTATAATATTTTAACTTAAAACTAGGCTACTTTTGCGTATATACAGTCATTAATATATTCCAAATAAAATAAGTCCCTCGAGACTTCGTGCTGCTGCCGACTTAAGGTGTCGGTGGGCAGTCTGCCCGACCTTAATAAACAGCAGTCTGTTATAATCACATTTTTATGAGCTAACGAATTCCGTTATATTGGACATTTTTTTTTTTTATCCACTTTTTCTCCCATTTCTCTATATTTTCTCCCATCCCAATTTCGTATCATCCAATTCAACCCTCCCCTGTCACGAACGCTGTTTCTTGCCTCCCACAAGCCGGCTGCAATGTGGACTAAGTCATACATAGCACAAGTCCCCTCCGGTACTTGAGGTAACAGCAGTCGCATCTTTTCACCTGCGCAGCTCGATCTCTCAGTGTCGAGGAGTAACGCGTCGGAGGCTCACGCTGCCCCCGACACTTCCTGATTCTACTGCGCAGGCGCACCAACCGACTTGTAGGAGTCGCTTGTTCACAATGCCCGATCCCCACCCTTCAGTTTCCCTCCCCGTAATACGGCCAATGTGTATTACTGCGGACGACCAGCTAAACTGAAAACAATGTGGAGAGCTGGATTCGAACACGCGAATCCTAGCGTCTCCACACTGGTGGCGAGTGCCTTGCCCACTACACCACCTAGCCGCCCTTTATATTGGACATTTGTATTAATTATATCAAGCGAAGAACTGAGAAATTTGGCAGAGAGAGACGGCAACATTATCGTGGGTTTGCGTGATGTATATCTCCACCTCCCAACGACTTGGTGCTGGTCATAATGTCCTGTGAAAATAATTCCCTCTAAACACAATTTGATTATTTGAATTGTATTAAAATAGGCTAAAATTAAATAGCCTATGCGATGAACGAAACAATCATTACATTTGTTTCATCGTTGCTTCACCAAGCAGCCGGTCTAATAATGACATCCTGTTGTCAGCGCGAGCTGGCTGCTGATATATTTACGTGAAGCATGGAGCTGCAGGCCGGCAGAGCAGCGGTGTTTTTAGGTCCAGTCTGGAAACCGCTCAGCAGCGCTCCCACCCAACAGCTGAATTGCCAATGGCTGAATTGGAGTACTGCACCCTGCCGGCCTGCAGATGGATGCTTCTCGCAAATATATCCGCAGCCAGCTCGCGCTGACAACAGGATGTCATTATTAGACCGGCTGCTTGGTGAAGCAACGATGAAACAAATGTAATGATTGTTTCGTTCATCACATAGGCTATTTAATTTTAGCCTATTTTAATACAATTCAAATAATCTAATTGTGTTTAGAGGGAATTATTTTCACCGGACATTATGACCGGAGAGATTAAATATGTCGGACTTCAACAGATTTTGCCTGTCAAATACCGGTAATTACCGGCTAACGGAAACGCTGGTATGGACTCTACTAGGGGTGGGAATCACCAGTTTCATCACGATACGATATCGATTCTTTGGACAACGATACTATATTTGCCTATCTGCCACGATACGATGCAGGTGCCTGCAATCGATACAAGACGATATCAGTAACATTTAGATCAACTCGAAAAACGTAACTGAAATATAATTTGAAAGAAATTAATTTAGCTCTTCCAGACATTTAAAGGAAAACTCCAACATTTTGGGAAATTAGCTTATTTAACATCTTCCCTTGAGTTAGACAAGAAGATACATACCTTTTTTGTCTCTGTGCGTGCATTTAGCTTTGGGAACAGTCGCTCCGTTAGCGTAGCTTAGCTTCATCACTGGAAGTGGGGGAGATCCGGAGCTTCATCACTGGAAGTGGGGGAGATCCGGAGCCTGACGTTCTTTTACACTGTATACAGTCACGAAATACACTCCAAATACAACTCCAAAACGTTCATGTAAACATATTGTGACCTGTGTATTCACCACGTGGAGAAATAAAAAATAATTGAATTAGACAATTACGTTTTATAAGCAAATATACTCTGAACAATTTTTTGCCTAACGACTCCTCTCTGAGCGCAGCCAGTGATCGTCAGGGGAGTCAGGGAAAGCAGGAAGCTCAATCAACTTAGCTACTGGTCTGGTATACGTCCGCCCTTGGACGATGACCTCTGCAGCTCTGACCTTCCCATCCGAGCCCTTGATAACTCGGCTCACACGGCCGGCTGGCCACGTAGCTCGGGTAGTGACTGGTCTATGACCATCACGACGGTCCCCACAGTCAGGTTGTCCTTGTCTTTCACCCATTTCTGGCAGGCCTGAAGGGAGGGTAGGTAGTGTAGGAGGAAGCAAGCCCAAAACTGGTCGGCCAGCACTTGGCTGTGTCTCCACATTCTCCTTCCGCTCATTTCGTCCTGTCTGTACACAGTTTGAGGAAGTGCAGGGTCCAGCCGCGCCATCAAGAGGTAGTTTGGGGTGATGGGGTCGACGTCAGCTACGTCGCTTGAAACGTAGCCGAGGGGCTTGGAGTTTAGAACTCCCTCAATCTCATTAAGGACCATAGCTAGGACTTCGTCGCCCACCATCTGGGCTCCAAGCACGGTGTACAGAGCAGTCTTAATTGATCGGACCTCCCTCTCCCATGTTCCCCCTGAAAGTTCCTCTTTCACCATTTTGCCGAGTTGTGCGCCTACCAGGGCTGCGCAGAGCTCCAGTCGCGGAATCGACTGCTGCTTGCATGGAGCAATCCTCGAGCGGGCCAGGACAAAGGCTACGTGGACTTCTCCTCCCTCTTCTCGAGCCCTCAGGTAGGCCACTGATCCGTACGCCATTTCCGAGGCGTCGCTGACGACGTGCAGGTCGATCTCACAAGTCTCCAAGCGCACGGTCGGGATGGCAACCTCGCGGAGTAAGACAAGTTCTTCCTCCCACTCTCTCCATGTGGTGGCTAGGTGCTCGGGTATGGGGTCATCCCAGCCCTGCTCCTTTGCCCATAGTTCTCTCACCAGCATCTTCGCCTGGGTGGTGTAGGGGAGGATGCACCCCATAGGGTCGTACTGGCTGGCGAGTGTTCGGTACACACTCCGCCGAGTGGTCAGCCTAGTCGTGGACGCCTCCTGGTCCGTCCTCAGAGGCGTGTGCCGGTAGTGAAGCGAGTCTGTTAAAAGCGCCAGACGAGACCCAGGGTCATCTCTTGCGCTTCGCCTGGGGTGTGCGCCATCCAGGTCGCGTCTATATTTTCTACAACGGAGTTCGCCGATTTGCGAATCTGATTGGCCACTGACGTTTCTGGTCATGTGACATGTGCGCCCAATAGCGTGACGAGCTGTGTCTTTGCCCATTTCCGCGTTGAACAGCCTGCAAAGCACCTGCCGTTCTATCACCTAACCCTAACCCTAACCTTAACCAACTTCGAAAGAGTGCCTAAGCTTAACCGTCGGAATCAGGGCAGGCGTTCTATCGCCATGCTCTAAGACAAACTCTAACCTTAACCGACTTCGAACGAGCGCCTAAGCCTAACCACCAGTGTAGAAACTTGCGGTCCCACGATTGGGCGTACGCGTCACATGACCAGAAATGACACTGGCCAATCAGATTCGCAAATCGCCGAACTCCGTTGTAGAAAAATAACAGGGATCCAGGTCTCGCTGCTAGTGGCCTTCGTCTCTGGAGGGAGGTGCCGGAGGACTTGAGGGTCGCTACTGACCCACTGTCGGAGGTCGAATCCACCTTTGGCTAGCGAAGCCCGTAGCTTCATCATGATGCTCTCTGCTTCTTCTGGTGTGGATACGCTCTGTAGACAGTTGTCCACGTAGAAACATCGTTCAACGCTGTGTCGGCCATCATCGCCAGCTCCGGGGTCTTCGGCCACGTGCTTCTGTAACGCGAACGTGGCGCAGCACGGGCTGCAGGTGGTGCCGAAGGGGAGTACCTCCCATTGGTATATCGAGGGTTGTTCGTCGTTGGGCCTCTCTCTCCACAGAAATCTCAGTAAAGGCTTGTCTTCCTCCATCAGCCGGACTTGTAAGAACATCCCCTTGATGTCACCGCTGATGGCCACTTTGTCCTGACGAAAACGTATCAGGACGCAGAGGAGGGAGGGTCCAAGTGTGGGACCGGGCAGGAGTAGGCTATTCAGATTCTGCTGTCCAATCTGATGACTGCAATTGAACACAATGCGGTTTTTTCCTTTGTCTGTGACCTTGTGGTGGGGCACGTACCAGGACTCTGTTGTCCGTTCTGCCTCGCGGTCATCAATTTTCTTTATGTGGCCGGCCGCCACCAGCTTCTCCATCTCGGCGCGATAGATTGCTGCTTGTTGGGGGTTCTTGGCGAGGCGCCGCTCCGTGCTATGTAGGTAGTGGTGCGTCGCTCCCTTAGGCACGCGCAGAGTGGGCATCCCTTCCCGCCTCAAGAGTCGGGTCGCGTACCTTAGCACTCCGTTGACCTCGACCCTAGTAGTCTTCTGTTCTAGTAGAGCGATGGCAAACTTGTCCTCCTTGGACCGGACCATCTTCCGTTCGCTCTTGAATGGCAGCGCATCTAGCGTCCATAACCGCGCAACGTGCTGTAGGAGAGTGGGGTCCGTGTCGCTCGCCTTGGTGTAAAGGTAGTGGGTGGACGTTGGTTGGCTGGAAGGCCCGGAGATGGGGCCCTGGAGCGTCCACCCTAGCCGGGTCTTAACCGCGGCTGGGCATCCTCTGGGTCCGATGTGGACCGCGTCAGTAGGGACAATGAGGTCCGCGTGGTCGGACCCAATGAGTAGGGCGCCGCTGATAGGCGGTATGGGCAGTTGGCGTAGGTGGTCGTACTTTTCCTTCAGTTGTTGGATGGGGTAATCATAACGTGACAAGCCAATGTTGTAGCTCGTGAATGCCTTGCCAATGGCGTACCGCTTCTCAGGCTGGTCAATCGCTGCAATGGTGAACGAGACACTTTCACCTCTGATGGTCTTCAAGTCTCGACGAATGGTACGGAGAGTCATGGTCTCCTCGGGACCCCGCAGGTCCAACTGGGTCGCGGCGGAGGCGAGGAGGAGTGTCTTCTCCGACCCGTCATCAAGGACGGCGTAGGTGTCCAGTACTTTGTCCCGGTGACTAAAGAGCACTCGGACCACCTTGAGGAGCACTCTGGAACTCCCACTCTTTGCGGGGTCGATGTAGAGTACGTCTGCTCCCGAGTTGATCGGTGGAGCTGGGTTCCGCTTGTTGCTCTCGCGCAGTGCTTCGAGGAGAGCGCCGTCACACTTGCCACACTTCTTCTTAAGGCGGCATTCTGCTGCCATGTGGCCGCGCGCGGTCTGCTGCCATGTGGCCGAAGCAGCGGCGGTTAGCCTTAATCCACTGACTTACTTCGACAGTGGTCAGTTTCTTGAATGCATCGCACTGTGACAGCCAGTGTTCGCTGTTGCAGTATTGACATGCGATCTTCCACTTCCCCTTCGAAGGGGGGTGTGACTCTTCTGTCGTGACACCGACTTGGCCTGGTGCATCACTGTGATGGGCCTGCTTTGGTCTTTATCCTTCCTCTGTCCCCCTTTAAGGTTCGAGCCACCCCATGCGAAGGTATCAATCCTTAGGCTGCTAACCTCTCTGGCGAGGAAGTCGGCAAGATCCAGCAGTGACTGCTCTGGAGCATTCAGGTCATGGTAGTTTCGTTGCCGTTGAAACCGTTCTTGGCGGAATGGGGGGAGCTTCTCTAAAATGCGCTCCACGTTGGAGTTGGCATACAGCTCATACATCCCCTTCTCCCGTTGGGACCCGAGCATCCCCACTAGGGACTGTACTTTGACTGATAGGTCATCCAGGGCTCGGTTGTCTTTAGCCGGGGGGCGTTCGATCTCACGTATCTCCTGAATGACATAATCCCACGTACGTCCGTAACGTCCGTCGAGGGCAGCCAGGGCGTCAGAGTAGGGAGTGGGTGAATTGGAGTATGCCAGCGCAATGTTGTGCGCTCTAGTTACCTTGAGATGTTTAAGAAGGATGGCGTACTTGTATCGCTCGTTTATTTAACATTTAAGTGCATTTGTTTTCAGGTTTGTATCTTTTATAATGAACCAACTGAGAAAGTGTGTAAATCACTAATAGAACAAAAACAACAAACTGTGTGTGCGCGCACGCGCTTGTGTAGTGCTCCTTCAATGAGATCATCACAACACACACACACCATTGCATTAATCAGGAGGACAAGAAACATACATTTGTTTCACAATGAAAAGTGCTTTAGAAATCAAATTAATTATTATTATTGTAAATAACCCCATGAAAGGTTTATTATTTGTATGGGTAATTACCTGCTTCATATTTGTGATGTTACTGGTTTCAGTGTGTGCCTAAAGTGATCAATGTGTTGGGCCGTTTATAGAGATCTATGCCAATTAATGTTTATGTATATCCGGGACTTTTTTTTATAAGAATTGAGAGGTATTTGTATATGTGACCTTTATTTTTAAAACAGTGTTGCAACGCAACCTTATTTACATTTGCGCTTTTGACAGTGAAATGTTCAGTCCAACTTAGCTCGAAGGAAAGACTAATAAAAAAGGTTTAATTGACCCGTATGAGGCTCTTTTACGGTAGGACATTGTTTATAGAAGTGGAGTGTAATACTATGCAAAACGAGAAATAAACAGTGATTTTACCAGCAGTAAAGTTGCAAGCCACTTGAATTTCATATACGGGAACCGACAATTATTAGTATTATCTTATTTGCATATTGTCTCATTATTAGATAGATAGATAGATAGACGGTATGGTCTAAAATGTATATCACGGTATAATTTGAAGGCAGTCTATATAAAGAATGACATCCTCAAGGCATGTAGATTTATAATATTTTAACTTAAAACTAGGCTACTTTTGCGTATACAGTCATTATATTCCAAATAAAAGAAGTCCCGAGTCGAGACTCTGTGCTGCTCCCAACGAATCCCAATAGTATGCAACTGCAGAGCCGCAGAGCAGGGGCGCTTTCAGGTCCGGTCACAGGCCCGCTCAACAGCGCCCCCCACCCAACGGCTGAATTGCCAATGGCTGAATTGGAGTATTGCACTGTGCAGGCAAAGCTGGCCAGCTCTGCGGCTCTGCAGCTGCATGCTTCTCGCAAAATCCAGCATCCAGCTCGCTGCCCAGCCATCGTTATCAGAACACTACACACATATCATAATGTTCACAGCAAACTGTAGTTGATCACCAGGTATGTTTTATTAACGTAGAATAATTCATATAAGAAAAACGATAGGGAAATCTCTTACCTTTCTCCACTGGTTAAAAATGCCAGGAACTGAAATTGAAACTTGCTGTGCGCCGTCACAACGTTGCTACCAGATATAATATTTCACTCGCAACGGCCAAATTAAGGGGCAATTTGCGATCATCTCGTCGCAGTGTACAGCCCTGTAGGGTTGACTCCTCTGTAAGGTTGGGCATGCTTGAGCTACCAATGTTATCCCTGCTTAGCATCCCCGTGGCTAAGCTATGAGGTAAATCTACAGCGTAGCCCTCCAGGTACGGAGGAGACTGACGCCGGCGCATAGGGCGCTCTAATGGGGGAGATCTGGTTGGGGAGTGTCCGCCGCTAGCCATATTATCACTGATAAGATCCGGCTCGAAGGACCAATTGTAGCTAAGGGGCTACACAACCCTGACTGTATTTAAATGATGAGCTTGACGAATACTAAATTATTAATTAACCAGATATTAAATATACACAAGATGGCGGACACTCTATTAACTGTGAGGGGACAGTGATACCAAGTTCAATAATCACTTTAATGTTTAACATAAAAACACACATATCATATGTAACACTGATTTCTTTATACTAATATAATTTACATGCAACAATGTCCGAATGAATTATAGTTCCTAAACTAATGGTACCAGATCGTTGGAGCTCTGAATGGAGGGGGGCGGAGTGAATAGCAAGGGGGAGAGAGAGAAGGATGGAGACGATGTTCTCTGGAATTCCTACTCCAGAGGCTGCTGCAGACCCATGTGCTATAATCCTGTCGTCGCTGGATAGGGGGTCTCGTACGGACCGGATTCCTATATTCCAAACGGCCGATGGCAGGTTTAATAGCTAATATTCCAAATGCCCGATGGCAGGTTTAATAGCTAGTTAACCCTTTATGCTAAGGCATAGTCTGCAGTAGCTAGTTGAATCCAGCACGCAGCTGGGTTCAGCCCAAAGTCTCTTCACAGTCTTTTATTATCTGCCCGTCGGCAAATCTATATCGAAGTTATTATTACTTCACTTCTCCCAAACTATTTCACGCTGCCGTTTCCAACTCGTGGCTCGACAATGTTGTTATTACATCTCACTAGCAGACCAGCTCTCTCGTAAAATACGTTGTGACTTGTTTACTGGCTGCTGCGCCAACACACTCTTCCACACACTCTGCCCGGGCATGTTTGTACACGCGCATGCGCTCACGCTGTCTACGGCGCGACGAAAGGACGTATGAAAAGAGGCGAATGATAAAAATACTCTTAGGTAAATAAACTGCGTGAATATATATCTTATACAAATAAACAATATATAAGGTATACAAAATAATAAACGTGGATTTTATGTGTTAATCTGGACCTTCAGAACAGTAATGGAGGGAAATGAAGTATGTTTGATTTTAAATAAAGTTCAGTATATAAATATAATAATTTGTAAAATAATACTGTAAATACTGGAGTATTTCCTTAGTTGCTGTCTCCCTCTGCCCCAGATCTACCTCCAACTTCCTATCAATCATGAAAGAAGAGGCTCAGGACTCAATTACATCCTGTTTTAGATTTTGTATAAAGATAAAAAAAAAAAAATAGTGACAAATCTGTAAATACTTTTTCTGTCTCCCTCTGTTCCAGATCCACCCAGTGACCTACTGATGATTATGAAAGAGGAGGTTCAGGACACGCTAGACCCACCCACGGATATGTCCACTGGGCTGAAGGAGGAGCCCACAGACCACCAGGAGACCAGTATGTTACTTTTCTTTTCCTTGTCTTTCTTTTATCTTGTTGTCCATCCTCTGTTGCAGCATAGTTGTATGTCTCTGTGTCCACAGCTTTCCCTCCTCTTTCTTTCCATGAAGCCTCAATCTATTTGTTTTACTATAACAAAGTGTGGTATTTTCACAAACATTGTTGAAGAGTCTGATGGATGGAAAGTCAACTAAATGGCCATGTGTTTCATTACTCTCTATGACTGTCTTGCACTAGCTGGTAGACCAGGGGTGGCCAACCAGTCAGAGACTAAGAGCCACAAAAATGACTGTGGTACCACAAAGAGCCACACCATATACCAGCGTTTCTCAACCTTTTTTTTCAGTCACTGCACCCTTCATGTGTTTATAGGTCTCACCCTCTGGCCTCTGAAGTTGCTAATGTCTTTTTTATTTGGGCCTCACGGGGTTAAAAGTACCCTGTGAGACCCACGGTTGCAAAATTACAAAATCACTTTTAGCCATTTAAAAAAATTATGATTATATGGCGGTCAGGTGGCGTAGCGGAGATTGCGCTCGTCACCAATGCAGGAGATGCTGGTTTCGAGCCCAGCTTTCTGCGTTGCTACCAGCTTGGCTGGTCGTTCATACTAATACAATTGGCAGTATTAGGGGGTGGGAAGCTGGTGGGTGGGAATCTGGCATTGTGGACAGCGACGCCTACAGGTCAGGTCTCGGCGCTTGCTCAGCGGGGGCAGGACTTGGTGGAGATAGCGTGCCCTCCCATGCGTGACACTTCACCAATGAGAGTCCTCGCTGCCAAGTGAAAAGACGTCACTGGCAGTCGCCACCCGTATCGGAGGAAGCATGCGGTCAGCTTCGGGATGCCCTTGTACCGACTCGTAGGAGAAGATGCATACAGCAGCCAGGTAGGGGAGGAGGGGAATTGGCACGGCGACTAAATTGGGATGGGGAGAAAAACAGAAAATTGGAGAAAGAGAAATAAAAATTAAAAAGAATGTTTATTTAAAAAATGTTAAGCACATGTAGGCCTATAGTCAATTGGTCCTGTTGTTCAGCCTCACAATGCTATTTGATAGTAAATGTGTTTATATGTCCCAACTTCTGGCCTCTGAAGTTGCTAATGTCTTTTTAATTTGGGCCTCACAGAGTTAACCTCTTAAGCCCGAGATATACAGTAAAAGTGTATATTTTCAGCATTACGTTTGTTTACCAATTATTTTAACTGTTATTAGTGAAATATAAGATTATAGAAATCTCAGGGCATTGAGTCGGAAACCGGCGCATATTGACAGGAGGAAGTGGCACAGCCAAAAGTGAGTGTAGTCTTTTGTTGCAATACGATGAAAAATGGTGGAGAAATGTACATTATAAAAAAGTTGGCAGAATTCAGTACTGTATCTACAAAACCTTCTGTTTAATCATCTTCCCTTTATTCATTTGCTTAGATTTTTCAGGTCTGGTCAATTTTAGCATGGTGTTATTCACAGTCAAAGATAATTTTTTTTTTAAATAGAATTGATATTCTCCTTTGGTTCATTACAATTTACTCAAGCCTAGTAACAGAGTCAGACACACTATTTCTGACACTGATCCATACAGTATATGTCCCTAGATTCAGATCCCAAGAACATGCAAATGGACCATTTAAAAAAAAAATGTAATCTTTATTCTACGTCCTTATAGAATGAGTGACATAAAAAATTAAAAAAATTATATATATATTATAATCTTTTTTTTCTTTTTTTTCTGGATGGAAGAGCCACACATTGACAGGCAAAGAGCCGCATGCGGCTCGCGAGCCACGTGTTGGCCACCCCTGTGGTAGACCCTCCTGTATATGGCTGGTCCCTGGTCAAATACAGTTTGGAATAAATCCATAGGGAAATATTTAGGTCCAGAGATTGAAGAGACCTACTGATTATTAAAAAAGAAGATATGTAATTACAGAAGAAATCAGAAAGTGGGCAAATACTTTTTCATGCCACTGTAAATACTTTTTCTGTCTCCCTCTGTTCCAGATCCACCCAGTGACCTACTGATGATTAAAAAAGAAGAGGCTCAGGACACGCTAGACCCACCCACGGATATGTCCACTGGGCTGAAGGAGGAGCCCACAGACCACCAGGAGACCAGTATGTTACTTTTCTTTTCCTCGTCATCTTTCTTTCTTTCTTTCTTTTTCTTAGACATCTTTTTAAGTCTCTAGATGTGAGGTTAAGAATTTACCTATGCGAATTCTTTAAAATGAATATGGATAATTTTTATTCTGTCACCTATTGATTAAGGCTGTAGGGTAGACGTCTGCAGGGGCGTGCCATGTCTGCCCCAGCCCGGCCCAAGCCTGTAGCATTCAGGCCTGGCCCTACCCTAGCCCGAAAAGTTAAGCAATTATTCTGCCCTAGCCCGACTTAAGCCTGAGGCCAATATCACGATGTGATGACATCACACACACACACACACACACACACACACACACACACACACACACTACCTACGTTACACACACAAATGCTACATTATGACAACAAATGCACAATGCAATAACGACATAGCTCTGCGGCTAACAAAGGCAACAATTACATGCCCACAGACATGACACTAAAGCGTACCGAAAACACTCTAACCAGCAGCCAATTAATTTGAGTAAATCAGGATGGACTCACCACTTCACTGTTAGATGAATGTCGGCAACAAAAACCTCTTGCGTTGAATAACTTTAACAAAACTCACAAATCTTCGCCGACCGGCTAAATCCAAGAACAATCATGCAAAACGTTTTACAGTTTATTCCACTCTGCTGTACATTCGCGGGCACTCTGAAGGAAAATAATGGCATCCACCGTTGATGGCTTCAGCACTGTTCTACTCTCCTCCAGCATTCTCCCTGCAGTGCTGAAATATCGCTCACTCAAGCTGCTGCTTGCGGGTAACACATAGCATGCAAGTCTAGCTAGCAACGGCAGCTTCTCCATCTCCGACACGCACGCTCTCAGCGGTCTAGCTTGTTGCTTTGATGGAAACACGACACAAGGGCCAGGGTGGATGGCGAATGAGCTGGTTTCCCAAAATGTTGGGGTTTTCCTTAAAAGGTGAAAGACTCGCATTCACTTGCTTTGATGGAAACACGACGCAAGGGCTGATTGTGTGTGCGCGCACGACTCGTGTGTGTGTGTAAAATGAAGCGAGACAAATAAAAGGAGCCTGAGCCCTACCCGAACCCCATCTATGCATAAATAAATCATCCCAGCCCTAATCTGTCCATGGTGTCGGGCTCCCCAAACCACCTTTTCAAGTGGTCCCGGTTATCCGTCCCTGGGGACAGAACGCAGCGTTCTCATTACACTACTTTTTGCGCAATCGTGCTCCGAAATGGCCCCGGATGCCTAGTGAGAAAGTACCCTCAGACTCCTTTACCAAGAGCTTGGTGTAGAGCAGGAGGAATCCTAATTCCCAAGGAGAAAGAGTCCTCACTGCCAGTTTCCAACCATATCCCTCTTGAATGTAGAAGGTAAGATTTTCTTTAGTATAGTGGCACAGAGGCTAGCAAACCACCTAGAAAGGAATAGTTTAATAGATACCATACTGCAGAAAGCACACAAGTATGATATGGTGCCAGATTCACCCAAGATAGAGAAAAGAGATTAGCAGGTGGTATTTTTAGATCTGGCAAATGCGTTTGTTTCAGTACCGCATAGCCTTATTTGGAGTGCGTTTGTTTTCTCTAGAGTGCCAGGGGTGATTGTAAACTTGGTGCATACTTCCAAGATATTATAATGTGCTTTAGTGCTAGTACAACAGCATGGCAGAGACTAGAGATAGGCATTATGACAATGTGTATTATTTCACCACTAGCATTCAGAATGGTGATAGCAGTAATTATTGGAGCCTCAAAGTGGGTGGTAGGTGGGGAGAGAGGGCAGGGCCTGTTAGGGCTCACATGGATGACATAACAGTAGTGACCAGGACACTTGTACCTTGTACAAAAAGGTTACTAGAGAAGTGAAATGATAAGTGAATGAAGGAGGAATCAGACCGGCAGGACCTCTGTAAGTCAGAACAAGACTTCCTAGTGAAGATACTTTAGTTTACTCTCCAGACCCAGAAGTAAATAAAGACTAGTATGTTGAGTTGTGTTTCCCTCTGTCCCAGATCCACCCAGAGACCTACTGATTGTTAAAAAAGAAGATCAGGACACGCTAGACCCACCCAAGGAGACTTCCTTTGAGATGAAGGAGCCCACAGACCACCAGGATATCAGTATGTTGTTTCTTTCTCTTATCTTGATTTAGTCTTCTCCTTCCTCTGCTCCAGCATGTTTGTATGTCTCAGTCTTTGTCGCCATTGCTCTCTCCTCTCATTCTTTAATTTCATCAAACTCTTGTTCACATTCAGCCTAACTATTTGGAGCACTTTATTCTTGTAGCTCTTTTATAAATGGAACACCTTTGTCCTGGTTCCCCTGCTGGATTGAATAGCAACCAGGAGAACTAAGCTGATAGAAGGGATCCCAACTGTGATGTATTAAGCCTTAGCTAAAGGGGTCAGTGGTCTTGTTTAACTTAAATAAATGTAATGGAGGAAAAGGACATATGTTTGATTTTAAATAAAGTTCTGTATATAATATAATAATTTGTAAAATAATAGTGTAAATACTGGAGTATTTCCTTAGTTGCTGTCTCCCTCTGCCCCAGATCTACCTACAACTTCCTATCAATCATGTAAGAAGAGGCTCAGGACTCAATTACATCCTGTTTTAGATTTTGTATAAAGAAAAAAAAAAAAAAGATAATAGTGACAAATCTGTAAATACTTTTTCTGTCTTCCTCTGTTCCAGATCCACCCAGTGACCTAGCGATGATTAAAATAGAGGAGGTTCAGGACACGCTAGACCCACCCATGGATATGTCCACTGGGCTGAAGGAGGAGCCCACAGACCACCAGGAGACCAGTATGTTACTTTTCTTTTTCTTGTCTTTCTTTTCTCTTGTTGTCCATCCTCTGTTGCAGCATAGTTGTATGTCTCTGTGTCCACAGCTTTCCCTCCTCTTTCTTTCCATGAAGCCTCAATCTATTTGTTTCACCACAACAAAGTGTGGTATTTTCAAAAACATTGTTGAAGAGTCTGATGGATGGAAAGTCAACTAAATGGCCATGTGTTTCATTACTCTCTATGACTGTCTTGCACTAGCTGGTAGACCCTCCTGTATATGGCTGGTCCCTGGTCAAATACAGTTTGGAATAAATCCATGGGGAAATCTTTAGGTCCAGAGATTGAAGAGACCTACTGATTATTAAAAAAGAAGATATGTAATTACAGAAGAAATCAGAAAGTGGGCAAATACTTTTTCATGCCACTGTACATTAGGGCTGGGCGATATAACGATAACGATAAATATCGCGATATATTTTAATAATCGATATCGAATATCGAAATTAAAAAGAAATCGATTTTTTTTTTTTTTTTTTTTTACCTGCAACAGGGCAGTTTTAAAACCAGAGACAGTGGACAGACTTGTCTTTCTTCCCTGCAACTTAAAGTAATGGCTTTGCTTGTATAAATGACAATACTGACCAAATTCAGATTTCTTTTTCTCTTGTCCATTTATTTTGTTTGCTTTCTAATTTAAAATACATTTTGAAACCGTCTGTACACAGTAGGCTATGTGTGCTAGCAGAACTAGACTCCAGTCACGAGTTTGGTTTGTCCACCAAAAAAGCGCCAAAAGATCGAAAATAAACTAGCAGAGCCAGAACTGTTCAACTCCTCTGGAGCCACAGCCAGCAGAGAAGCCGGTTTACTTTAGCTTTTAAACCAGCTTCAGCCTGAGAACTGGAGTGTGAGGGGATGTAACACTAAAGATGGCGGCAATGACAAAGAATTGCTGCAAAAAAATAAAAATAAAAAAAATTATACTTATAACAATTCGATAATTATCGATATCGAGAAATAAAATAAAATTATCATATCGTTATCGCGATATGATTTTTTTCCATATCGCCCAGCCCTACTGTACATACCTTTTCTGTCTCCCTCTGTTCCAGATCCACCCAGTGACCTACTGATGATTAGAATAGAGGAGGTTCAGGACACGCTAGACCCACCCACGGATATGTCCACTGGGCTGAAGGAGGAGCCCACAGACCACCAGGAGACCAGTATGTTACTTTTATTTTTCTTGTCATCTTTCTTTCTTTCTTTCTTTCTTTCTTTCTTTCTTTCTTTCTTTCTTTCTTTCTTTCTTTCTTTCTTTCTTTCTTTCTTTCTTTCTTTCTTTCTTTCTTTCTTTCTTTCTTTCTTTCTTTCTTTCTTTCTTTCTTTCTTTCTCTTTCTTAGACATCTTTTTAAGTCTCTAGATGTGAGGTTAAGAATTTACCTATGCGAATTCTTTCAAATGAATATGATCCTTTTTATTCTGTCACCTATTGATTAAGGCTGTAGAGTAGACGTCTGCAGGGGCCTGACATGTCTGCCCCAGCCCGGCCCAAGCCTGTAGCATTCAGGCCTGGCCCTACCCTAGCCCGAAAAGTTAAGCAATTATTCGGCCCTAGCCCGACTTAAGCCTGAGGCCAATATTACGATGTGATGACTGACATCACACACACACACACACACACACACACACACACACACACACACACACACACACACACTACCTACGTTACACACACAAATGCTACATTACGACAACAAATGCACAATGCAATAACGACATAGCTCTGCGGCTAACAAAGGCAACAATTACATGCCCACAGACATGACACTAAAGCGTACCGAAAACACTCTAACCAGCAGCCAATTCATTTGAGTAAATCAGGATGGACTCACCACTTCACTGTTAGATGAACGTCGGCAACAAAAACCTCTTGCATTGAATAACTTTAACAAAACTCACAAATCTTCGCCAACCGGCTAAATCCAAGAACAATCATGCAAAACGTTTTACAGTTTATTCCACTCTGCTGTACATTCGCGGGCGCTCTGAAGGAAAACAATGGCATCTCCTCCAGCATTCTCCCTGCGCTGCTGACATATCGCTCACTCAAGCTGCTGCTTGCGGGTAACACATAGCATGCAAGTCTAGCTAGCAATGGCAGCTTCTCCATCTCCGTATAACAAAGCAGGATAGCCGGACCAGCACTCACAGGTTCAATGTTTTTTAATTGGCAGCCTGAATCAAAGCAGACATGTTTCGGACTAATGTCCTTCTTCAGTGGTATGGCTAGCACTGGAAATGAATTCAAGGTGATGATTAAATACACCTGGCAGGTAAATGACACGGCAGGAAATGACATCACAACGCAGGTGTGCCTATGCAATATGACTAAATGAATGACCTATCAAAATAGAGTACAATCATAATTTATGCATATGTATAGATATATCTATATCTATCATCAATAAATATTTATAAACAATACAATACAAAACGAAACAAAATTACCAGAAACTTGATAACATATAACATGCCCTTTCATTTATAGGGCTAATTGAGCCACTTTACTTGAATTGAATTAATTAATTTCAAATTATCCATAGGGCATCTAGTTTGGCAACAAACAACATCTTAAATCAGACCAGAAATAACAATGTGGGAGTAAGGAGGTTAAAGGAAACAGGTTAAGACGTTCTCTTCATTCATACCTTTAGGTTCGATACAATTAAACAGGTGGATATAATAACATTCACGTTGCAGCAGCAGCTTGTGTCTGTCTCCACCTCGCGCTGGCCTGAGTACTAGCTCTAGTCCCATATATTTGAGGTCGTTGACGGTATGCTTACACTTAGAGAAATGCCGAGCTACCGATGACTTGACATCTAAATTCCTCACAGCACATTTATGTTCACTTATTCTTGATTTAAAGGCTCTCGTTGTTTTGCCCACATAGGAAAAATTACAAGGACATTTTAGCAAATACACCAGATTGGACGAATTACACGTTATCCGTCCTTTGACTCGGATATTTTTCCCCGTTTTTGGATGTGCGAAAAATTTATCTTTAATCATACCCTGGCACTGAACACAGGATTGGCAGGGAAAATTTCCGTCTGGGATGTTGGACATAAAATGAGAAGGTTTCTTTAAGGGCAAATCAGTTTTGACTAGGAGATTAGATAAATTTGCTTGTCTCTTGTAAAAATAGTTAGGCGAATGCTGAAACGCTGTCCCTATGAGAGGGTCGGACTGCAGAATATGCCAATGTTTATTGACAATAGTCCGCGTGTCTCTCGTAATAGGGCTGTAAGTAGACACGAAAGATACTTTGTCAGGTTTATCTTCTTTCTTTCTGGGGGTAAACAACGTGGCCCTGTCGATATGCTTGGTTTTATTAAAGGCTTTTAGTGTCAAATCAGCACTATATCCTCTCTCGTGGAAACTGCCACGGAGTACCTTTGCTTGTGCAATAAATGTATCGTCAGTATCACATATTCTCTTATAGCGAAGTATTTGGCTATAAGGAAGACTGTTCTTCAAGGCTGGGGTGTGATAACTAGAATAATGTAAGAACGAGTTACGATCCGTCTCCTTTTTAAAAACCTCTGTGTGTAATGAGATGCCATCTGGGGCTTTCTTGATCAAAACATCGAGGAAGGGTAAATTATACATATCAAACTTTAATGTAAACTTTATCGTTCTTCTACAGGAGTTCAGGTACTCAAGGAAGGCAAAAAGTTCGGATGATGAACCAGACCAAATAAAAAACAGATCGTCAATATAGCGCATATACGATTTGACACATTTCTCAAACGGGTTATTATTAAAGATATGATCCACTTCATATTTGGACATATACAGATTGGCTAGGTTCACAGCGGCTGGAGAGCCCATGCTGAGGCCTCTGTTTTGTAAATAGTATTTATCTTGGAATCTAAAATAGTTTCTAGTTAGAACTAGATCCGTTAAACTAACCAGCGCTTCTGTAGGGGGGAGTAATACTTCCCTCGAGTTTAAATAAAAACTCAGCGCGTCCAGCGCATCTGCATGTGGAATGCTGGGGTAAAGGCTGACTACATCTATGGTAACTAGTAAGTCTGTAGGACTAATGTTGCAGGACGAGAGCCTGTTCAAAAAAGTAGTAGTATCCTTCAAGTAACCACGCTGAGAAGAGGCCAAATCCTTAATATGCGCATCAATGAACTGAGAGATTTTTTCTGTGGCAGAGCCAATACCGGAAACAATAGGTCTACCAGGAGGGTTAATCATATCCTTATGGATTTTAGGTAAAGTGTAAATAATAGGAGTAACCGGGTACTCTACGAACATAAACTTGAATTCATTTTCTGTAATTGCCTCAGACAATCTCAGGCTTTTAAGGACCGTTTTGATTTCCGTAGAAAATCTGAACACAGGGTCTGAATTTAGAAGGGTATATACCTCAATCTCATTCAATTGTCTGTTTATCTCAGATATATACGAGCTCTTGTTTTGGAGCACGATACCAGACCCCTTGTCAGCTTTTCTAAAAATTAAATCTTCCTTCTTCATGAGCTCCTTCAGTGCTGCAGACTCCGATTCAAGTAAATTTGGATAAAGATGGGCTTTGTGACTGGTCTCACATAACTTAAGGACATCATTTTGTACTAATCTGCAGAAAGTTTCAACTGAGGGAGGATTGAGATGGGGAGTAAACAGACTACAGGGTTTAAATACTTTTCTTTTAAAGGTGTCTGGCTCTATCTCAGGCCTAGCATCAGCATCATCATCACTTATCAACACATTTTCATTAGCGTATTGAGTTCTCTTATCAAACCCTCTGGCATAAAATGCTTTCAACTTAATATTTCTAAAAAACTTAAATAGTTCTACCTTAGTAGTAAATGCATCCACCTTGCGGGCTGGTACAAAAGATAAACCTTTAGACAGGATATTATGATGTGGGTCGCTCAATAATACATCTGAAATGTTGACAATGTTAGATGTAATGCTCATCACCGGAACCGTGGATTTTTTCCTCTGGCCCCGCCTCGTCTTCCTATGGGTTCTCTCTCCGGTCGGGGCGGGAGCGGAGCGTCCTGCTCGCCTCGAAAAACAGACTGGCTCCGGAGCGGGTATCTGCCTGGCTGAGAGGGCGCCTCGTCGGAGCTCACCGCTGTGGAGGAGGAGTCGGTATGTCGTTGCCTGTCTCTGGGCTGCCAAGTCGGCCTGCGGTTCCTGGAAGGTGGATTGTGGAGCCATGGATACACCATATGTGTTGCGTAGTCTTGAACATCTCTTCTCCTCTTGGCTCTCTTGTGCAGTTCGATGTCCTGTTTATACTTATCAAGTTTCTGGTTCACTGACACGAGCAGTTCGGTCAGTTGGTCAGGGGTTAGAATAGTTTTAATTTCTTCCTCTAACAAGGCAAGATCCTCTCTGACTTTGGCTAATTTAGAGCCTTCATTATCTATGATTAAAAGCAGTAGATCCATGGAACACTTATCCAGGATCGAACACCACTTTTCACAGAACTCAGGTGAATCTCTTCCCAGCGTGGGTTCTTTGTTGATGCGAAGGCCCCTCGGTATAATGGCATCCTGCCAGTAATTGGTGAGGGTCGTACCGTGGAGTAGGGTACGCGTCTCTCTCTGCCTTAGACGTGAGAGCGACAAGGCCAGTGCTTCTCTTCCTTTGGGTGGAGCAGGTGCCGTAAATGTATAATTTACCCTTCCTCGATGTTTTGATCAAGAAAGCCCCAGATGGCATCTCATTACACACAGAGGTTTTTAAAAAGGAGACGGATCGTAACTCGTTCTTACATTATTCTAGTTATCACACCCCAGCCTTGAAGAACAGTCTTCCTTATAGCCAAATACTTCGCTATAAGAGAATATGTGATACTGACGATACATTTATTGCACAAGCAAAGGTACTCCGTGGCAGTTTCCACGAGAGAGGATATAGTGCTGATTTGACACTAAAAGCCTTTAATAAAACCAAGCATATCGACAGGGCCACGTTGTTTACCCCCAGAAAGAAAGAAGATAAACCTGACAAAGTATCTTTCGTGTCTACTTACAGCCCTATTACGAGAGACACGCGGACTATTGTCAATAAACATTGGCATATTCTGCAGTCCGACCCTCTCATAGGGACAGCGTTTCAGCATTCGCCTAACTATTTTTACAAGAGACAAGCAAATTTATCTAATCTCCTAGTCAAAACTGATTTGCCCTTAAAGAAACCTTCTCATTTTATGTCCAACATCCCAGACGGAAATTTTCCCTGCCAATCCTGTGTTCAGTGCCAGGGTATGATTAAAGATAAATTTTTCGCACATCCAAAAACGGGGAAAAATATCCGAGTCAAAGGACGGATAACGTGTAATTCGTCCAATCTGGTGTATTTGCTAAAATGTCCTTGTAATTTTTCCTATGTGGGCAAAACAACGAGAGCCTTTAAATCAAGAATAAGTGAACATAAATGTGCTGTGAGGAATTTAGATGTCAAGTCATCGGTAGCTCGGCATTTCTCTAAGTGTAAGCATACCGTCAACGACCTCAAATATATGGGACTAGAGCTAGTACTCAGGCCAGCGCGAGGTGGAGACAGACACAAGCTGCTGCTGCAACGTGAATGTTATTATATCCACCTGTTTAATTGTATCGAACCTAAAGGTATGAATGAAGAGAACGTCTTAACCTGTTTCCTTTAACCTCCTTACTCCCACATTGTTATTTCTGGTCTGATTTAAGATGTTGTTTGTTGCCAAACTAGATGCCCTATGGATAATTTGAAATTAATTAATTCAATTCAAGTAAAGTGGCTCAATTAGCCCTATAAATGAAAGGGCATGTTATATGTTATCAAGTTTCTGGTAATTTTGTTTCGTTTTGTATTGTATTGTTTATAAATATTTATTGATGATAGATATAGATATATCTATACATATGCATAAATTATGATTGTACTCTATTTTGATAGGTCATTCATTTAGTCATATTGCATAGGCACACCTGCGTTGTGATGTCATTTCCTGCCGTGTCATTTACCTGCCAGGTGTATTTAATCATCACCTTGAATTCATTTCCAGTGCTAGCCATACCACTGAAGAAGGACATTAGTCCGAAACATGTCTGCTTTGATTCAGGCTGCCAATTAAAAAACATTGAACCTGTGAGTGCTGGTCCGGCTATCCTGCTTTGTTATACTGAACTTTATGGGATTACAGCACCCAGTGTGAGTACTTGTGAGCGCGGTCTAACTTGACTATATAGCTTCTCCATCTCCGACACGCATGCTCTCAGCGGTCTAGCTTGTTGCTTTGATGGAAACACGACACAAGGGCCAGGGTGGATGGCCAATGAGCTGGTTTCCCAAAATGTTGGAGTTTTCCTTAAAAGGTGAAAGACTCGCATTCACTCAGCTGACCTGGCAAAATGACATCCAGCCGTTTTCGTTTGAAACAACTTTTAGTCAGGGGAGTGTCATGGTTTCTCCATAGAGCCCTGTCGTACTTTTTTAGCGCAGCAGCTCGCGCAGGTAGGGGGCGACTTAGTCACGTGACTCAGTTGGTATTGCTGATTGGCTGTAACACGGTATGTTTGAATACAGCGAACGGGTCTATTGGCACAGGATTACATGGGAGCCGTGGTAACAGAAAGAGACCTCTGGTTCCATGATGCACACGGGATACGCTTTTACAGACGTGTCCCGATATTGAACTTGACACACCCATAGTTTTTAACAACATTACCTTGTCAAATGTAATTTAGAACAATGCCAAATGCACGGCCTGATGCAAAAATGGACTTCTACGGAGTGTTTTTCAATGACTAATCACATCTGATGTATAAAGAACTTGATATAGCGGTTATAGTACAGGTGCAGCTCAATAAATTTGAATATCGTGGAAAAGTCTATTTATTTCACCGCATTGATGCAGTAATTTGTGCAAAAGGAGCCCCAACTAAGTACTGAGTGAACAAATGTCAGAACAGGCTGACATTTATATATAAAAAAAAATATTGATTGGTTCCATGTGTTACAAAGAATGAAATCAGGAATGTCCAATCGTTGCTTTTCTTTTGAATCAAATCTTAAGGTCCTTTATTTTCTATTAGTTACAATTTCTAATTCAGTTCAGTTCATTTTCTTCCAGTTCAGTTCAGTTCAATTCAAAGTCTCTTTACATTCTTTCAGTTCAGGTCAGTTCAAGGTCCTATTACATTTCATTACATCCTGTGTGCTCGAAGAGCACGCCACATATATCACAGCTGGTTCCAATGACAATCAAAAACAATTCAGCACAGCTGCAGTGTTTAGGCACACGTTGGCAGGAGCTGTCCACTCTTGCGTGGTGCTGAAAGACAAACTGTTAGTTTTGTTGGCGAACAAGCATTGCATTTTCATTGTCATTAAAGAAAATGAAACAAATAAGACAAAACGTTATCACCAATTAACTATGTGTGTGTATTATATTTTACTTTATGAGTCTGAAAGAAAATGTATATTATCTATAATAATAGTTGCAACAAACTCCGGCCCGATGAACACTGTTCATCAATTAATCTCAAGGTTATACAATAACTGTATTGGCCGTCTGATTATTTTTCTTCCTGGTAACTGTATTGAGCAACTTCTAGTTTTGCCATCACGACCTGGGAATACTTCATGTATCCTACCCATTTTCCAGAGTTGTCTTGGCAACATGTGTTCGTTCACCAGTACCACATCACCTTCCTTCAATGGTGTTGTTTTCTTTGTGGAGGATGTGTGAGCAGATCTCAATTCCATCAGGTATTCACTTCTCCACCGATTCCAGTATCCATTGACGAGACGTTCTCTGTATCGCCATCTCTTGTTCATGTCCTTTCGAGTTCCTTGTTGTATGTTTGACTCTTTTACAGTCTGTGGTGGTAGTGTCGTCAGTCGGTTTCCTACCAGGAAGTGAGCTGGGGTTAGAGGTGCCACCTCGCTTTCGTGGTCCACATAAGTGAGCGGTCTTGAATTTATCACAGCCTCCACTTCAGTCAGAAAGGTCTGCAGTTCCTCGAAGCTCAGAAATGCTTTTCCCACAATTCTTTTGAGGCTGGTCTTGACTGAACGCACCATACGCTCCCATATACCGCCCCACCATGCAGCTCTTTCCACAATAAACTTCTAGTTTATCCTTTTTTCTGCAAAGAAGTCCTTCACTTGGTTGGATTTCATTGATTTCCATATTTCGTTCAAATTGCATTGTCTGAATAAATTGTTGAGCAAATGCCTCTTCTTGCAATAAACCTTCTGAAGGCCAAAAGAAAGTTAGGTGTCGTCAAGTCTGACACTAATTCTAAGTGAACAGCTCTGGTTACTGCGCACGTGAATAAAGCAATGTAGGCCTTTTTGTGGTCAGGTCTGACGTACAACGGCCCTGCAAAGTCAACTCCAGTCACTTCAAATGGTGCAGCTTCAGTTGTCCTGTCCGTAGGTAAAGGTGCTGTTATTTCTTGACTGGCCTTGGTTGTAAACCTTTTGCAAATGAGACATCGATTTAGAATCCGTTTAGTTGCTTGTCGTCCTCTTAGGATCCAGAAACGTTCACGTAGCTGTGTTAAGGTGTTCTGAAGTCCATTATGCATTACCTCTTCATGCGCATGTTTTATTTCCAGTTCTGTAAATACGTCATGCGTGGGTAGAATAAACGGATGCTTTTGTCCATATCTGAGGCTTGATTTTTGCAATCTACCTCCAACTCGCATTACTCCATTATCCAAGAATGGGTTTAGATCTTTAATTTTCGAGTGCTTGTGAATATCCGTTCCCTTTTGCAATTCCTTCATTTCTTGTGGGAAGGCTCTCTTTTGCGTTTCAGCAATCCAGTATAACTCTGCTGTGTTCATTTCCACTGCCGTCAGTGGCCCTTGGCGTTTACTTTTATTGCACGAGTTATGCACAAATCGGTTTACCCATGCAGTAATTCTGAGAACTGTAGTTAGCCTACTGTAATTTTCAAGCGGAATAATTGCAGTTTCTGTTAGGTATGTTTTCGTTTCGGTCACAACATGGTACTGTTTGACAGTCTCCTCAATGGGCTCTTGTAGGCTATGCCCGTTGGTTTCCTTTTCTATTTGACGGGGGTCCGCGTCTCTTAGCCATTGTGGTCCATTCCACCATAAGCTCTGAGTCTTTAAGTTTTCCGCGGATATTCCTCGCGTGCCTAGATCGGCTGGATTATCTTTACCAGGACAGTGTCGCCAATCTTCTGGCTCGGAAAGCTTTTGGATTTCAACTATCCTGTTTGCAACGAATGGTTTCCACTGGTTGGCGGAGCCCTTTATCCAGTGAAGTGCGATTGTTGAGTCTGTCCAAAGGTAAGCTTTTATCGGTGTGTCTCTGGTGTCCGATATATATTTACAAAGTCTCGCTCCTATTAGAGCTGCTAATAACTCCAGTCTTGGTAGCGTCACCTTCTTCAAAGGGGCTACCTTCGTTTTGGCACATATTAACGTGCATGTGCTTTCGTCATTCCCAACCGTGCGTAAATAGCCTACGGCAGAATACGTGTAGTTGTCGCTCTGTGATTGAACTCGTGGTTCCAGTGTCGTAGGGTCTAGGAATTACCATATTCTTGACAGTTTGTAACTCTCCATACCATTCTTTCCATTTTGACTTTAAATCGGTGGGCAAGTCCTCATCCCACTCTAGGCCTCGTTCCCATGTTTCCTGGAATAGTCGCTTGGCCCTCACCGTGAATGGTGACAGGAACCCGATAGGGTCGAATAACCTGGCGGCTGTTTGCAGGACTGTCCTCTTTGTGCATTTTGTATTCTTTGATTCTCGTAGAATACTTGTCAGATCAAACATGAAATCGTCCGATGTCGTTCTCCACGTCATTCCCAGAACCTTGACTGGGGCATTCTGGTCCGATTTCGTTTCCTGTAGTTTGTTCTGTAGTTCAGGTGAATTAGTTTTCCCATTTACACATCTTCATCGCGGCCTTGTCCATGATTATTTTGGATTCATTATACAACTTGTATGCATCTTCTACTGTATCCGCTCCATTTATGAAATCATCCACATAAAGAGTTTCTCTTAATGCTTTTACCGTAGAGGGGTATGTTGACTCCAATCCCTCCAGATGATGTCTGATCGTTGCTGACAGCAGGAATGAGCTGGCAGTCGCGCCAAATGGAACCCTTGTCATCCTCATTATGCATTCATTATATTCGTTTTCATTCTCTGTATGAGGTGTCTTGTCTGTCCACAGGAACCTCAGTGCGTCTCGATCTGTCGGGTTTATTGAGATCTGTAGGAAGGCCTTTTCAATGTCCGACATGAAAGCAATTTTGTGTTGTCTGAATTTCAATAGTACATTCAATAAATCAGGGTTCAAGTTGGGCCCAGTTAATAGACAGTCATTAAGTGAGTCACTATTTTCATCATGTGACGACGCATCGAATACAACCCTGACTTTCGTCGTTGCGCGTTCCTCCTTCACAATAGCATGATGTGGCATGTAGTACAATGGGTTACCGGTGATATTGGTTTCGACTGGTTCAATGATTTTCTTCTCCAAGTAGTCATTGATCACCTCATTGTATCTTGTGAAGAGTTTCCCATCATGTTTGAATCTTCTCATCAGACGTTGAAACCTGTTCTCTGCAATTCTGTAGTTGGATGACAGTTTCAAATTATCTGTGCGCCATGGTAGTTGAACTTCATAACGTTCTCCGTTGTGCGTAATGGTTTCTTTGAATTGTTTCAGGGCAATTTCATCATTGGCGCTCAACTTAGTTTCTAGTTCAGGGTTGATTCCCAGGGATTCTAGCTCCCAAAATAAGCGTAACTGGTCAGACAGTGTTTTATTATCTACATTGACATGCATCACTCCGACGTTGGTTATAGTGCTGACGTGCATTGTAGTTACCGTTCCTTGAATGAGCCATCCGAAGCTGCTCTCGGCTGCCACTAGTCCATCTTGTAGTCTTTCAATCTTCCCAGAGACCACTTTCCAATAGTAGTCGGATCCGATTAATATTTCCACGTCTTGATTTTCCATTCCGTGGACCTTTACGTCGGCCAACAGCATTCCTTTTTCTTCCATCTCCGTGCGTAATGGCTCTCCGGGTACACTCATTAGTGACGTGCACACTTGTGGTGATTCCAGTCATTCAATTTAGATTGTTTGGCCATTTCTTACATCGGATAATTTTGCCCGTACTTTATTGCAATGCACTCGTTTTGGTTGTAGGCTGCCAAGCGTGTGTAATTGTATTACCTCGGAGCCTATTACCGGTAGATTTAGTTTGCGTGATAATTCTGTCCTTATAAAGCTACGTTGACTCCCACCGTCCAACAGGCATCTGGTCAATTTACTCCTGGTTAGGGATGCCCCCCGGACCCCGGTTTTGAACGGGAACCGGTACTATATTAGAAAATACCGGAGTATTTATAAGCTCCGACGTCCTCGGTACTGCTATCGATACTCTAGAGAAATTATTATTATTATTATTATTTAAAAGTTGCGAACGATCCTCTCTCTGTCTCTGCACGAGAAGCGAGCCGCAGCCAGCGAGTCAATTATTACACACACTCCTCGCGAGTCGCTCGCTAGTGCTACACATAGACATACGGGTACTACATACGGGTACTCCTTAATGAAAGTCCCCGACGCCCCGTGCTATAGCGCGCTGCACACAGACAGCAGCTCTGCATGCACTGAGTCGTGATCATGGCGGATAGAGCGAAGCGTTCTAAAGTATGGTACTTTACAAGGGTCAATGCCGACAATGCACGTTGCCACAAGTGCAACAAAACATTTGCCAGTAAGGGTGGCAATACGAGCAACCTATCAAAACATTTGTTGGCAAAACATGATATTAGCGTGCAGAAATGCGCCGTATTCGACTGCCTTGCGCGCAGTGGTCCATCTGCATCCACGTCCACTGCAGCCGGTAAGCCAAGATACGGAGTTTCCTAGGCTAATAACGAATTATTACAAATAGGCTAATAAACAAAATAATTGTTTAGCTACAAATACTACAATCTAAAAACGTTTTATAGATCGTCAAGCTGAGGCGTCAGCCACCAATGTGTCCCAGGCCA
Organism: Notolepis coatsorum; assembly: GCF_963971535.1. Taxonomy (NCBI): domain Eukaryota; kingdom Metazoa; phylum Chordata; class Actinopteri; order Aulopiformes; family Paralepididae; genus Notolepis; species Notolepis coatsorum. The sequence goes on from NC_140172.1 coordinate 1,602,280, forward strand.
GTGAGCCCAGGGCCACCACACATCCTCCCTCTACCTCCCTCCACCACCCAAAGTCCTTTCTCCCTAGCAGCTAGAGGAAGGATGACAGAGGATAGGGTGAACGAGTGTCACAGTTCTGTTAGCCTTTTGCATTTGTTGTTTATTATAAAAAGTCTATAATTCAGAGTCAGACACATTTAAAACATTGTTGCTGCTGTTGCTGAAGAAATTATTCATTTATTATATTTATTTATAAAGTTATATAAAAGAACATTGCTGCTGCTGTTGCTGAAGAAATTATATTTATTTATAATACTTATTTATAACGTATTAAGTTGTATAAATAATAAAGCAATGTCGATTCTGTTCTTAATTAATTGTCTTTTTTTCTTGCAAAAATAATAATCAAAAAGAACCGATAAGAGTATCGATAAAGTACCGAACCGTTAAGCAGTATCGATAAGAGTAGTAGTATCGATAAAATCCTAACGATACCCATCCCTACTCCTGGTTGCGTTTTGGCCAACCAACCACACTGTTGCTGTTTGGAGTAAAACATTGCTATTATGGCCTGAATTATATCCGACGGTAGTATCAGTTTGTAGGTTTGTGGGTTGTTGCGCTACGCGCTGTCTTGGTTCATAAGGGCGCATATCATGGGGTTGAGCGCATACTACTTTGTGGTGTCGCCGGCCACACTTCTCGCATGAAACCTGCGCCTTACAAGTTCTGGCCATATGTCCTGTCCCCAAACACACAAAACAACGTCCTTGTCTTTTAAGGAATTCTCTTCTTTGTTCGACTGTATTTTCCGTGCAGTGTTTGGATATATGGTTGGCTTTGTTGCAAAATATGCAGTTCTGTGGCGCTCCCGTATATAATGCAGCGGTAGACGCTCTATAGGCTGCGGTAGGCCTATGTCTTTGCTCATAATTTTGTTTGTCAATTTGTGGGTTCAGATCAATCAAGTTTGCCGTTCTTTCTCGGCTTTCAACTTCTCTTTTCAGGAATTTCATTAAGCCATCTACTTCCAACATGTCGTCTTCCTCTCTTTGACGGCTGAACGCGAGCGTTATGCTCTGGCACCATTTTCATTAGGATAGGGCAGAGTAAACTACCATACATTTCAGAGACGACTTGAAGCGCTGACAGACTTCTGACTTGTATTTCGATCTCATCATATAGTTTTCGTAGGGCGACTGTGTCGTTTGCACGTTTAACCGGGGTCAAGTTTAATAACTTATTCATATGGGCATTGATTAAAAGATCTTTTCGGCCAAATCTGGTTTCCAACATTTTAATCGCAGCATCATAATTTTCATTGGTTAATGCGAGACCCGTGATTGCGTTTGCAGCCCTTCCCGTGAGATAGGACTTTAGATAATTAAACTTGTCAGCCTTGCTGAGGTCTGGGTTTCTATGAACTGCCATGTCGTACTGTCTCCAGAACGTTTGCCATAGGCTAATGTCTCCGTTAAATTTGTCAATGATCAGTCTCGGGAGTTTGACTGCAAAACCATATCCCTTGTTGGAGCACACTGATGAACGGTCATCTTCTTTTCTTCTCATAGCCTTTTTCAATTTGGTTTTACGCACACATATATCCTCTTCATATCGTTGCACACCCTGAAGTTCATCTTCAAAATCCTCTTCCTCAATTCCGTCTTCAATTTCTGTGTTCAAGGCTTTCAATGCAATTTCTTTTTCCACAAGCATGTCCAATATTTCTTCATCATCCACGTCCACATCTTCTAATGACACTCTTGTCTTCTCATCTATCACATTGAGTAATTTTGTTATCGCAGTCCTTACCACACCTCTTTTTAGAAGTAGTTTATTTAGTTGTGTCTTGGACATCGCTGCTGTAGGCATGTCTGTACATTCCCTTGATCCTTCTTTGTCTTCAAAGCACTTCTTTTCTTTGTTCCTCCCTGGTTTCGGCACCAGCTTTTGTTACAAAGAATGAAATCAGGAATGTCCAATCGTTGCTTTTCTTTTGAATCAAATCTTAAGGTCCTTTATTTTCTATTAGTTACAATTTCTAATTCAGTTCAGTTCATTTTCTTCCAGTTCAGTTCAGTTCAATTCAAAGTCTCTTTACATTCTTTCAGTTCAGTTCAGTTCAAGGTCCTATTACATTTCATTACATCCTGTGTGCTCGAAGAGCACGCCACATATATCACAGCTGGTTCCAATGACAATCAAAAACAATTCAGCACAGCTGCAGTGTTTAGGCACACGTTGGCAGGAGCTGTCCACTCTTGCGTGGTGCTGAAAGACAAACTTTGTTAGTTTTGTTGGCGAACAAGCATTGCACTTTCATTGTCATTAAAGAAAATGAAACAAATAAGACAAAACGTTATCACCAATTAACTGTGTGTATTATATTTTACTTTATGAGTCTGAAAGAAAATGTATATTATCTATAATAATAGTTGCAACACCATGTAATGTAAAAAGAAAAAATGTATTTGAAGGTTGCACTGAAAATGAAAACCTTCCTGGATCGATTTTTACCCCAAATTTACAATTTACTACCGCAAATTTCGGAGACGCCGATTAGCACGGGACTAATATTTATCAGATGACTGTGTTTGCTGAAATATGGTAGGTCATTTGTGCTGGAATTTATATTTGACAAATTATGGACATGGCAAGATTCACACTGGGATTAAGATCAAACGTCCTACTATCACGTCCCGTCATAGTAGGCCACGCTTATATACACTTTGACGCTTGTCAGTACTCTGTATCTCAGAGATGGGCTGTAGTCATACTGGATAATACCTGCCGCTCTGGCTACTTATGGAAACAAATGTAAAATAATTGGCACACGCGTTAAGTCTGTACATGCCCCGCAATAAAAGCTGAGACCTACACCGCATTGCACCCAAAGCAAGGACGTTTGTTTTCAAGTATTATTATATTTTTTTTTACATGTGTTTTTGAATCAAATTGATCAATTGTTCAGATTTTTTATTGCAGATTGTTGTTAATGATTATTGTTTTAGTTTTTTTTGGTTGATAACGAAGATCAACGTTACATTGTAAGATGATGCACTGGGTTAGGGCATTTACAAGCTTGTAGCTTCAGCCCTAACCTTTTCGGCCAACTTGTAATTTGATATGCATGCGTTTGTTTTTTTGTAAATGCTAAATGGCTTGAAATAAACCTCATTCATTCATTCATACAGTGGCCACATTGCTCGGGGGCACACTGAACACCTTGCGATGATTGGCAGTGTAGTGTAGAGGTCTAAAGCACCCGCCTACCACCTCAGAGAACCTCTGTGTGCCTTACCAGGAAAACGCTTTGCCGCAGCCATCTTGCTTGAGTGGACTACTGCTTTAAGGTGATGATCTGCACAAACAAAAATAATCTTAACTCGCTGAAATCTATCCTCTCTTTCTCTGATTTTTCTCTGTTTTTCTCCCCATCCCAATTTAGTCGTTGTGCCAATTCCCCCCCTCCCCTACCCGTTTGTTGTGCGCATGTTCTCCCTGAAGTCATCCGCATGCTTCCTCCGACACGCGCAGCGACAGCAAGTGACAATTTTTTCACCTGGCAGCGAGGACTCTCATTGATGAAGTGTAACGCGTGGGAGGTCACGCAGCCTTCATCAAGTCCTTGTGTGTGCATTGTGTGTACATTGTGTGTAAAATGAAGCGAGACAAATAAAATGAGCCCTACCCGAACCCCATCTATGCATAAATAAATCATCCCGGCCCTAATCTGTCCATGGTGTCAGGCTCCCCAAACTCAAATCAAATTTATTTGTAAGGCCCGACAACACACGTTAATGTCCCCATGGGCCGGACACGTCTTCTTTAAACAAGTCAAGAAGAAACATAACAATAAGTCAAGAACAAAACAAGAACACCATAAGGTCCAACAAATTTAAAATAAAAGCAAATAAATAAATGAATGCAAACACTCCCAGACATACCCCACGCGAAGGTAAGGAAAAACTCACTAAAACCTAGCAATAGGAAAAAATGCACCACAGGCAATGTGGAGGAGAGAAACCTTAGAAGGGCCAATTCAAGGGGGGATCTCCCTTTTTAGATGTCGGTGATAGTAGTGTTGCAGACGGACAGTTGGTAAGCATGCCATGCACTCATGTGTGTAGTGAAACACAGATGAGTGCATGCGATAGCAACTGAAAATTTTGAAACATTTAAGATAGAGCTGATAGCGATAGCGATAGCAACTGAACATTTTGAGAGATTAAAGATGGAGCTGATAGCAAATCTATTTGAGGCACAGGGGCGACGCAAAGAGGATCGCGTCCTCCCCGTCTTAATCACGAGACGTCCAGCACTCCGGTCACCGCTCCAAGACAGCCGGAGACAGGGAGATGGGGGGCGGCGCAGAGAGGGTCGCATCCTCCCGGCCTTCATCGCGGGACGTCCGACACTCCGGTCAACACTCCGGGACAGCAACTCACAGGGAGACAGGGAGACGGACTGGCGTTAGACAGCTCGCGTGATTGTAGTGGGCGGACATAGCAATAGATACAAGTGGTAAGCATATGTGGGAATAGAGTAGATATATGAAGTAAGCATATTATGTGAATAGAATAGAATTACTTAACCCAGCAATGAAACCACGGACAGAAGACTGTAAGGAGCTGATCCGTGGCCTCGGTGGTGCACGTAGAGCAGTCTCTGCAATCTTGGCCAAGACCCCGAGACATCCATCACCTTGGACAGCAGGCACTCCGAGAGATGGGGGGGGGGGGGGCAGGGGGGGACAGAGGTTAGAGAGTTCCCATGTTTGTAGTGCTGCGGAAAAGCAGAGATGGGAGAAAATAGACATCCTAACTAAACTAGACAGATTAATCTAAAGGTCAGTCCCCGACCAGGTGAGATCAGGGTAGGATGAAGGAGAGAGAGAAAAGATGGGTCTTAAGCAGGGATTTAAAAGCTTCGACAGAGCAGGCGCCCCTGACGACGGCAGGTAATTTGTTCCACAGGTAGGGAGCGCGGTAGACAAAGCCTCTGTGGCCGGCGGATTTCTTTTTAACCCTAGGAATCGATAGAAGCCCCGCATTTTGTGAGCGCAGAGCACGAGCGGGCGAGTATCGGGAGATAAGATCGGATAGATAGAGCGGTGCAAGCCCATTTAAAATTGTGTAGGTGAGGAGTAGCACTTTAAAGTCAGATCGGGCTTGAATAGGAAGCCAGTGTAGGGCGGACAAAACTGGTGTGATGTGATCAAATTTTCTAGTTCTAGTTAGTATCCGTGCAGCCGCATTTTGCACGAGTTGAAGATTTTTTATGCTTGAATTAGGTAGACCTGAAAAAAGTGCATTACAGTAGTCCAGACGTGATGAGACAAAAGCATGAATCAGGGTTTCAGCATCAGCCAGAGTTAAAATGGGGTGAATTTTTGCGATATTACGAAGATGGAAGAAGGCAATTTTGGTGACTTTTTATATGTGCATTAAATGAGAGGGATGAATAAAAATGACTCAGAGGTTTTTTATGGTGGAGCTCTGGGATATATGACAAGTATCAAAGTTGAGGGAGATGTCCTGAAACAGGCCTCTGTGGTGTGGGGGGCCAACAATTAACATCTCAGTTTTATCTGCATTAAGGAGTAGAACGTTTTGCGACATCCACTTTTTGACGGCAAGCAAGCAGGCCTCAAGGTTTTGTAATTGGGAGGAATCATTTGGCTTAATAGGTAAATATAATTGGGTGTCATCAGCGTAAAAGTGAAAGTTTATGCCAAATTTGCGTATGATATTGCCGAGGGGTAGCATGTAAATTGAAAATAGCAACGGGCCCAGGACGGAGCCTTGTGGGACACCACATTGCACTGGGAGGGTCTCGGATGTTAAATCATTATAGACCACGCAGTGTGTTCTATCAGTTAAATAAGATTTAAACCAAGCTAGTGCGTGACCCCGAATGCCAACATGATTCTCAAGCCGACCTAGAAGAATCGAGTGATCGATAGTGTCAAAGGCTGCACTGAGATTAAGCAATAAGAGCACAGAAGTGAGGTTTGAGTCAAGAGAGAGCAGTAAGTAATTTGTGACTTTGGTAACCGCCGTTTCGGTGGAGTGTAAGGCTCTAAAACCAGATTGAAAACCACCTTTTCAAGTGGTCCCGGTTATCCGTCCCCGGGGACGGAACGCATAGTTCTCATTACACTACTTTTTTCGGCAATCGTGCTCCGAGATGGCCCCGGATGCCTAGTGAGAAAGCACCCTCAGATTCCTTTACCAAGAGCTTGGTGTAGAGCAGGAGGAATCCTAATTCCCAAGGAGAACGAGTCCTCACTGCCAGTTTCTAACCATATCCCTCTTGAATGTAGAAGGTAAGATTTTCTTTAGTATAGTGGCACAGAGGCTAGCAAACCACCTAGAAAGGAATAGTTTAATAGATACCATACTGCAGAAAGCACACAAGTATGATATGATACCAGATTCACCCAAGATAGAGAAAAGAGATTAGCAGGTGGTATTTTTAGATCTGGCAAATGCGTTTGTTTCAGTACCGCATAGCCTTATTTGGAGTGCGTTTGTTTTCTCTAGAGTGCCAGGGGTGATTGTAAACTTGGTGAAAGCATACTTCCAAGATATTATGTGCTTTAGTACTAGTACAACAGCATGGCAGAGACTAGAGATAGGCATTATGACAATGTGTATTATTTCACCGCTAGCATTCAGAATGGTGATAGCAGTCATTATTGGAGCCTCAAAGTGGGTGGTAGGTGGGGAGAGAGGGCAGGGCCTGTTAGGGCTCACATGGATGACATAACAGTAGTGACCAGGACACTTGTACCTTGTACAAAAAGTTTACTAGAAAAGTGAAATGATAAGTGAATGAAGGAGGAATCAGACCGGCAGGACCTCTGTAAGTCAGAACAAGACTTCCTACTGAAGATACTTTAGTTTACTCTCCAGACCCAGAAGTAAATAAAGACTATTATGTTGAGTTGTGTTTCCCTCTGTCCCAGATCCACCCAGAGACCTACTGATTGTTAAAAAAGAAGATCAGGACACGCTAGACCCACCCAAGGATACTTCCTTTGAGATGGAGGAGCCCACAGACCACCAGGATATCAGTATGTTGTTTCTTTCTCTTATCTTGATTTTGTCTTCTCCTTCCTCTGCTCCAGCATGATTGTATGTCTCAGTCTTTGTCGCCATTGCTCTCTCCTCTCATTCTTTAATTTCATCAAACTCTTGTTCACATTCAGCCTAACTATTTGGAGCACTTTATTCTTGTAGCTCTTTTATAAATGGAACACCTTTGTCCTGGTTCCCCTGCTGGATTGAATAGCAACCAGGAGAACTAAGCTGATAGAAGGGATCCCAACTGTGATGTATTAAGCCTTAGCTAAAGGGGTCAGTGGTAGGGCTGGGAGATTAATCGATTTGATCGATTAATTCAAATTCATGATGAACACATTGGACGCCAGACCCAATGATAGTCGGGTTAACTCGCCGACGCTTGAGCGCCAATCACGAGTATAGTCGGGTTTTAATCGTTATTTATTTTATTAGCGATATCCATTCATTTTCATCCATCCAACCTGATGTTATCGTTGGGAATGGGTCTGAGCTCGCAAAAGGGCAAATACCGCCGCCTATCGTCTCCCGGATGTTATTGCACATCATTGGATTGGATTGGCTGGGACTGCATAAAAAAAAATCCGGTCCAGGTTTTCCTTCTCGGGCATGCTGTATCGTTATACCACATTGACTGGGGACACTGAGCAGCGTGGATTATGTGTTTTGGATATATAACGTTGGATCAATAAACACGATCAATATTTGGAATGGTGATCAGGAATTGGATGAATCTTTTTGCAGGACATCAGATGTGAGGTAAGGACTCTATGTTAATCTATGTCTATGGTTAATCAGATGTTTCTTTCACAGCGATCACAACGTGTCTGAGTGTGTGTGTGCGTGCCGTTGGTGCCGACCAATGCACGGATAAGCGATTTTCAACCCGCTTCTGTATCGTGCATGAGGACACATATACTATCGATAATCTAGCGTTTATTTGAAAACTATTCATAAATCAGCCGAAAAATGTCAACGTGTTTTGTGTATTCCACTAAAGGGCTATTATCGCGTTTTTCTCTGGAATTACTAGAAATCACCAAAACTATACTCGTATTCAAAACGGTATAAAACGGAAATGTACAGATGAAAAAACGATCTGTTTCGTACATGTTGACTGCAAGCAACTCATTGATAAGCGACGGGTGTATTAGACCCATAGCCATAATTTAAGATATATTTTAAGCACTCGCAAATCTGAATGTGTTAAGGACTATTTAAAAAAAAATTAAAAATATTTTCAAGAGTCCTTTTATTTTGACAAGAAGTGATGTTTGGTGAAAGTTAGATTTGCACTTTATTAATCCCAATAGGGAAATTCATTCTTGTTTGATGATCAAGAGGCACCTTTTATTTGTTTTAAGTGAAGTTTGGTGAAAGTTATTGCAATATTAATCCCAATAGGGACATTCATCTTTGTTTGATCAAGAGTAACTAGGACTGGGCGATATGGCCTAAAAGTAAAATCTCACATTTCTTCACACCACATCCCATTTACGATTTTAATCAATTTCTTTCTTTTAAAAACTAGAAACGCCAAGGAAATCATTCAAATAAGCGTTGTTTTTATTTGACACAAAAAGATTATCAAACCAAGATGAATTTCCCTATTGGGATTTAAGTGCAAACCTAACTTTCACCAATCTTCAGTTAAAAAAAATATATAATAATATGTATATATATTAGGGATGCTCGATATTGGCTTTTTTACCGATACCGATATTCCGATATTGTCCAACTCTTAATTTCCGATACCGATATCAACCGATACCGATATATGCAGGGTTTCCCCGTCCAAAAAACTGAATAATTTCAGGTAACTAATAATTTCACTGGATATATATATAACAAATATTGTTATTGTTTTTATAATTTTTTAAACCGATACCGATATTTTCCGATATCACATTTTACTGCCGATATCGGCCGATAATATCGGTCGGCCGATAATATCGGACATCCCTAATATATATATTAGGGCTGTCAGTTATCGCGTTAATTCGATTAATTAATTACACAGCAAATTATCGCGTTATGAAAATTAACTACAAATGAATTACAATTTATTTATTTTTTATTTTTTTTGTATCATTCATTCCATAATAATGTAGAATACATATTTACAGATTTTTTTTTTTTTTTAAATATAGTCTATTTGCATGTTCTTGGTATCTGATTCTAGGGACATCTATAAATCGTGTCATAAATACTGTGGGCTTGATCCACAAAGAATGTATTGCACGGTGCAAGTTGCACCCTTACTTACAATTCATTATGAATTGAAAATGGGGGACCCTGATGTGAACAAGACGAAAGTCTTTCTCTGGTCTGCATCCCCTTAACAATTGTGTGTATTGAGCCGTACTGTATTGTACCCATTCTGCAATCTGTTAATAACATTTTCATTCAATCAATCAATCTGCGCTGTGATTGATTGAATGGACATTTTATTTTGAGTAAATTGTAATGAACCAAATGAGAATATCAATAATTTTTTTTTAATCTTTGACTGTGACCATGCTCAAATTGACCAGACTTGAAATATCTAAGCAAATTAATAGATGGAAGATGATTAAACAGAAGGTTTTGTAGATACAGTAATGAATTCTGCCATCCGGACACATGCAATTTGAAATATGATTATAGAATATAGAATATCAGGCATAAAATGGTTATGCGATTAAAATGCGATTAATTAGATTAATTAATTACAAATCCTGTAATGAATTAGATTAATGTTTTTAATCGCCTGACCGCACTAATTTAAACATAAAAAATACAATAAATGTATGCATGATCATCATGCAACATAAAACAATTGCAGGAACGGTTTGGGAGAGGAAGGGGTTTTAGGTTGCGTGTTCCAAAATTCTTTTACTTAAAGTTTAAAGCTCAATATATCAAAAGTATAAAGGTTACTCTTGATCAAACAAAGATGAATGTCCCTATTGGGATTAACACTTTGAGCGCCTAGAGGTCGCTGTTTACCTTGTGGTAAGAAGGCTAGCACTTTAAATAATAGGGGTGGGTGCGGTGTTTGCAGGGCTAAAAACTATATTAAATATTATAGCTATGGATCTAATAAACACGTCGATTTGTCAGTGCGTTTCTTCCGGTCAACATGCAAAAAACAGATAATTTTCCCATACATACATTTCCGTTTTATACCGTGGTATATAGTTTTATAGTGCTCCTGTCGAATCCCAATAAACCCAGCAAACAGCGCTTCAATGCATTTCCTTAGAAATCGTGCCATTTGTCGCTTGATTTATGAATCATTCTGAAATAAACACTAGATTATCGGTATTATCCATTGTCCATCTATTGTCCATCGCCTGGGGAAAGCCAAAGTCGACCAGCAGAGGCCCCGTCCCATCGTGGCCAAAGTCATCGATTCAAAGATGAAATCTGCTATTATGTCCAACGGAAGAGAGTTGAAAGGATCCAAATATTCCATCAGTGACCAGTTCCCGGCAGAGATCATGAGTAGACGCAGGCTGCTCTACCCGGTCATGGCAGATGCGAGGAAAAACAAACGGAATGCTTGTATGTTCATGGATAAACTTTATATTGATGGAACTATGTACAGGAATCCCCGTATTACATACTGGCTGAGTGGAGGCGACGAAAACGTCTTTCATGACGCTCAGGAGGAGATACTGACTCCAAGTATCCAGCGTGCTTCCCGAGCTGCTGTAAACAATGACGCTTGAAGATGACGTCATCATCACCAAGGCGTCCTCGTTGCTATGACTACCCGGGACCTGACTGAATACACGTAGGACACTGCATGCAGAATGCTGCAGATGCAAGTCTTCCTTTCTTTTCATTTATCTCTTGTGCTTTTCTTTTCTTCTCAATCTCATATCCATTCCATTTGTTTGTTTGTTCCAATTCATTTATTTAATTTTTCCTTCTTATCTCTCCACCCTCTCTTTCAGGTCAATGTTTGATTCTCTCTCTCTCTTTCTCTTTCTCTCTCTCTCTCTCTCTCTCTCTCTCTCTCTCTCTCTCTCTCTCTCTCTCTCTCTCTCTCTCTCTCTCTCTCATATATATATATATTTTCCCTCATCTTTGGCTAGGGAAATGCGGTTAACGTTGGGCTACTCACCCAGACCCTTGGGCTAATGGGTTTGAATGGAGTGGCCTTGGGTTATTGTTTGTATGTTCTGTTAATCATTTTATCCCATCAATTAGGGATGGGCCATATGTGTTTTATGTGTAACCCGTCTGTGCAAGACGTTAGGGTTATTTTGTTTTATGTACTTCACCCCCTCCCCCCTCCGTTCACCTCCCCCTTATTCCAGCCATTTAGAGACCTGCCCACATTAGCCTCAATAGAAGCGTCAAAAAAATATTGCATTACCAACAACCATACAACAACATGTATAGATTATGGCTAGTTTGAACATAATGATATGGAACACTGGTGGAATAAATAAACAACACAAACGAAAAAGCGTGCTCACACTGATGAAAAAAGAACAGGTGGACATAGCTCTGCTAAGCGAAACGCACATTTTAGAGAAAGACATAGATATGTTAGCGGACAACACATATCATAACATCAGTCACTCTTCCTTTGGAACGAGAACTCGGGGAGTAGCCATAGTCGTTAGACGGCAGTTGAATATTGAATTGAAGGGAGTATGGTCTGATGCAGATGGTCGGATAACTATAGCTAAGATTTTACACAAGAACAGAAAAATAGCGCTGGTAGCGGTATACGCCCCAAATTTATACGAAGTTAGTTTCTTCACTACACTTACCAGAGCAATGTTAGACCTTCCCGAATACTCATTTATAATCGGTGCGGATTTTAATGCCATTTGGAACCCAAGGATGGACAAATCAAACCCCTCCTTTTCCAATGAACAAAAAAATGCATCTAATGCATTAAAGGATTGGTCGAAGATTACAGGTGTAAATGACTTATGGCGATCACTCAACCCCATGACCCGGAAGTACTCTTGTCGATCTGCGAGACATAATACATTATCCAGAATAGATTACGTTTTCACAACCCCGAGACTATTTGATAACTACGATGTGGAAATGATACCCAATGCATTGTCTGATCACTGTTATTTACTCTTAAAAGGAACATTTGGTATACTATCATCCCGAGCCCCAAGATGGCGATTTAACACGATGCTGCTTAATAACAAGGAATTCATTACACAAATCAAAGAAGCTCTTACGGTATTCCTACGGATAAATGCGAATTCGGTGCAGGACCCCAGAATATTATGGATGTCGACAAAGGGAATGATCAAGGATTTCACTGATAGCTTTTCCTCCCAAATACGCAAGAATCGATGCTCAAAACTGGCTGAACTGGAAACACTTTACTCAACATTATTTAATTCTTTGCAATACAACAACTCGGTTCAACTGGAAAATCAAGTCAATATACTAAAAAAAGAGATTAACGCCATATACAGACAACAATCTGAATTGCAAATACGTAGCACAAGACAACAGCAGTACTCCCAAGGTTCCAAACCAAGTCACCTATTAGCCATGCGACTAAGAGTCAACGCAAAATTTGCAGATATAACTACCATTAGAGCACAACAAGGACTTGTTACAGAACCCAAAGAAATAAACACGACATTCAAAGAATTTTACTCCAACTTATACAAATCAGAAACGACCTTCGATCAAAACAAAATGGACACATATCTTAATCAAATTAACCTCCCTAAACTTGACGCTAAACAGTTAGAAACACCGATCACACTAGATGAACTTAGGGAGGCCATATCTGAAATGCAAAGTGGAAGGGCCCCTGGAAGAGACGGTATCCCACCAGAAATGTACCTCTCTTGTTGGGACATAATTGGACCCTTATTACTAAATATGATTTTATACTCAGTCAAGGAGGGGAACTTCCATAAGAATGACAATATTGCACTCATAACAGTCCTCCTCAAAAAAGACAAAGACCCCACCGAGTGCGGTAGTTACAGACCTTTAAGCCTCCTCGGTACCGATATCAAACTGTACTCTAAGGTATTAGCCATCAGACTACAAAAGCATATGACGTCTTTAATTCATCCGGACCAAACAGGCTTCATAAGAGGCCGCCTGATCACTGATAACATAAGACGATTACTACACGTACTAGATGCTAACAAGGAAGACAACACACCTAAGGCGATGCTGTCCCTGGATGCAATGAAAGCTTTTGACAGGTTGGAATGGTCGTATCTATGGGCAGTATTAGAAAGGATGGGGTTAGGAAAAGGATTCATTGATATGATTAAAGTATTATACAAAGACCCATCGGCCATGATTACAACAGGTACAATCACCTCCGAAATCTTTCCAGTAACACGGTCTTCCAGACAGGGTTGCCCCCTTAGTCCCGGACTATTCGATCTATCATTAGAGCCTTTAGCACAATATATAAGACAATCCCAATCCATAGAACCAATCGTAATCAAGGGCACACAACACAAAATTAGTTTATATGCGGACGACGTAATACTGTTCATGCAAAACCCCAACACCGCACTGCCTCATCTTCTCAAGTTGATTGAGGACTTTGGAGATTTATCGGGATTTAGGATAAATTGGCCGAAGTCGGCCTTCCTCCCACTTAACGCCCCTGCAAAAAGAAATATAACCCTCCCAGAAGAGATACCGATGGTAAAACACTTTAGATGTTTGGGAGTTGAAATATTCCCTACCATAAGCCAAACGGTGAAGCACAATTACATAAAAATCCAAAACAAAATCAAATACGACCTTGTCAGGTGGTCAAAACTTAAAAACTCAGTACAAGCACGGATATCAATAATTAAGATGGACGTCCTACCTAGAATCAACTTCTTCAGCTCAATGCTACCGTTACCCCCTCCAAAGGGTTACTGGAAAGAATTACACTCCTCCACATACAAATTTATTTGGAATAACAAACCACCACGTATAAAAAGATCCACCGCACAGAGAAACAAAGCAGACGGTGGTATGGCATTTCCAGATTTCCACCACTATTTTAAGGCATACACTTTAAGACCACTGACAACATGGTTTGATCCCCAAGCATCAGTATCCTGGAGAAATTTAGAAGAAAATATAGTAGCTCCACATAGGCTGAAGGACATAGTGTACACCAAATTATCAATTAAGCAATGCGAACGGAAATTTGGCCCCATAATCACTCATGCAATCCGGATATGGCGTGAAACACAAAAAAAAGACCCTATCCCACATAAATGGCATAATCATACTCCCTTATTCAATAACAATGCACTCTTGATTGGAAAACAACCTATAAGATTCCCTAGATGGGAAAAGCAAGGCATACACACATTAGGAGACGTTTTCAACAAACAGGGTTTTTGTAGTTTTGATGAGATATGCAAAAAATTTAATCTCACCAAGTCCTCATATTATTTTTACGCACAGTTATTGGCATGTTTGAAGGCTCACGGTGTTCCATTAAGGATACCAATTGTACACCACAGATACCACAAATTCTTCTATGAAAGAGAGACATCGAGAGGTTTTGTTTCAGATTTTTATCATCAATTACTAACGGCCTCGTATGAAACCCTACATCTAGACTCAGTCTGGAGGAGGGATATACCAGACCTGGAGATAGACTTTGACTGGCAAGAAGCCTGGGCAAATGTACGCCTTGCATCAAGGAACCCGGACCATCAACAAATCAATCTTAACTATATTCACAGGACATACTTAACTCCTATAAGACTGAACAAAATGGGTCTTAAACAAGACTCCAAATGCTCCTTATGTACAAATGGGGACGAAGGGACATTTATGCACATGTACTGGGACTGCCCACCAGTTAAGATATTTTGGAAAGAAGTGACCCAGCAATTGTCAAATCTCTTAACTCTGGATATACCTGTACACCCCTCTGTATTACTGCTGAATGATGTCTTTGAGCATGCAGTACCTCCACAGCTAAAGAGATTGGTTTTATCCGGTATCACAGTGGCTAAAAAGCTGATAGCATCACGATGGTTTCAACCGGAAAAAATGTGCCGTAAGGTCTGGATTCTTACATATCTCGATGTGATTTATCAAGAAATATCAACAGCTAGAATTTTGGGTCTCAATGAATCCAAAATGGCAATGTGGTTAGAAGTGGTGGAGAGAATAAAAGCCAGCATATAATGGTAGTCTCTGGTTAGGAACAAATTATAATGGTTGGATTATCCAATGGGGGGTCCGGGAGAGGGGGGTACGAGCTGGAGCACATGTGTATTTGTATATCCGATTGTGTGTTGTCATGTTTGTTTATGTGTTTGTTTAAAAAAGAATAAAAAAATAAAATACAAAAAAAAAGATTATCGGTATTATATTTCATTATGCACGCACGGAAGCGGGGGAGGAAAAGTCGCCCCTCCGTGCTTTGGTCGGCGCCAACGGCACACACACACAGACACGTTGTGATCGTTATGAAAAAAACATCGGATTAACCCAAGATTGGTAACATAGAGTCCTTACCTCACATTTGATGTACTGCAAAAAGAATAATCCAATTCCTGATCGCTATTCCAAATATTGATCGCGGTCATCTTTCCAACGTTTCTCAACCAAAACACATGAATCCCCGTTCTCCAGTGTCCCCAAACTGTGTTATAACCGCTCCCCTTGCCCAAGAAGGAAAACCTGGACCGGACTTCTTAGATCACTGCACAGCCCCAGCCAGAGGGATTCCAATGATGTGCAATACCGGTCGCAAGGCGTTAGGCGGCGGTATTGGCCGTTTGCAATCTCAGAGCCATTCCCAATGATAACATCAGGCTGGATGGATGAATTATGAATGGATATAGCTAGGGCTGACCTTCGAAGCTTTTTTTGGCAATCGAAGCTTCGGGGCCGAGCTTCGATTTTAATTCGAAGCTTCGGAAAAAATATATATATATATATTTTTAATAGTATTTTTTAATTTTTTTAATTAATTTTTTTCTTATGTTGTGGGACTTGTACAGCACTTTGGTAAACTTTTTTGTTTTTAAATGTGCTCTATAAATAAAGTGGATTGGATTAATTAATTAAGTAGCCCCTTTCGTGACTGTGACGCAGCCAACAAGGTTTCACTCGGCTGCCCTGCCTGGGTGCAGTGGGGCTGCTCTCACAGCCAACGACATGACATTACATAATTATGTTGCAACCTTCGTCTATCAAGCAAACAATTATATAAATATTTATATGTAGTTGATAGAGACAAAGGCAGAATTCGACTTAATTAAGCACGTTTTATTAAGACATATTTTTATATGGGTTGGGACCCTTTAAAAAAGCAGCACAATGAACACACATCTGTCCGACATAGTCACAAACGGCATTGCTTCGCTTCTTCGTCGACATGTCTGCTGCACATGTCCTTGTTGTTTTCAACACAGATAATCTCCACATGCTTGTTGTAGAGAGGTGGAGTCGAGGCGCCGCTTACTTTCGTTCCATTGGAATGGAGGCGGGAAGGCGCTGCTTACTTTCGTTTCATTGGAATGGAGGCGCAAGATTTTTGAGACAAAAAATAAATAAAAAATATTTTAATTTTTTTTTTTTTTAACATCGATTTTTTTTAATGTTCGCAGCTTGTGCCAACGAACGAAGCTTCGAAGTATTTAAGACAGCCCTAGATATAGCGAATAAAAGAAATAACGATTAAAACCCGACTTTTCTCGTGATTGGCGCTCAAGCGATGGCGAGTTAACCCGACTTATCTCGGGTCTGGCTTCCAATGTGTTAATAGTGCAATAACTTGCTTTTTCACCAAACTTCACTTAAAACAAATAAAAGGTGCCTCTCGATCATCAAACAAGAATGAATTTAATAAAGTGCAAATCTAACTTTTACCAAACATCACTTCTTGTAAAATATAAGGTGACTCAAGGAAAGAAAATTAAAAAAATATTTGTAAATCGATTTTTTTTTAAATCGTCCGAAATCATGAATTCGAATTAATCGATAAAATTGATTAATCGCCCAGCCCTACTTTTATATATATATATATATATATATATATTAGAGGTGGGCATAGATTAATTTTTTTAATCTAGATTAATCTATCTGCAATCCTGGATTTAATCTAGATTAATCTAGATTAAAATGGCTAAATTTTTTTTTTTAAACCTGCCGAAGGCATTCAAAATATGTGTGTTCTACCCAAATAATGACCAGAAGTAAGTCCTTACTTTTTCTTTCCTCCTTATGTTTCTCAGGCCAGGTGGCCCATTACACCATGAGCCCATCTCCCGTTTCCAAAATGCATTACAGACTGTTTGAAAAAGCTGTTTTGCTATGATAATTGATAATGAAATATCAAAATAATGTTCAATAAGATGTACTTGTGTTTAATAAGTTGTTTTATTCAGAAGTTAACACAAATAAATAATATTACCAGTACAGTACATGTTACAAAGGGTCAGATTAAACCGAATATATATATTTATTACTTGAGATATATTGTATAATATTTGTATATCGTCTGATATCCCTTGTATATTCTTTGTTATATACACGGAATATCCCTTTACCTAGGTACAGGCCAGACCATAATATTCGTTCTCCTATTGGACAGCGACCCCTAGGCGCCAACGGCCATACCCCCAATGGCAAGTTCAAAGCTACCGCTAAGACATGTCTCAACATGTCCAGGTTTGCGCAGTAATACGAGACAGAACTGAGGTTGGCACTAGATTATTCACCTTACGTATAAATACGTCGCAGGTGGATACAGCAGTTAGTTGACCCAAACGTTGAAGCCTTCACCACGATACAACGTGCCGTGAAGTGGGCCCCCTTTGCCCCTAAATAGAGCCTTGAGAACCGTGTGCGAAATAGATAGCTAAAGTGTCAGAGTTTAACGCTGTATCGTCGAGTTCGACTTATTCTATTGTAAAGTAATAGTCTATTATTTATAGTGTATCGTGCGGCTACCGTTCTACAGTGACCAGCATTACCACCGGTTCGTCGTACTCTAGCTAGTGCACTTATCCAGGCTGGGCGGCCTAAACTCGTGCCGCCATCCGAGGAGTCCTAGACGAGAACCGTTGGATATGTACACCGGAGAACCTACACCGGCGAATGCAGAGCCTTTTCCGGCTGGATTATATTGCTTTGGTACTGTGGCTGCTGGAGCAGAGAATCGTCTACCCCACTGCTGTGTGGGATCTACCCTGTGAGGAGCACCATCGAGCCCGCCTCTAGGACCACAGAGGCTGGCTAGCTTTCATTCATGCTGTCTTGCATATTGGAGTATAGCTGTTGCTTTGTCTACGGACCAAGGGATTATTGCACTGGCTCCTGTATCTGGAGTCTCTTTATTCCGCGTTGATCCAGACTTTGCTCCCGAACATTCCTCTCCCCTGCTGGCTTACAACCGGAGGGAACCCCCTAGTATCTCCAGCTGACTACGAGTGGCCTTATGTAATTCTTATGCTACAGGTGGCGTCAGTTATACCCATCTTATTATGCTCATGGACTTACGCTCTTGACCTACTTAAGTGTTCTTCGCCATATAAGCGCATTTCATAATTCTCAATTTGTAACCTATCGTTGCTGCTCTAACAATAAATACCTCTAAATAGAACTTTCTTTGTCAAGCCGTATTCTTGTGTGGGTGTTCACCAGATATACCGTGTACTGTATGGCCAGTAATTAAAGTACATAACTAAGTAGTGGTTTAATGATACCATACTCTCAATACAGTCAGGGAATTGTACCCCTCAGTTACAATTGGTCCTTCGAGCCGGATGAATATCGGTGTAATATCTAAATATAATATTGATATTAACCATGGCCAGCGGTGAACACTCCACAAACGGCTCTCCTAAGCTAGAACGCCCGCAGCGCAGATGTCAGCCACTTCCTTACCTAGAGGACTACGCTGCCAGTCTAATACCTAGCTTTATACAGACGTTAAATGCGGGAAAAGCGGATAGTAAAAGCATGTCAAACCCTACCGACCAGGCAACCTTGCCAGTAGAGAACCTAGTGGGTTCTAACGTAATTGACCAAGCTCACGGGGGGGACCAGGAGGGACATGACATGACTATACCCCCAGACAACGTCAACGGGACGGTCCCCGGAGAGCTCCAGGATAAAGAAAGCGCTCCAGGGACGGAACCCGACCCACTACCAGAAGAGAAGCGCGCCCAGGAGATAGACCTCCTCGGGGCGCGCCAGGAGAACGGATCTCCAACGAGCACTGTCAGAAGCCGATCACCTCCATCAGTGTCTTCCCCCAGCGAGGCGGACAAGATGCTGGTGCAGGCATTCATCGCCACCCTGGCAGCCTCCACTGAACGCGATCGACTCCAAGCACAGACGCTTAGCGAGCGCGAACATTCTTCCATGGAACAAGAGCGCCTCCGGGCGCAACAACTAAGTAAGCGCGAACACTCTACCATGGAAAGAGAACGCCTGCAGGCTCAACAACTGAGTGAGCGCGAACAATCTGCAGACCAACGAGAGCGCCTTCACGCGCAACTCCAAGCGCAAGCCCTTAGTGAACGCGAACACTCTGCAACCCAGCGAGAGCGCTTCCAGGCGCAGCAAAGGAGTGAAGACGACCGCATACGCCTGGAGACCAGACGCCTCCAGACGGAAGAGAATATTGAAAGAGACCGCGCCGATGCTCAGCGCGCCGCCGCCGATGCACAGCACGACGCCGCCAATGCACAGCGCGACGCAGCCCAAGCCCAGCGCGAAGCGGAGCGCGACATCGCTCACATCAAGCGCGAAGCAGAGCGCGACCGGCTACAGGCGCAGATAATGGAGCAATTGATTGCCAGGGCGACACCCCCTCTCTCCGCACGGAGCTCCAGGGCATCATCAAGACAAGGGTCTAGGGCACCTTCCCCTACCCGACCAAGTGACCCGGAGCCCGGCCACAGAGGGAGCCTATCCACGTCTCCGAACCCCCTCCCCGACCGGTCCATGCGAGACCCAGCAACCGGGAAGAACCGGCCTATGCCGCCGAGAGACTGAATAGACGACTTCAAGATCTAGAAGACCTAGCAGAGGAAGAAGAAGAGGAGGAAGGTCAAGCCCACCAGCAGCATCGTACTCCACAGGACCAGGAGGTCCAGTACAGCCCAGACTTTACCCCCGAGGCCCTGCGCTACAGACCCCTGACTCAACTCAGGGGTGAGTTTGACGCACAGCCAGCCCCGAGGAACAGCACCTGGGTACCCGGGCCTTGGTACCCACCAAGTACCAGCCCACGACAGCACGTACGGGGAGACTCGCCCAGGAGGCCTCTCCCCCAACGCTCACCGATGTGCCAGCCATCCATGGCATCGTACCTTGGCACACCGACGTTCCCGGATTTTACGCACGAGGACAGAGCACAGTACACGGAATTACGGATGTGTTTAGAGACTATGATGTCCGACGTCCCTGATGAGTCGTACAAATATGCTATCCTCCTCAAGCACCTCAAGGTGCCCAGAGCGCATAATATAGCGCTGGCATATTCCAACTCAAGTACCCCATACACCGCGGCTCTAGTAGCCCTCGACCAGCGTTATGGACGCATATGGGACTACGTGATACAGGAAATAAGGAATATTGACCGTCTCCCCCCAGCCACAGACAATCGATCATTGGATGACCTCTCTATCAAGGTACAATCCCTGGTAGGGATGCTGGGGTCCCAAAGGGAAAAAGGTAGAAACGAACTGTATGCTAACTCTAATGTAGAAAGGATATTAGAGAAGCTCCCTCCAGCCCGCCAAGAGCGCTTCAGGCGGCAGAGAGACCACCGTGATCCCGACGGTCCCGAGCCATCCCTCCTAGAACTGGCCGACTTCCTCGCGAGAGAAGTCAGCAGCCTACGACTGGATACGTTCGTGCGGAGTGGACCAAGCCCCAGAGATGGACCTCGGAGATCCAACGATAACCGCCGGCTGGTGACTGTCATGCACCAAGCCGAATCAGTACCGCGGAACAAGAACCACAACACCCCCTCGACGAAAGAGAAGTGGAAGATTGTATGCCAGTACTGCGAGAAAGAACATTGGCTGTCACAATGTGACACCTTCAAGAAGATGACCGCCGACGAGGTGAGTCAATGGATAAAGGCCAACCGCCGCTGTTACCGCTGTGCGCGCAGCCATATGGCAGCCGAGTGCCGCTTGAAGAAGAGGTGCAGCCGGTGTGACGGTGCCCACTTGGACGTCTTGCATGACAGCAACAGGAAGAAACTCGCACCCCCAAGCAGCACCAGAGTAAGCGTCATGTATATCGACCCCGCCAGCAGCGGGAGCTCCCGAGTGCTCTTGAAAGTGGTCCGAGTGATATTACGCTACGAGGACAAGGTCATGGACACTTACGCCGTCCTTGACGACGGGTCAGAAAAGACTCTCCTCCTCGCATCCGCTGCAGCCCAGCTGGGTCTGCCGGGGAGCGAAGAAACAATGACAATTCGTACTATAAGAAGAGACCTGAAGACAATAAAGGGTGAAAACGTCTCCTTCACTATCGCAGCAAGCGGGCAGCCAGAGAGGCAGTATAGGATTACTAACGCTTTCACCAGCCAAGACATAGGCCTGTCGCGGTACACCTACCCCATCCCCAAGCTGATGGAAAAATACGTGCACCTGCGTCAACTACCTATACCGCTCATCGACGGCGCCACCCCGACCCTGCTCATAGGATCCGACCACGCACACCTCATCGTCCCAACGGACCGGGTCCACATCGGGCCCAAAGGCTGTCCAGCAGCAGTCGAGACCCGCCTAGGATGGACACTACAAGGCCCCCTCTCCAGGTCTCCCAACCGACCAGCAGCCACTCGCTGCCTCCACTCCAGAATGACAGAAGAAGACACCACCCTCTTACAGCACGTCGAGAGGCTATGGACCCTAGAGACAATGCCCTTTAAGAACGAAAAGAAACACATTCGTTCAAAGGAAGATACTTATGCCATAGCCCTCCTCGAGCAGAGGACAAAGAGAGTCGAGGTCAATGGAGTGATGAGATACGCAACTCCACTCTTGAGGCGAGAGGGTATGCCCACCTTCCACGCCTCAAAAGAAGCGACGGAGCGATATCTACTGAACACCGAGCGGCGTCTAGCCAGAGACCCCGCTCAAGCCACTGTGTACCGCGCTGAGATTGACAAGCTAATCACAGCGGGACACATAAAGAAAATTGACATTCAAGAGGCCGATCAGACGACCGAATCATGGTACGTGCCCCACCACAAGGTCCGCCACAACGGCAAGGATCGTATTGTGTTTAACTGCAGCTACCAGATCGGATTACAAAATCTGAATAAAGAACTCTTGCCCGGTCCAACACTCGGCCCCTCTCTACTAGGCGTGTTACTACGTTTCCGCCAAGACAAGGTGGCCATCAGCGGTGACATCAAAGGGATGTTCCTGCAGGTGCGACTAGTGGAAGAGGACAAGCCCCTGCTGCGGTTCTTATGGAGAGAGAGGATCGGGGATGAGCAACCATCCATCTATCAATGGGAAGTCCTCCCTTTCGGAACCACATGCAGCCCATGCTGTGCTACGTTCGCACTGCAAAAACATGTCGCAGAGGACCCAGCAGCTGACGAGGAGGTCCGACAAAGTGTAGAGAAGAGTTTCTACGTGGACAACTGTCTGCAAAGCGTCTCGACGCCAGAAGAGGCCGAGGCCCTCCTACTCAAGCTCCGCGCCTCCCTGATCAAAGGCGGCTTTGATCTCCGGCAGTGGGCCAGCAGCGACCCTCAAGTACTGCGCAGCCTCTCCCCAGAGGACAAGGCAGCAAGCAGCGAGACCTGGATGGCGACCATCCCAGGTGAAGCCCAAGAAATGACATTAGGACTAGTCTGGCGCTTCAAAACAGACTCGCTCCATTATAGACACACACCCCTGACCAAGGAGCAGGGAAGGTCGATTTCACTACCGACCACCAGACGGAGTGTATACAGAACACTCGCCAGACAATATGACCCGTTGGGATGTATTCTACCTTACACCACCAGGGCAAAAATGATTGTGCGAGAGCTGTGGGACAAGGACCAGGGCTGGGACGACCCCATACCCGACCACCTTGCTTCCACATGGAGAGAGTGGGAAACAGAACTCAACTCGCTCCCAGGTGTCAACATACGCCGCAGCTACTTCCCACCCACAGTGCGGCTGGAGACGTGCCAGATGGACCTGCACGTCTTCAGCGACGCCTCCGAAGTAGCCTACGGTTCGGTGGCCTACTTGCGGGCCCGAGATGAGGGAGGAGAAATACATACCGCCTTCATCCTGGCTCGTTCAAGGATAGCCCCCCGCAAGCAACAATCGATCCCGCGTCTAGAGCTCTGCGCAGCCCTAGTAGGAGCGCAACTCGCCACGTTAATCCAACGTGAACTCACCATCCCGGTGCAAAGAACAATCCTGTGGTCAGACTCCATGACCGTACTCACATGGATCCAGTCCGATTCGTGTAGATACAAGGTCTTCGTGGGAGTCAGAATCACAGAGATCCAAGAGCTAACCGAATCAGCATGCTGGAGGTACGTGGACACAAAACAGAACCCAGCAGACGTCATCACACGGGGAATGTCCCTGGATGACCTCACACGTCACAATATCTACAGTGACGGTCCCGAGTTCCTCAAGCTCCCGGAAGAAGAGTGGCCTAACCCCACCCCACGGGAGGCTAGTCAAGAGGAGGCAGAGATGAAGAAATCTATGTTCTGTGGGTTGACGCACACACCAGTCCCCACAGACCCCAACATAGACGACTGCCCCACCCTTGAGAGTGCGCAGCTAAAGACATTCCTGTGGCACCACCCTGAGGTTCCCTCCACTACTGACATTAATGCAGCTAATTACGAAGAAGCAGAACTCCTTCTGCTACAGCGAGCCCAAAGAGACTCGTTCCCCGACGAGCTAGACTGTCTGCAGGGATCAAAGCCAGTCCCGTCAGACAGCAGACTGCTCCACTTGGCCCCTGAGCGCGACGCCCATGATCTCATCAGAGTGGGTGGTTGTCTGAGAAGGGCCCCGGACTTAACGGATGACGTCAAGTTCCCTATAGTTCTCAACAGCCGACACAAGGTCACAGAGCTCATCATAAAGAAATACGACGAGGACGTGCACCACGCTGGGGCAGAGAGAGTCTTCGCTGAGATCAGACGTCGCTATTGGATACTGCAAGGAAGAGAAGCAGTACGACGCTTCCAGCGGACCGGTCTAGACTGTCGCAAGTGGCGAGCACAGCCCAGTATACCCAGGATGGCTGACCTACCCCCCTGTCGCCTCCGACTCGGCGACAAGCCCTTTCACTCCACCGGTATGGACTGTTTCGGCCCGCTGTATGTGAAGAAAGGAAGAGGGACGGAGAAGAGGTGGGGTATTGTATTCAAATGCATGACCACCCGAGCGATACACATAGAACTCCTTCCAACCATGAGTACGGACTCATTCCTTATGGCCTTCCGGAGATTCACAGCGCGGAAAGGAAAACCGTCTATATTATTGTCTGATCACGGGACAAACTTCAAAGGCGGAGAAAGAGAGCTGAGAGAGAGCTTCCAAGCTATGGGCCCAGAACTTAAGACCCACCTCGCTCCCTCTCAGATTGATTTCCAGTTTAACCCCCCGAACGCCCCTCACTTCGGGGGAACCTGGGAACGAGAAGTATGTTCAATAAAGACAGCCCTGTACGCCATGCTTGGGGCCCAGACCGTGGCGGAAGAAGTCCTCACGACAGTCCTCACAGAGATCGAGGGAGTATTGAACTCAAAGCCCCTCGGTTACGTCTCAAGTGATGTAGCAGATGTCGACCCAGTCACCCCCAACACTCTCTTGATGGTGCGGCTGGACCCCGCGCTCCCACAGACAGTGTACAGACCTGACGAAGCGAACGGCCGAAGAATGTGGAGGTACAGTCAAGTATTGGCTGACAAGTTTTGGAACAGTTTCCTCCTCCACTATCTACCGTCTCTACAGACCCGCCAGAAATGGGTAAAAGAAAGAGACAATTTGACGGAGGGCACAGTCGTCATGATCATAGACCAGTCACTACCCCGAGCTATGTGGCCGGCCGGCCGCGTAAGCAAAGTGATCACTGGTGCCGACGGAAAGGTCAGAGCGGCAGAAGTTCTCGTCCAGGGACGGACATACACCCGACCCGTGGCGAGGCTGATAGAGTTGCCAAGGCTACCTGACTCCCTTAATGACGACCATGACCCACTGACTTTGTGAATTGCCCTACTCCTCACAACGGACATTGAGTAGTGGACAAGACGGTTAATCTGTCTCTGCTTATCTAATTAGGTGCAGACTAATTAGGAGGCGGCTGTTACAAAGGGTCAGATTAAACCGAATATATATATTTATTACTTGAGATATATTGTATAATATTTGTATATCGTCTGATATCCCTTGTATATTCTTTGTATATATACACGGAATATCCCTTTACCTAGGTACAGGCCAGACCATAATATTCGTTCTCCTATTGGACAGCGACCCCTAGGCGCCAACGGCCATACCCCCAATGGCAAGTTCAAAGCTACCGCTAAGACATGTCTCAACATGTCCAGGTTTGCGCAGTAATACGAGACAGAACTGAGGTTGGCACTAGATTATTCACCTTACGTATAAATACGTCGCAGGTGGATACAGCAGTTAGTTGACCCAAACGTTGAAGCCTTCACCACGATACAACGTGCCGTGAAGTGGGCCCCCTTTGCCCCTAAATAGAGCCTTGAGAACCGCGTGCGAAATAGATAGCTAAAGTGTCAGAGTTTAACGCTGTATCGTCGAGTTCGACTTATTCTATTGTAAAGTAATAGTCTATTATTTATAGTGTATCGTGCGGCTACCGTTCTACAGTGACCAGCATTACCACCGGTTCGTCGTACTCTAGCTAGTGCACTTATCCAAGCTGGGCGGCCTAAACTCGTGCCGCCATCCGAGGAGTCCTAGACGAGAACCGTTGGATATGTACACCGGAGAACCTACACCGGCAAATGCAGAGCCTTTTCCGGCTGGATTATATTGCTTTGGTACTGTGGCTGCTGGAGCAGAGAATCGTCTACCCCACTGCTGTGTGGGATCTACCCTGTGAGGAGCACCATCGAGCCCGCCTCTAGGACCACAGAGGCTGGCTAGCTTTCATCCATGCTGTCTTGCATATTGGAGTATAGCTGTTGCTTTGTCTACGGACCAAGGGATTATTGCACTGGCTCCTGTATCTGGAGTCTCTTTATTCCGCGTTGATCCAGACTTTGCTCCCGAACATTCCTCTCCCCTGCTGGAACCCCCTAGTATCTCCAGCTGACTACGAGTGTGCCTTATGTAATTCTTATGCTACAGGTGGCGTCAGTTATACCCATCTTATTATGCTCATGGACTTACGCTCTTGACCTACTTAAGTGTTCTTCGCCATATAAGCGCAATTCATAATTCTCAATTTGTAACCTATCGTTGCTGCTCTAACAATAAATACCTCTAAATAGAACTTTCTTTGTCAAGCCGTATTTTTTGTGTGGGTGTTCACCAGATATACCGTGTACTGTATGGCCAGTAATTAAAGTACATAACTAAGTAGTGGTTTAATGATACCATACTCTCAATACAGTCAGGGAATTGTACCCCTCAGTTACAGTACAGTATCTAGCACACTCTCAGGAGCAAAACAGAAAGAATAATTTCAAACTTGAACTATGTGACATGGCTTGAATCAACTGCTCCAGTGGAGTTGCTCAGTGGCCAATGGGTAAATAAAGGTAAAAAAAAAAAAAAAAAATTTGGTTAATGCGTTAATTATATTATCGCGCGATACTAGTATAGCGTTAACGCAGCACGTTAACGCCGTTAACGGCCCAGCTATAATATATATATATATATATATATATATATTTTTTTTAAGTGAAGATTGGTGAAAGTTAGGTTTGCACTTCAATCTTAATGAGGAAATTCATCTTGGTTCGATAATTTGTGTCAAATAAAAACAAAGCTATTTGAATGATTTCCTTGGCGTTTCTAGTTTTTAAAGGGCAACTTTTTGGGCAATTTTACACAATTCCTGTGAGTTTATGGAACACATCTGTACGTTTTTTTTTCCAAAAAATTCATTGTTTTGTATTTTTAATCAAGTACTCAAAAACAGCATTTTTCTACCTCAACATTTTAAGCTGTTTTGAGGTTGGGCTCCGCCCATACTCTGAATGCAATTTTGAGTGACGGAGAGAGAGAGAGGGAGAGAGAGAGGGAGAGAGAGAGAGAGAGGGAGAGGGAGAGGGAGAGAGAGAGAGAGAGAGAGAGAGAGGGAGAGAGAGAGAGAGGAAGAGAGAGAGGCCAAGCGGTCTCTCTTAATGAGTAATACAGGTGGCTGGCAGTTGGCTACAAGCATAGATGCATAGCTGGCAGTTGGCTACAAGCATAGATGCATAGCTGGCAGTTGGCTACAAGCATAGATGCATAGCTGGCAGTTGGCTACAAGCATAGATGGGGCGGCGTTATTATGCAGATGAGAAACCTCTGACGTCACAGACGCTAAATTTCAGATGACTCACTTGAATGAGGGACAATATTGTGAGATGAGAATTGGAAGAATGCGCCACATTGAGAATTAGACACATAGATCCTATTAATATAAGTCCACATAGCTAGAAAATAATGCTAAACACTGGAAAAGGCCATTTATAAGATCGTTCCCCCTTTAAGAGAAAAATCGGATGTGGTGTGAAAAAATCTGAGATTTTATTTTTAGGCCATATCGCCCAGCCCTAGTCAGTGGTCTTGTGTAACTTAAATAAATCTAATGGAGGAAAAGAACATATGTTTGATTTTAAATAAAGTTCAGTATATAAATATAATAATTTGTAAAATAATAGTGTAAATACTGGAGTATTTCCTTAGTTGCTGTCTCCCTCTGCCCCAGATCTACCTCCAAACATGGTGTGACATATCTGTAATTAGGGATGCTCGATATTGGCTTTTTTACCGATATACCGATATTGTCCAACTCTTAATTTCCGATACTGATATCAACCGATACCGATATATGCAGGGTTTCCCCCCCCCCCCCAATTTTTTTTTATAATTTCAGGTAATTAATTAACATAATTAACAGGCTGCCTCCTCGTGTACCGGAGGGGACACGTGATGCAAGGCTTCTATCCTCACTACAACCGACCAGTGGGGGGCATAGTCTAGCAACGTTCAAGACAGGGGAGTGGAGAATTGGAAATACGAAATTGGGATGGAGAAAAATAGAAAAATAAGGAGAAAAAGTGGATAACAAAAAGAATTTACCTATGCGAATTCTTAAAAAAAATTTATTCTGTCACCTATTGATTAAGGCTGTAGGGTAGACGTCTGCAGGGGCCTGACATGTCTTCCTCAGCCCGGCCCAAGCCTGTAGCATTCAGGCCTGGCCCTACCCTAGCCCGAAAAGTTAAGCAATTATTCTGCCCTAGCCCGACTTAAAGGAAAACGCCAACATTTTGGGAAATTTGCTTATTTGCCATCTACCCTGGAGTTAGACAAGAAGATACATACCTTTTTCTTCTCTGTGCATGCAGTAGGAGTAGGAAGACGTTAGGAACTAGGCTAATGGAGGAACCTACTTCCAGTGACTGACGCTAAGCTAGGCTAACGGTGCGCGTCTTCCTACTCCTACTGCATGCACAGAGAAGAAAAAGGTATGTATCTTAAAGGAAAACTCCAACATTTTGGGAAATTAGCTTATTTAACATCTTCCCTGTACTGGAGTTAGACAAGAAGATGCATACCTTTTTTGTCTCTCTGCATGCATTAGGCTTAGGGAACGGCCGCACCGTTAGCGTAGCTTAGCTTCATCACTGGAAGTGGGTCAGACCTTTGCCGCGGTGATATGTGTTTATTATGAAATGACAATTGTGTGTTGACACGCCCACTGCACGAAGCCTCCTAAATAACTTTTTCCAGTTTGCACATATCTATTATCTATGACTAATTCTATCTATTTTTAGGGGCAAATGCGAGTGAAATAGTTGCGCTGTGGTTACATGACGTCATTGCTATTTTAGAGCTGCTCTACCGGTTACAAGGTATAGTCAAAATCCATACTGTAGAGCAAATTCATACCGTTTATACCGTATACCGTTTATACCGTCCACCCCTACCACATTTGATATTCTGGAAACTTGTGAACGCTTTCTGTTAATCTGGTAAACTGTTGGTTGTATTGCAGAGCTAAATGCTAATGTGGCTAACTAACAGTGAACCTTTGTACATGAAATACAGCCCAAAAACCTTAAAAGACCCCGCTGAGAAACACACTTTACAAATGCTTGCTTATTAAATCATTATTAAAAGTAATTTAAAGGGGGGGGGGGCAGGTGGCGCACGGAGATTACGTTCGTCACCAACACCGGGAGACACTAGGATTCGCCTGTTCGAATCCAGCTCCCGGCGTTGCTATCAGCTTGGCTGGCCTCTCACACTGATACAATTGGCTGTATCAGGGGGTGGGAAAGCTGAAGGGTGGGTCCTGGGCGTTGTGGACAGCGACCCCTACAGTTCGGTCAGGGCGCCTGCTCAGTGAGGGTTGGAACTGAGGAGAGATAGTGTGGCCTCCCACACGCTACACTCTCCCCGGTGAGAACCTGCGCGGCCAGGTTGGCCTGCCCCAGGCTGCACATGCGTCGGAGGAAAGCATGTGACAGTCTCCGGTCTCCCGGACCAACAGTAGGGGAAAGTACGCAACAACCAGGAAGGGTGGGCTGGGACAAAAATCAGGAAAAAGGAGGGGAAGAAAGATAAAAAAAAAAAAAAAAAAAAAGTAATTTAAAAAGAAAAAAGTGACGATAAAGTTGTTTAATTGACGGGAGAAAAGTTGCTAAAGTCTATGTGTTGTGATGGGACCGGAAGAAGCCTACACGCTCAAGATTCAGGAGGTTTATTATTTCACATACATACAATGGCATACAGTGACATAACCGGATATGCCGCCTCCACATTGTGCAAGTGGAGATTTGGCCCTGTCCGCAGTTAAACAGAAACTTTTCATTCAGATTTCTAGCTTCAGAGTTCCAGGGTCCCAGTTTGCTTATTCAGTTATGAAAACATATGAATAAATTTCAATAATAAAATTTCTCTCTGCATACAATGTCAAATTTGCCATCAAACTCTCGCCTCGCACAGCTTTTAAAATGTCTTTTATCATGCGTTTTCATGTTTTTCTCTGTCCATGTGATCTTTGAGATCTCCGGCACCTTTATTAGACACGGAAAGATATGGTCAAGGGTTGCACACCGCTTCTTGTCTCGACCGGGGCGGTACATTGGGAATTCCCTCTGCAGTTCATCTGTAAATGTACACTTGCGCTTTGGCTTCGTGAGCAGAATCAAATCTGTCCGCTTCCTCTGTTTGCGTGTGACGGACATTTTCATGAATTAAAAAACCCCACCGGACACCCCGGACAGGGTGTGAAAAGTGGAGGTGTAGGCAGATGAATGAACAATAATCCACTTGATAAAGTAAAATTGGATGAAAACGAATAACCACGACTTGGGTCGAGTGAAAACAGACGACTGACTGACTGATTTTATTCAACAAAAACACGATGCCGGTGCAGACAACGCTCAGCGTTTGCTTAAAGTCGGGACAGTTGCACGAGGTGCGCTTGATTTCCATCACAGGCCAGTTGAATTGCTCCTGGGTGAGGCAGTGGGCCGGATGAAAATGCCAGGCGGGCCGGCATAAGGATACGAGTAAAAAAATGTATTACTCTTTATTTTTGTTCATTTTCCTCTTTTTTCACATCATTTTCACATACACATTCTCCATTTCCTTTTCACAGTCACTTTTTCACATTTTCAGCTAGAAACTTTTCTTTTGCAGTATTTGCATAGCAACTTTTCCCATGTTTGCATAGATGTCTTACCCATTTTTCCCAGGATTCATTATTATTATTTAAATCTTTTAAAAAATTTGATAACTCTTCCTTTTTAACTTTTACATAAGCATTATACAGAACAGTAGTAATATGACAACCACCACCACCACAGGACAGACAAGACAGACAAGACTCACAGGACAGGACAGTGTTGTATTGTGGGGGGGGAGAGCTGTATTTGCTCTTGGTGTGTCTGTTTTGATTGAGCCATGGCAGTCTTTACACATCTAACGGCTCATATGTTGTCCATTTCGACCAGCGTCTGTCGTATGTCTCCGCGACATTCAGCTTGTATCCTGACATCCAGCCATAATCATTTAGTATGGTCATTAACGAGGGGAAGGTCAAATATGGGTTTTGGGGGTATATTATAATATCATCCGCGAAAAGGCCTATCCTGTGTTCCCCCCTTGCTATTCTAACACCCTTAATTTCTTTACTTTCTCTAATGGCTTGGGCTAATGGTTCTACGAAAATCGTGAAGAGGGCGGGGCTTGCACAACATCCCTGGCGCGTCCCTCTGAACAGTTTGAATCTGTCCGACAAGCTACCGTTAATCTTTACTCTGGCATTTGGATTGTCGTATAGAGCTCTTATACAGCTGATGAATTGTTCGTCGAATCCAAATCTTTCCAAAACCCTAAACAGGAAGGACCATCTGACCCTGTTGAAGGCCTTTTCCGCATCTAAACTCACCAAGGCTGCTGGGAGTTGTTGTTTTTCCACCTGTTCTATCACATGTAAAGTGCGCCTAACATTGTCCTGTGTCTGTCTGCCTATTATGAACCCTGTCTGGTCCTCGTGAATCAGGTCAGGGAGGATGTCCTCCATTCTCCTAGTTAGTATAGATGTGAACAGCTTGTAATCCCCATTTAACATCGATATGGGACGATATGATTTGCAATGTTCCTTATTCTTCCCTTCTTTCGGTATAACTGATATCACCGCCTCTTTCCAGGACGGGGGGGTTTCTGCCTTTTCAAGTGTCCAGTTAAAAGATCTAGCATTACTGGGGCCAGGTCTTCTTTAAAGATTTTGTACCACTCGTTTGGAAACCTGTCGCTCCCTGGAGTTTTGTTTGCTTTCAGTCTTCCTACTGCTATATCTAGTTCTTCCTTTGTGATGGGGGAGATCAAGGCTTTATTATCTATTTTCCCTATACTCGGGAGATCCAAGGATGATAAAAACTGTACAATTTTCTCCTCGTCTTCCATCTCGGGTTGTGAGTACAACTTTTCATAGTATTCCTTGAATATACGTTGAATTTCTTCAGGTTCACATAAGTCGCTTCTCCTGATTGGGGTTCCCTGATCTTGTGGATAAAATGTCTACTCTGCTGGGCCCTGAGTCGTTTTGCTAAGATCTTGGTTGCCCTCTGGCCTGATTCATAGAAGGTTTGTTTTGTGTATCTTAAATTATTCTCTAGCTCTCCTTTTCCCATCTCCTCAAGCTGTGATTTTATCCCCTTCATCTGTTCCCTGTCACCCCCCCTCTGCTCCCTGCACCTGTTGCTCGAGTTTTCTCAAGTCTCTCTGTAATTGATCATATTTCATTTGCCTATACTTATTCAAGTGTGCAGTCTTTGAGATTAGGTATCCCCTCATAATTGCCTTGATTGTGTCCCATAGGATGGTCGGTTTCACTCGGCTGTCCACATTATTTTTAATTGATTCGGTTATCTCCTTCCTGATCTGATTCACGAGATCCTCCCCATTCAGAATCCCCAAGTTCAGCCTCCAGAGTGTGTCTCGTTTTCTGTTGTTCAAGTGTATGGTCAGATATACCATATTGTGGTCTGAGATATCTGCCGTTCCTATCGAGCAGCTCACCACCCTGTGTCTCTCTCTCTTATCTATTAAAAAGAAGTCTAGCCTAGAGTGTACCTTGTGCGTCGCAGCTTGACTTACTTGACTTAAGCCTTTGCACTCCCTGCGGAGTATAGGCCACTGACGATTTCTTTCCATGTTGCATGGTTTTTGGCCTCCCGAACGATGTTGTGCCATCCCAGTACTGTGCGTCACAGAGTAATGAGTAAAGTCCCTTTCTCCAGCATTTAGGTTTCTCCATACCTCCATCATTCCCGCTTCACTAATCAAGATATTCAAGTCCTTTGATCTCTGAGAGTGTGTCTGGATTTACTTGTTGTGTCTAGTGAATAATTCAATATAGTATTCCAGTCCCCTGCACATATCAGTATCCCTTCCGCCTCAGAGGCTATTGTGTCAAATAAGAGTTTGAAAAATCTTCTGTCGCTCTCGGGAGGGGTGTATGTGTTCACTAGTGTTATCATTACGTTATCTATTTTACATGTAACTATCGAGTACCTCCCTTCTCTATCCTTTTTCTCTTTTATCAGTTCAAAATTGAGAGAGTTCGAAATCAGGGTTGCCACTCCTCTCTTCCTATTATTCTTGCAAGAACTAGACAATGTATTTCGATATCCAAACTTTTTCAACTTTTCATGCTCTATTTTTGACATGTGTGTTTCTTGTAGGAAGATCACTTGTGTCTTCTCTCTTCTGATTTTTGTCATAATTCTACTTCTCTTAACTGGGTTACTAAAACCATTGACGTTCAAAGACGCCATTTTCAAGTTATGGTTTCCCGACATTCCTTTTCCAGTTCTTGCATACATTAGCGGCTCCCCTTACCACACATTTTCTCCCGACATTAAACATGTAACATTTAGCACACATAGTGACCTCCAAACGAGGGGGGAACACCCACTCCTCTTCGGTATTTATCCCGTCGGTAAGTGCGAGGGAAAGCCCCTCGAAGGGAGAGGGCCCTTCGCTAAGGGTGTGAGACGAGGTGACCAACTGAAACCCCAACATCCCTTAAATACAATGTTAACCAATAAAGAAAACCTACGCTAATAAAAATTACCTCGCTCCTCCCGGGCGCTTATTTGAACATTACCACGGCCGTCATGACTGGTCCGAAGGATTCCACTCATTGTTATTTACGACGTATGTATTCGCTGAGCTTCTCTCTCGCCCTCAGTGCTGCTACTCGACCCGTCTGCCTGCCTGGTGTTGGTGCCGGTGTCTGGTCCCGCTTTCCTCGCCTCTGCGTTCCCTCTCCATCCCTCTCCTTTTCCCCTTCCATTTTTTCCACCGTGATGCCTCGCCTCCTCAGCTCGCCGTGCGCCTCGGTTGCGCTCGTGTAGGTCTTGACTCCGGTGTCCCAATGGATCCGCATGCTGTGGTGTGGAGTCTGGAAGCGGATTCCTTTTATCTTTAGTGCTTTCTTTATACAGTTGTACTCCCTTCGTTTCTTCGCGACTTCAGGTGCATAGTCATGGTCGATATAGATTGTCTTGTTGCCCATTTGTATCTTTCCCTTCTTCCATGCTTCTCTCAACACCAGCTCCTTGGTCAGGTATTCCTGGAAGATAACGATAATGTGTCTTGGCGCAGCGCCTTCTGGCGGTCTCGTGGCCTGTGCACGGTGGGCCCCTTGCAGCTTGAATTATATGTCGGTGGGAGCGATAACTCGTTTTTGAGAAACTGTTTGATAAACTTTGGAACCGAGTCCCCCTCTTTTCCCTCCTCCATCCCGAATATGCGGATGTTGTTCTTCCTCGCCCTGGATTCCAGGTCAACTAACCTGTACTGTGCGACTCGGTGTTCCTCTAGACTCGCTCTGAGTGCATCCGCCATCTCCGCCATCCAGTCCTCCATTTTGTCCACTCGGCTCTCCACCTCGTCCACTCGTTGATTTAGGCTCTGTATCTCAAAGGCGATAGTATCGAGCTTTGCCTTTATGTCTTCGCTAACTCTCCTGAGCTCTTCTTTTAAGTCGGTTTTCAGTTATTTTATCGCTTCAACTATGCCCACCTGGTCCATGCTCGGCTCGTGTCCTGACTGCGCGCTGGCGGCCTGCTGCTGGTTGTTTATGCTAGCGGGGGCGTTAGCTTCGGTGTCGAGTCCTTTTGTCGTCTCCTTTTCCGAGGTATTGAATTTTTTTTTCTTCGGTTCTTCCCTTTCTTTCTCCCACTCATCTACCTTTCTGTCTTGGTTGAATGTTTTCTTTGAATTCTTGAGTGTTTGAAATTCACTTTGCCCGGGAGCTCTGCTTCTTATGCGTCTGTGCCCTCTGCTGGCAAACCGGAAGTCCAGTAAAACATTTTTAAATATTAAATAGCTAATAGAATCAATTGTTGTTTTTCTGGTAAATTTATCGTTTAGATTAATTGATAACAAAATAATGGTTAGTTGCAGCCCTAGTGTTGGTGCCGTGTACAGGAGTTGAGTCGTAGGTGAAGAGGTATTCAGTACATGGTTCTGGGTCTGTAGTAAGAAACATGAGCATCACGTTCTGTTCAACGTTGCTTCCAAATAAAAAGAGAAAATGCCTTTCATTTGTATTTAGTTTAAACTTTTATTATTCAAAAGTAGGCATGGATTATGTGGTTATTTTGTTGACAAATGTTTCATCCAATTTACAGAAAACATACTATATCGTGATATATATTGTTACAGATACCGGTATATGAAATTTCCCATAGTGTGATGTAATATTTTATCCATAAGGTGACACTTAAATCTGTCATAACCTGAGACTAAAGGGGCTTTAGTCCTGGACTAAATTAAACTGACCTTAACCATAGCCACGATAACTACTCCTGCTCCAGAAACTGTTGACTAACTGGTGCTTGAAACAAAGTGGTTTAAGTCTATAACTGTAGATGACTCTGGACTACACTGTTCTTAAACTATAAAACCAAGATACATACCATTATAAACCTCTTACATAGAAACTAAAGCTGAATAAAATAACCAATTATCTTTCTCTCCTTCCTCTGACACTTTTCTCCGTCACTATCTCCATCCAGATAGCTGTCCTGTCAGGCCTGGGAAGAAACCAAGAGGCTTGGATGGAAGAAAAGGTCTCTGCTGTGACCAGTGTGGAAAGAGCTTTAGTCATCGAAGTAGTCTGAAAACACACCAGAGAATTCACACAGGAGAGAAGCCCTACTCTTGTGGCCAGTGTGGGAAGAGCTTTAGTCAACGGTCTGATCTGGAAAAACATCAGAGAATTCACACAGGAGAGAAGCCCTACTCCTGTGACCAGTGTGGACAGGGCTTTACTATGCAACATAATCTGAAAACACACCAGAGAATTCACACAGGAGAGAAGCCCTACTCTTGTGGCCAGTGTGGGAAGAGCTTTAGTCAACGGTCTGCTCTGAAAAAACATCAGAGAATTCACACAGGAGAGAAGCCCTACTCCTGTGGCCAGTGTGGACAGGGCTTTAATACGCAACAGAATCTGAAAACACACCAGAGAATTCACACAGGAGAGAAGCCCTACTCCTGTGACCAGTGTGGACAGGGCTTTACTCAGCGAGGTCAGCTGAAAACACACCAGAGAATTCACACAGGAGAGAAGCCCTACTCCTGTGGCCAGTGTGGACAGGGCTTTACTACGCAACAGAATCTGAAAACACACCAGAGAATTCACACAGGAGAGAAGCCCTAC
Source organism: Notolepis coatsorum (assembly GCF_963971535.1). NCBI lineage: Eukaryota > Metazoa > Chordata > Actinopteri > Aulopiformes > Paralepididae > Notolepis > Notolepis coatsorum. The sequence continues at coordinate 1,638,702 of NC_140172.1, forward strand.
TCCTGTGACCAGTGTGGACATGGCTTTACTACGCAACAGAGTCTGAAAATACACCAGAGAATTCACACAGGAGAGAAGCCGTACTCTTGTGGCCAGTGTGGACAGGGCTTTACTCAGCGAGGTTGTCTGCAAATACACCAGAGAATTCACACAGGAGAGAAGCCCTACTCATGTGGCCAGTGTGGACAGGGCTTTACTCAGCGAGGTCATCTGCAATCACACCAGAGAATTCACACAGGAGAGAAGCCCTACTCTTGTGCCCAGTGTGGACAGGGCTTTACTACGCAACAGAGTCTGAAAATACACCATAGAATTCACACAGGAGAGAAGCCCTACTCCTGTGACCAGTGTGGACAGGGCTTTACTCAGCGAGGTCATCTGCAATCACACCAGAGAATTCACACAGGAGAGAAGCCCTACTCTTGTGGCCAGTGTGGGAAGAGCTTTAGTCAACTGTCTGATCTGAAAAAACATCAGAGAATTCACACAGGAGAGAAGCCCTACTCCTGTGACCAGTGTGGACAGGGCTTTACTACGCAACAGAATCTGAAAACACACCAGAGAATTCACACAGGAGAGAAGCCCTACTCCTGTGGCCAGTGTGGACAGGGCTTTGCTCAGCAACAGAGTCTGAAAATACACCAGAGAATTCACACAGGAGAGAAGCCCTACTCTTGTGGCCAGTGTGGACAGGGCTTTACTCAGCAACAGAATTTGAAAAGACACCAGAGAATTCACACAGGAGAGAAGCCCTACTCCTGTGGCCAGTGTGGACAGGGCTTTACTATGCAACATAATCTGAAAACACACCAGAGAATTCACACAGGAGAGAAGCCCTACTCTTGTGACTAGTGTTGGAAGCGCTGTAGTCATCTGAGTAATCTGCAAACACCAGAGAATTCACACAGGATGGAAGCCTCCTTCTGTGACCAGTGTGGGAAGAACTTTAGGACAAGTACACATCTTCTGATTCATCAGCAAATCCATACAGGTCTGTGTGAGGAGAGATTCAGTCAATTAGAATATTCGAGAAAACATGCAAAAATCCACTTGGGAGAAAAGATTCAGTGAAATGTCAAACATTCTTAGAGTAGAGAAACCTGCTGTAGCCAGTGTTGGAAGAGTTCCACTCATAATGATAATTTTTTTAAATGATATCTATAAAGATGATATCTGTGCTTCATGGCAGTAAAAATAGATATAAAATGAGCATAACATAGATGCAAAGCAATGCAGAGAATATGAAGAAGGGTAAAAGCAATGCAGGTAATAACAATATAAATAGTAACTCAATATTCTTCCCCATTAGATGGTTATGAAACACTTTGAAGTTACTTCATATGTCCGTTTTGATTGATTATCCTGTCATTAATTTAGTTCCATTGTCCATCACCCCGTTTGTTTGTTTTAGCATTTCTTGTATTTTGTTAATCCTGTTCTACAGTCATCCACAGTATTTAGTTAATCCTGTTCTACAGTCATCCATAGTATTTTGTTAATCCTGTTCTACAGTCATCCACAGTATTTTGTTAATCCTGTTCTACAGTCATCCACAGTATTTAGTTAAACCTGTTCTACAGTCATCCACAGTATTTTGTTAATCCTGGCTACAGTCATCCGCAGTATTTTGCGCTGCACTTGTGTCGTTATGAATCTTTGTTCAACAGACTATAACTTTAAAATATACTCGTCAGTATAAATCCAGTGGCGAAGGTTTCTCACATTTTTTCTCTTTCTCAACTATGTTTTTGTAGATTTTTTTTTTATTGGTTTGAAATAATAATAATACATCCATTTTATATAGCGCTTTTCCAGGTGCTCAAAGACGCTTTACATGGGTAGAAGGGACAAAACTATGGCGAAACAAAAACAACAAAATAATACATGACAAAATAAAATAAAACTGACAGAATTAAAGGTCAAAAGGTTTGTACTACCGGGCAGTCCGGTAGAGAGAGAGAGGAAGAGGAGGAAATGGGACACAGAGCAGGGGAAGACATTCGGCAAAGGACGCCGGGTCTGGGAGTCGAACCCGGGTCGGCCGTTTCGCGACGCAGCGCGTTACATGGTGTGCTACTAGAGCGCCAGGGTTTCTCTCATTTTAATGCTAATTATACCACTAGTTCAGACGTCTCGTTACATTCCAACAAGTGCCAACATGTCCTGATAATGCTATGAATCGTAAGCTATAGTGACACTGTTACACCTGTCCATCTTACAGAGAAGAAGGCATAAAATAGTTTTTTTTGTGGTTGAACTGTGGTATAGCAATAACATGCTTGAGGTTGTGTATTCACAGTACTGCTCTACCTCATTGCTGTGCATTAAAATGTTGTTTTAAAGATGTCGTACTACCTGTATTATGTTTGAGTTATTCTATTGTTTGCATTTTTTTTTATAAAATGGTCAATTCTGTTAGTTTTTTTGTTTTTAATCTTTATTTTATTTCTTTTATTTTATTTTGAACAGACAAAAAGAGTAACACCTACAGGTTACAGTAGTTATTTTTCCCCCCACAAAATAAATCACCCCCCTTCCCCCTCAATCACCCCGCTCGGATCAATTTAAAAATAGAAATAAAGAAATCTGTCTGTTCACATGTCAGTTCTGTTCTTACTTCATTTCTTAATTAATTTCACTTCAAGTTGCTTCTTGGAGATTATGATTATGATGTGAAATGAGACAATACATACTTTTTTGTACTTAAAAAAAAATGTATAATAATAAAAGAGTTTGATACAGTCGATCATCACATGCTTTTAAAAAGGTTATCTAGTATTAGCCTGGATAGTGGTGCATGTTATTGGTTTCAGGATTATCTATCTTCTGCTGTGTCAAATCGGGCCCTGCTCAATCTGAATTCTTGTCCATAACTAAAGGTTTGCCGCAAAGTTCAGCTGGGTCCTGTCATTTTTACTATTTATATTAATGATATTGTTTCATATTTGAATGACTGACTGACAACGTTTTGGATAAGATGTGATTTATAGACATGCTGCAGCTTTAACTCTTAAACAAGAATAAGTTACAGGTTGAAAAAACCCTCGGAACTAGGCAAAATCTGCATATGGTTCGCTGATAACAAACTCATTCCACATGGGCAAAACAGAGTCCATTCTCTTCGGTTCAAATAACAAACTCAGCAAGACCGACGGCTTCTCAGTTGCAGTGGGTGACAATATTGTCACAAGGAAAGATGAAATGACCTACCTGGGTTCCATCCTAGTGGCAAATCTTTCCTGTTACGAAAAGGCATCCAATGTAATAAAAAAAAGTCAACCAACGAACTAGATTCTTGTACCTGATCTCATCATCATCATCATCAAACCTTTATTTGAATAGGCAGGTTAATTAAGAACAAGTTCTTATTTTCAATAACGGCCTATTTGGGGGTAAAAAGACCCCTAGGGGATGGGGGATCAAATCAAATAAATAAAAATAAAACACAAAGGAACATTATTAAAAAGGCAGGACATACATACAGAGCAACAACTGAACTGAACAACAACTGGCGGACAACAGAACAATAGTGGCAGCATGGTGTTAGCACACGGAGAAACATCTACATGAGTGCTCTAGGGAGTTTGTTAAAGTTTCCTTAAACAATCGAATTGAAATAAACGTTTCCATATTTAAGGTTTTTTGTAGTGTGTTCCAGCTATCAGCTGCTGCGTACTGAAAGGAGGAACGGCCTTGTGAGGAGTTGGCATGGGGGGCGTTTACCAGGATATGTGTGGCTGACCGGGTGTGGTAATTTGGGAGTGGACTAGGTGAGTAAGGTAAGGGGGATTACGGCCTAGAAGTGTTTTATATACAAAGGCCAGCCAGTGGATGTTGCGTCTAATCTCCAGGGAGGGCCAGTTTACTAGGGAGTATAGCTCGCAGTGGTGGGTCCTGTAGGGGGCATTGGTAGCGAAGCGAATGGCGGAGTGATATAGGATATCTAAGCGCTCTAGATCACCTTTACGGGCCAAGCGGTAGATGGAAAAACATGCACAACAATAGATCGCTAACGCTGTGGCGTCCTTGACCAAGACGGACAGGAGCACTTGGATTGGTCCCCTGGCGCGGCTCATGTTGACGCCTGTCTGCTCCCGGCTGCCCTTGGGGGGGGAGGACGACGGGATGGGTTAATCGCAGATACGAATTGCATGCATGCATCGCATGTGTGCCGATTGATGACCTCTGAGCAGGTCCTAAATTATTATTATTATTATTATTATTATTATTATTATTAGATTACATCGCTAAAATCAAATAGCGGCAGGACAGTCATCTGGACCAGGGTGAGTTTAGCAGATCTAGTGAAGGAGGAACGGTTCCTATACAGAAAGCTAAGCCTTGCTTTGACTTTGGCCTGCAGTTTAGTTAGGTGTTCAGAGAAGGAGAGTTTGGTGTCGATCCACACTCCCAGGTATTTATAAGAGGTGACCAGTTCAAGCTTTTTGCCATCGGCGGCTACAATGGTGCCAGTCTGGGAGGTACCCTTGTGGCCGAACCACATAACTTTGGTCTTGCTGGTGTTTAGGACCAGGCAAAGGGCGGAGAAACCAGCTTGGATTTTTAGAAAGCTCTCCTGGATCTCCTCTCTGGTAAACAAGAATACCCTGAAGACTCTGGCAGGAGCACTCATTCAAGGGTACTACGACTATGCTTGCACCTCATGGTACCAAAGGCGCTAAAAACAAAATTACAAACATCTCAAAACAAACTGGTCAGACTACTGCTTGACCTTATTCCTAGAACCCACCTCACCCCTGCCCACTTTGACAACCTAGGATGGCTTAGAGTAGACGACAGAGTACAGCAACTTGCAATGGGCCTGGTCTACAAGATACACTATACAACGAAATACTGGTAAATTAGCACCAGCTAAATAATAGTAAATTACCACCAGTACAGCTAAATACTAGTAAATTACCACCAGTACAGCTAAATACTGATTATACCACCAGTACAGCTAAATACTGATTAATTACCACCAGTACAGCGAAAAACTGGTAAATTACCACCAGTACAGCTAAATACTGATTAATTACCACCAGTAGAGCTAAATACTGATAAATTACGACCAGTAGAGCTAAATACTGATTAATTACCACCAGTACAGCTAAATACTGATTAATTACCACCAGTACAGCTAAATACTGATTAATTACCACCAGTACAGCTAAATACTGATTAATTACCACCAGTACAGCTAAATACTGATTAATTACCACCAGTACAGCGAAATACTGGTAAATTACCACCGGTACAGCTAAATACTGATTAATTACCACCAGTACAGCTAAATACTGATTAATTACCACCAGTACAGCTAAATACTGATTAATTACCACCAGTACAGCTAAATACTGATTAATTACCACCAGTACAGCTAAATACTAGTAAATTACCACCAGTACAGCTAAATACTGATTAATTACCACCAGTACAGCTAAATACTGATTGAATTACCACCAGTACAGCGAAATACTGATTAATTACCAACAGTACAGCTAAATACTGATCAATTACCACCAGTACAGCGAAATACTGATTAATTACCAACAGTACAGCTAAATACTGATTGAATTACCACCAGTACAGCGAAATACTGATTAATTACCAACAGTACAGCTAAATACTGATCAATTACCACCAGTACAGCTAAATACTGATAAATTACCACCAGTACAGCTAAATACTGGTAAATTACCACCAGTACAGCTAAATACTGGTAAATTACCACCAGTACAGCTAAACAGTGGTGCAGTCGTAATATGGGAACTGCCCAAACGCCACCACAACGAAATACTGGTAAATTAGCACCAGGACAACTGTTCGGATCTTTCAAAAATGTTCTATTTGAATCCCTCCGAAAGGGCTGACAGGCACCACACAATGGATGACTCGATGGTTAGTCATTAGAGTTTGTTTATTTAAACAAACTAGTCGAGATGTATTTCAATTAATATAATACAACTTATAATTCCCACAGTTGACCATAGGCTTACCATAGGTCAAAAACCTGTGAAACAGAACAAAATGCAGTGCATACACATTAATTAAGCATAATATTAATATACACTATATATTAATATTAATACCAACACCAATCAATTAATTAATTTATATTAATATTAATATCAATATACATATTAATATACTATCAATACCACTATTAAATATACATACACTATTCATTTCATTTACACTATACACTTTATCAAACCAGCATGTCATGTCTCCTTTAACTGTGGGTGAAAGGAGGTAGAACTACAATGACTACATTTCCCAGAATGCATGGCAATGTTTACTTCCTCCTCCGTAAGATACAAGCCACTAAACTCCCCACACACAACGGACAAGATAGCAGTTCTCATTCATCAACACACACCAAAGTTCCACCACATGAATCTCACCGTGACAAACCGGGAAAGCCACAAAGACACTGTGCACCTTCAGCGAAGTGCGTTAGCCTAGCCACAAGCTAGCGGCAAACATTCAGACACAACGTTCATTCATTTAGTCAGCATCACTAACACTGTGCACATGCAAATATTATCCGCAGGCTGCATTAGCAGCCAGCAGCCAACGTGATACATTACATTGTGTTTATATGTGACATAGCCAAGTTAACAACGTTTCAATCCCTTAATCAAGTCCACTTACCAATGGGCGATGTGATCCTGTCAGTGCTATAGTGAGAATGACAGCCAGCCACCATTTGAAAGGCAGCTGCGCCAACTGCGCATGCTCAAGTCACAATCACAAACACCTGTTAACTTATTTAGACCCCTTTACATATCTGATCCTTATATTAAATAAACCAAAAGTCTTGACACCTCCCACTTGGCCGACTGATACAATCCAAGGAGGCCACTAAAATACAGGCCGCTATAAATACAAGTCACTAGAGTGTTAATGGGCATCTCAGCCTTAAACAAACTGTTGTAAGTATCTACATTAAAGTGCTTTTAATTAAAGTGTCTTTCAAAGGTAAGTGGGACATTGTGAACACAACTCGTATCATGAACACAAACTAACTAAGGAGGTGGGCCCCACCACCTTTCCTCCTATTGAGTGTAGGTTTGCCCTTGAACCACTCAGTTGCCTCCCAGGGTTACCCGCTAACTAAACAAAAGAGAGTCTTTTGGGTACCCGATGGTGAGGACTTCTTCTGCTGGTCTTCAACCGGAATCAGGATTACCAGCCTCCGCACATCCCTGCGAAGGACGATGGTTGTGGGCAGGGTAAAGTCCTTTCCCCGGGGCCTGGATACATGGGGGGCAGGAAACCCTATGCAGGTTGTGACGTCTGCGTCACGGACCACCCCATTCTTGTCTGGATACGTGAAGACGATCCGGCCGAGCCGGAACTGTCCTCTTAAGGCATTCTGGTCTGCGATCCAGACCACATCTCCAACTTTGACACTCCTCTCTGCTCTGTGCCAATTATGGCGGATGAACAAGTTTGGACCTGCCAGTTCGCTCCATTTCGACCAGAACTTGTCCACCCCAGCCTTGACAGCCCGCAGTCTGCACCACGGATGAGTTTCCACATCAATCCCTTGCATGTCTCCTCCTTGTCCGGTGCGCCCCAGGATAAGGGAGTTAGGAGTTAGGTACTTGACTGTGTCCTCTTGTTCCTGTGCCTTGGTGTCGATGGGTCGTTCGTTGGTTAAGTTGGCTGCCGAGTAGAGGAGGGTCTGGAACTCCCCCCAGGTGTAGCAACCGGTGGTTCCGTCGAGGCTGTTGAGAGCTCTTTTTATGAGCTTAACAGCTGCCTCTGCTGCTCCGTTCCTGTGGGGCGAATCCGCAGGATGGAAGTCCCACTGCCACTCAGTGCCATCCTTGGCGGCTGCATTCTCTACCGATGCCTTCTGCACACATGCTAGGTGCCTGTGCAACTCTCTCAAGGCAGGCTTGGCGCCCACAAAGTTTGAGCCTCTGTCCGACCATAACCTCCTGGGATGCCCCCTTAGAGCAGTGAATCGGGAGTAGGCCTGAAGAAAGCTCTCCGAAAACTGGTCGTCGACAAGGTCAGCATGGACGGCCCTGGAAGCCATGCAGCAATACACGACTCCCCATACTTCTTCCTGGTTCTTTTCTTGACGGCGTCCCTCATCTCAAAGTGTCCAAAAAGGTCCAGTGTGGTATGCTCAAATGGGTTTGCCCTGCTGGTACACTCCGGAGGGAGGTTTCCCATCACTTGCCGGCATAGCTTGGCTCTCTGCTTCTTGCAAGGGACGCACTCGTTAACCACCCTTTTGACAGTTCTCCGACCTTGTACTACCCAAGCCTTTCATTTACATTTACATTTAGTCATTTAGCTGACGCTTTTATCCAAAGCGACTTACAAGTTCTGTACGACAAGACAGCAAGAAGGGTACAACTATATCAGCTGAGTAACAATGTTCATCAAAGTGTTGCGTGTTACAGTGTAGGTTAGTTTATTAGGACAAGTGCATGACAGTAAGGTTAGTCAGGGTTAGATTTTTTTTATTTTTTTTATTATCATTTCAGATAATGGTTGAAGAAGTGAGTCTTTAGTCGACGGCGAAGAATTGGACGGGATTTGGCTGTCCTAACTGGGATGGGTAGTTCATTCCACCATTGTGGGGCAAGGACTGAGAATAGGCGGCTTCTCTTTGATGACCCTCCGGGAGCTTGGATAGGAGTAGGTCTGAGGCGGCCAGAAGATGCAGAGCGTAGGGGTCTTGAGGGTGTGTAGTTAGAGACCATTGACGGGAGGTAGGCGGGAGCGGTTCCCTTTGCCGCACGGTATGCTAGGTCGAGGGCCTTGAAGCGGATACGTGCAGCAATGGGGAGCCAGTGCAGGTCCCTAGCCAGCAAGGTCCCCAGCCATGATTTGTAAGGGATTAACGGTACAGCTGTTCCGTCTTCACTCCACGATTGGACTCTACCGCTGCAAAGCAAGAGTCTTGTGTTGTCATCTCTGGTCACAACAAGGCGGTTCAGGGTTGTGTCCTGAAAGTTTACGCCGTCTTGGGCTGCAAGGGCCAAGTCTTGGAAGGCCACCGTTCTCTCTCTTGCAGAGAGCTCTGGTCCCCTTGCCTCCCACTTTGCTGAATCTGAGGCTTGGTATTTAGCACTCAGCCAGGATTCCGCAGCTCGTCGGACCCAGGCGACAGTTCCACCTAGCTTTGTCAAGCTACTGAACCGTTTGGGCTCGACAAGGCTTACGAGAGCAACACCCCAGGATTTTCTCTTTGGCTTTTCTGCTGCTGGAGGTGGACCTTGGTCTTTCAGCTGTGGTTGCAGCGCAGAGTCTCTCAAGTCTGTACCAACATCAGTACTGCTGGGGCCTGAGAGCTTTTGTGACTGAGCCCTGGTGACTACAGCTGAGAACGCCTTTCTCTGTAGTCTTTTGATGTCATCAGCGACGCTGGTCACAATTTCGCTGGGCATCTTGACGGGCCACTCAGCTTCAGGCCGTCTCAGGAACTCTGGGCCTTGTTGCCACTCTGACTCATTATCAAGCTCCTCAGGAGTTGCTCCCCTTGTGCGGATGTCCGATACGTTGAGGTTTCCATCAACCCACCTCCAGTCTTCTACTGGTCCAGCCATTTGGATCTCTCCAATGCGGTTGGCAAAGAAGGTCTGGTAGCCATAACTGTCCTTCTGGATCGCTCCCAGAATTGTTTGGCTATCCATGAAGTGGATCCAGCGTGCGACCTTGATGCGGCAGTGCTTCTCAAAGTATCTCTTTAGACGGACCGCAAAGACAGCGCCGCATAATTCTGCTTTAATTATGTCCCCTTTCTGGTCGAGAGGAGTAAGTTTGGCCTTTGATTCAACCAACTTCACGACGACCCCATCTTGCGTCTCCCAACAGAGGTAGAGCACGGCACCGTAGGAAGCCTCGCTCCCATCAGAAAATGTTACGCCCAATGGGCAGCCTATGGCTCCTTGAGGTGTGAGGCTTCTCTCAAACCTGACTTGGCCAAGTCTCACATACTCCTCGAAGAGTGTTATGTAAGCCTCCCAGAGTTTGGGCGAGAGTGGGTCATCCCAAGTGTCTTTGGTTTGATTCCCTATGCCTGCCTCTTGGTAGGAGCTTCTCACAAGCATTACTCCTTTTTGCTTTACGGGCGTGGCAAGACCAATGGGGTCGTAGAATCCAGCAACCTGGCTTAGCAGTACTTGACAGGTTAAGGGGTTTGGAGTGTTACTTCTCACTTCCTCTTGGCGCAGATCGAGTCCAGTTCTCATCTTGCCTCGTTTTCTCGAGAAATTGATGGACGTTATTATGCGAAGCTTGTCAGTCTCTGGTTCGTAGCCAACTCCCAGTGCTTTGCTTTCTTCATCCCGCATCTGGTTGGGTAACACCAGAGTCTTGGGTGCAGACATAGTTGTCTTTGGGTTACAGGAGCTGTCCGCAGTTCCAGACCTCCCACTTTGGGCTGACAAGACCCACGGTTTAAGGGAGAAGCCTCCAGCTTTCAAGATCTTTTCGACTCCTTCTGTGATCTTCTCCAGTTCTTTTAAGTCATCGTGGGATGTCAGGATGTCATCTACGTAGCTGTCTTCTACCAGAACCCGGCGCTCTTCCACCATGGCTGCGAACTGTGGCAGATTTGCCGTTTCCCTCATGGCGACCTGAGCGATGCAGCCAGTAGGTTTATCTCCGATGTTGACTCTGACAACAACGAAGACTTCGATTTCGTCCTCTGGGTTGTCTCTCCAGAGGAATCGATGGAGTTGGACTTCTTCGTCTTTTAGCCACACAGAGTTGTACATTTTTCTCACGTCACCTAGGGCGGCGAACATCCCAGTCCTGAATCTCAGAAGGACTCCTCTGATCAGATTGAGGACGTCTGGTCGCTTGTACAAGAGGTCGTTTAAACTCACCCCCCGGAATTCTTGGCTACTGTTGCAAACAATTCTCACAGGGGTAGTTTATGAGTGAGGATTTGCCGCGACCAGATGACTGATTTTGGTCCCACTTTGGTCCCTTCCAGCTGTCGTCTTCCTCTTTGGTGAGTTTAGCGGCAGCTCCCCTTGAGACCATCTCGTGGATTGATTGATTGATTGATTGAAAAGTTTATTAACAGATTGCAGAATGGGTACAGTACAGTACATCTCAATACATACAATTGTTAAGGGGATGCAGACCAGAGAAAGACTTTCGTCTTGTTTCCACCAGGGTCCCCCATTTTCAATTCATCATAACATATATGACATACATGACATACAGATAGACAGTACTGCTACATCTATACATTTATGACATATCAGATTTGCAAATACAGTACTGTTTGTGATACAAAAGTGTCCAGAAAAGGAGTGTATATACATTTGGCGTAGAAACTGTACATTGGAGGAGGTTGGTGGGGTGGGGTTGGGTGGGTTGGGTGAGGGCTGTACATTGGAGGTGGGGGGGGGGGGGGGGGGGGTTGGGTAGGGGACACACACACATTTTACACTGTACATTGGAATATTGACAAAGCCTTACTTGGTCATTTACTGTACAACTAGGTTAGGACATTTGTAGGGGCCAGTTTCGAATTGCAGTCTCACGTAGGTGTTTTTTGAGAGTGTTTTTGAAGGTGGGTAGTGATTCACATTCCTTTACAGCTTTAGGCAGGGCGTTCCACATTGATGTGGCATAATTGCGAAACGTGTTTAGTCCCTTGTTTGAGCCGAATCTGGGTTTTACATGATTTGTGGAGCTCCCTCTGGTGTTGTGATCGTGGTATTCACTGACCTTTGGGAAGTATTTTGACATGTACATGGGTACCTTGGTCGCGTAGTGTATCTTGTAGACCAGGCCCATTGCAAGTTGCTGTACTCTGTCGTCTACTCTAAGCCATCCTAGGTTGTCAAAGTGGGCAGGGGTGAGGTGGGTTCTAGGAGTCAGGTCAAGTAGTAGTCTGACTAGCTTGTTTTGAGATGTTTGTAATTTGTTTTTTAGTGCCTTTGAGGTGCTTTGGTACCATGAGGTGCAAGCATAGTCGTAGTACCCTTGAATGAGTGCTCCTGCTAGAGTCTTCAGGGTATTCTTGTTTACCAGAGAGGAGATCCGGTACAAGAATCGCGTTCGTTGGTTGACTTTTTTTATTACATTGGATGCCATTTTGTCACAGGAAAGATTAGCCTCTAGGATGGAACCCAGGTAGGTGATTTCATCTTTCCTTGTGATAATATTGTCACCCACTGTAACCGAGAAGCCGTCGGTCTTGCTGAGTTTGTTATTTGAGCCGAAGAGAATGGACTCTGTTTTGCCCATGTGTAATGATAGTTTGTTGTCGGCGAGCCATATGCAGATTTTGCCTAGTTCCGAGCTGAGGGCTTTTTCAACCTGTAACTTGTTCTTGTCAGAGACCAGCAGGGCTGAGTCGTCCGCAAACAGGAACAAGTTGCAGTCACAAGCTGACGACATGTCATTTGCATAAATTAGGAATAGTAGCGGTCCTAGTATGCTTCCTTGTGGAACACCACAGCTCACTGTGAGGGGGGGGGATAGGGTACCGTTTACTTCCACCATCTGTTCCCTCCCCTCCAGGTAGGATTGTATCCAGCTCACTGATAAACTATCAAAACCAATTGCTTTTAGCTTGTCAATCAGAATGGTGTGATTGACAGTGTCGAAGGCCTTTTGTAGGTCCAGCATGACCATGCCGCAGTATTTGCCCGCGTCCACCTCTTGTTTGATGTGGTCGTTCAAGTAGAGAAGGCATGTGTCAGTGGAGTGGGATGTTCTGAAGCCAGATTGGAATTCGTAGATTAGATTTTTTTCCGCGAGGTACTTTTCGATCTGTTCGTATACTATTTTTTCCATGACTTTCGAGATGGATGTGGATCTGCTCTCTGTATGCAGCCTTCCACTCTGGCTCCCTTTCAAGGCGTTTCTCAGTGTTCCGGAAAGTCGCCTCCACGGCACGTCGGTTGTCTGGCAGCGTCACAGGGTCTCCTCTCCATGGATAAGCCGCGTCCCAGTGGGGGGATTTGCTGTGCTTGTCAGATTGTACGTAGGTGAGACATCCTTTGATCTTTTCAGGGTCTCTTTCCTCTCCTAGGGTCATTTCTTTCCCTCCAGGGGGACATCTACCGCACTTGCAGCCGCCACATTGAGGATCGCAGGCCGCGCCGACGCTGTCCCACTTGAACCATTCGATGACTTCTTTGTTGGTAGACGCAGTACTTCGGAGGAGTACTTCTTGATCTTCAACCTGGGCTTTACTTGATCCTGCTGGACCCACAAGGATCTCTCGGTATGCCTTAGAAGTTGTTCTCATTGACCGTGCAAAGTGGATTTCAGACATATGCACCGCTAGGTCCACTGCCTCAAAGAGGTCTGGATGAGCTCCACCAACAGTCTTTCCCAGGGGACCGTCCCAGAGGACGAGGTCTCTCTCCACTCTGATTGGCTGTGGGACTAGGCTACCCTCCATGTGACTGATCAGTAGGTCGATCTTCTCAGGGCGGACCAAGTCTTTGACTGCGACGTCTGGGAAGAACTTTTGGAGTTGCTGCGGCGTGACTGCCTGGTTCACCTTTGCGATGTTTTCCAAGCCGTAACAAAGGAGTTTGTGCTCCGCCACTGTTCCTTTGGGGGTTTTTACTCTCAATCTTAAGGAATACCTTTTGGTAGCAACTGTTTTCTCCATCCCTCCAACTCCTTGGACAATCAGTTTGATGTCTTCGCCATTTAGTTTCAGACGATCAGCGGCTTCGTTCGAGATGTAGTTTGTATCTGAAGCTAGGTCGATCAAAGTGCCGACTAGCTGACCATAGTTTGTCGTCACCTTGAGTAGCATCATTACCACTGGATATTCTTTTGGCTCACCGCTGGTGCTGGTGCACACCGTGGTTGATGTTCTGTTTGAGAATGCTTCCTTGAACTCTGCTTTTAATTCAGGGGAGAGTTTGGCAAGGAGCTCCTCTTGTTTATTGGTCAGTCCAAGTCCCCTCCTCTCTACTTTTGAATAGCTCTGCTCCTTCTGCTCTCCACTCTTTTCCATCTTCTTGGTCGGTGGCATCGGACAGAGCAAGTAGTTATGGTCTGAGGACCTCCCTTTCCGACAGTCATACTTTGCACAGAGGAATTTCTGGGTGCAACTGCCGTCTTCACCATGGAGGCACAAGCACTTGAAGCATGCTCCAGATTTCTTTAACTGAGCCTTCTTGCTGGATAGGCTTAGTCTCTTGAAGACCTTGCAGGAAAACAGTCTACCTGCATGCTCTTCGTCCCCACACACTATGCATGAGCTTGGTTGAGAGCCCTTTTGGGTGTTTCCCGCTGTGGCTTTGGTGAATGCTCTCCTTTCTCTACCTCGGTCGTTGGCTCTCTCAGGATAGTCCGCTGGACTGGGCTGCAGCTGATCCAACTCCTCAAGGATGTCCTCTTGTCTCTTCAAGTACTGCAGTAGGCAATCAAAGTGAGTCTGTGGTGAAAAGCCGCTTACAGGGTCAAGTCTATGCGTAAGCCACTTTTCTTTCAGGGTGTCAGGCAGCTTACTCTCGATAGAATGAGCCACCACCCGATTCTTCACGGCATCTTCCTCCCCCAGGACTTGGAGATCATGAAGAGCTCTTTCCACAGCCTGAATTAGTTCGATGGTCTTTCTTGGTTGGTTTCCCTTGACGGGGGAAAGTCCATGAACCTCTTTTAAGATGAGCAGCACTATCTTCGGCTTGTTTCCGTACTTGTTGTCCAGGAGCCTGAATATGTCATCGGCGGATCCGTAGCTGGACAGCATGAGGTCCCTCTTGACTTTCTCATCTAGGCTCCCTAGGAGATGGAATTTCCTGATGTTTTCCAACCCATGTGGGTTTCCCAGCTGCTGCAGGTCCTCCCATTCAGCTTTCCAACGGTAGTAAGCTCTCATGTTACCAGAAAACATGGGCAGGCGTGCTCGCTCTAGAGTGATCTGGGGCTTGAAGTTATAAGCACCAGGGTATGTGCCGGAACCACCTGGTGGTGCGTGGAAGGTGCCATGTGGTGTGCTTGTGGCATTTTGAAGTGCAACATCGTTGAGATTAGGGGCCATGCTGGGCAAGCTAGGCTGGACAATGCGTCCAGGGGTCTGAGAGTCTATGGGGAAGACCAGGTAAGGGTCTGCGTGAGCACCGGTCATTGCAGTTTGCTTATCGCCATGCTCTTTGTGTTCAGGCTTTGCGTGTTCTTGCTGGTCATCGTCGTCGCCAGGCTGGTCGCAGCCTCGCCACGACCATTCATCCCACAGTTTATCATGTCGTTGCTTTAGCGCCTTGTTAAGGTCCCTTGACTCCATTAAATTTGTTATTGGAATCAGGTCTGTCCACTCATGCACAGCTCTGTAGAGCTCGCCAATCTTCCGTTCCAGGTTTGTATTACCCAGTTCGCGCTCCCTCCTAGTCATCTTCTTATGGTCGGTTGCCTCGGCCTGGTCCAATGCTGCTTCAGCCCCTTCAGCGAGGGTGACAATTGTCTGTTCAGCAAACCTGGCCCAAAAGTTATTTTCGACGATGACCTTGATTCCATCAAACGTACGGTCGCACTCCGCCGTTTTCTCGTCGACTTGCACCACCTTTTTTGTGGTCTCTTCAATGCCCTCTTCTTTCAGGGCCGTGCTGTATTCAAACCCTGCTTCTTCGACTCTGGTATGCTCCATCGTGAAGTTCAACCATGCACCTGTCAGTTCACTTTCTCCTAGTACATGAGCCCTGGAGGTGAGATGGTTGGCTTTTTTGGAAAAATCACTCTGGGCTGCTGAACGCCTCTTCTTCAGCTTCTCCAGCTCCTCCTCTGTTGCTGCCATCTTGCTAACTTTTCCTTCTTTGACCATTGTTGACTTATGAGCTTTTCTCCCAACTGGGCTTAATAGTCTCGTTTTCCGACTGTTCCCTTTTATTGGCTTCAGCTCTTTGTCTTCGGCTAGCAGGTTTAGCAGATGTACAGGGGGCAGTATGGATGGGCTGTTAGCTAACAGTCAGATGGGTTAAGCAGTCTCTTTAATTAATTATTTTGGTCCTTGCTTCAAGATCATCCGGCCTACTCTCTTGAAAGCCAGGCCTTGGTTTTTTGACTGAACCAATGGTTTATTTGTTGAAATAATAATTTGGTTGTCACATTGTTTTATGACTGTACCAATGGTTTCTTGGTTGGACCAGTGGTTTGGTTGTCACATTGTTTTATGACTTAAAACCTTTCCTGGTTTATAACTGAACCATGGTTTTTGACTGTTCGGATCTTTCAAAAATGTTCTATTTGAATCCCTCCGAAAGGGCTGACAGGCACCACACAATGGATGACTCGATGGTTAGTCATTAGTTTGTTTATTTAAACAAACTAGTCGAGATGTTTTTCTCCACAATACAACTTATAATTCCCACAGTTGACCATAGGCTTACCATAGGTCAAAAACCTGTGAAACAGAAAAAAATGCAGTGCATACACATTAATTAAGCATAATATTAATATACACTATATATTAATATTAATACCAACACCAATCAATTAATTAATTAATATTAATATCAATATACATGTAGCAACCTGGAAAATATACCTATTATCCAGATGTGCTGACTTGCCTTTCTATCTCCCCTGATGCACCAAGACATTCTAATTAGTCTCCGCTAATATTCTCTCGAACAATGATGCTTGTCCCTCCTTGTTCTACTCACTGGAATATGGATTATGAACAGGATTACTGGACCCTACTCTATCAGCCTCTTCCTTGTGACTAGTTGGCGGCACCAGCAGGGGGCGGTGGCAGGCAGAGAGCGTACGAGAGAGACGGAGAAGGAAGTGGACGGAAGTGCGAGGAAGCAGCCTCTTCGACATTGGACTTGGACCGGTTCGGTTGTGTCTGGAGAGCCCCGTATTGAACCTGAGTATATTACGGGTTATCCTATGAATGTACTCGTAGTGGAGCCTTGCATGTTTCTCCCTGAATATACCTAGTGATATACCACGAGTTATCCTAGAATAAGAACGGTATAGCCGAGTTGGGCTTAAGTTAAAGTTATTCCCTCTAGCGAGGCGCCCCGCCAGCGTGGCGCGAAGAGAACCGGTGTTTAGGAGCACCCTGCGTTATGATATATCCCATCTAGCAGAAGGGCTGTTTGGGACCCAGAGTTTAGCTGCAGTGTGAGTGAGGGCAAGTTAGATCCGCGTGTCGACCCAGCACCAACTCTACAACCAGTCCGCTCCGGCTGTCTACAACGAGAGCTGCACCCGGCTGCCTTCAGAGACCGACAGAGGTCGCTACCACCCAGCACACGCTCTCAGCCCAACACTGCCCTCTGCTCCAACCGTGCCGAGAGCGTTCGACGCCATCTTGCCTTCCGGACGACGGTGGCGCGGCGAGGCCGCCATTTTGGATGAGTACAAATGAGCATCTATGCTCCGGAGCTATTACACCGTACACAGTGTGGTGCATCCTGCAGGCGAAGTTAACGTTGCTACTACAGTTCATAAGGGGAACCCCAAACAATATATGCCGGCATTAAGATAGGACTTTTGTAAGGCATTTGTGGGCCCACATTTTTGAGTTATTTTGAGTGTGATAAAGTGTATGGTTTGATTGACTGTCATGCCTCTTAACTTCCCGTCTTGTTCCAACTGTTTCTCCCTGGGGTCGAAGGTATTATTGTATAAGTGCTATATATGTTATTATTCTAATTATTAGTAATTAGGAATAATGGTAGTGTATGCCATTTGACTCATTGCAGTAATACTTGTCACTGCCCAGTATAATTAATACTAAACTAAGACGGGAATTGTTGTGTGTGTGTGTCCATTCCTGTGCCCAGTATTAACTCTTTTGGTGTGGGTAACATATATATGATTGACCCCTTCCTACCCAACTCTCCTCTTTTCATTGTAAGGTTTCTAGTGGTCATCAAGGGAGGGTACTGCTTGCGGGAGGGACGAATCCATTTAGGCATATCAGTCACTAGGTGTGGGAGGGCCCACGGAGGTAATCAGGGAAGTGAGAGCGAGTTGGGGAGTACTGCTGACCGCCCCGGAGAGGCGAGGAGGACCAGAGTACCAAACCAGGTTGGTAAATCCCGGGTCCCATTCACTCCCACTACCGGGCCCCGGTTTAACACTCCAGGCCCAAAGACGAGGGTGCAGTCAGACGGAGCTCTACTGTGTCCAGCTACCTTGTGACTACCATTCCCACGAAGCAGGGATAATCCACCCTGCTACATACATATTAATATACTATCAATACCACTATTAAATATACATACACTCAGGGCCGCCTCAGGGGGTGTGCGAGCAGTGCGGTCGCACAGGGCCTCGCGGGAAGGGGGGCCTCGGACAAAAAAAAAAAAAAAAAAATAAAGAAATAATATTTTTTATTTATAATTTTTTTTATTATTTTTTTTTTTTTTTTTTATTATTTTTGCAAGGCCCCCCTTCCCGCGAGGCCCTTTTTCATCACAGACCTAAAATCTAGTTTTGCTTATATGCTTATATATTTCACATTAGACACGTTTGTAGAATGTTCCTGGCTCTGCGGCTCTGCACTATTCTCTATTGGAGCTCTGGGGCTCTGCAGCAGACATACTATTGGTTTCAAGAAGGGAGGGGTTATATCATGTTTGACCTGCACCTTGTAACACCTGGCTATACAACACACTTTAATGCTTTGAGTTAAGTCACACTGTTATTTTATTTTCCTGTCTGGCAGTCCTTTTCGTTTTTTTTCAGTTTTGTTATGTCTGTTTATTTTTGTTCTGTCTCCTCCTTTTTGTTTGTCTGTTCTTGTCTAGTAAACTGAGAAATAAAGTATTTAAAAAAAGAAGGGAGGGGTTACATTATGTGTACGCTGGCGTGCGTCAGCTGCGTTTGACTATTTCGCGCGTGCAGCTTTGGAGGTTATGCTTAGTTATGCCAGCCAAAACGAAGAGGACGGTCATTCGGCAGATGGACTGAAGATGAAAGTTGTTGCATGTTAGACAGTTGTCAGGCTAGCCATCCCGGCTAAAGGCAGGGACAGCTAGTTAGCTTTAGCTACGTTATAATATTGAGTGCTAACGTGTGGTTCAGTCGGGATAGCCATGATGATGTCGGCTAGTAGCTAGCTTAGCTAAAGGCTAACTAGCGTTAGCTAACCTAGAGAGAGCGCGTGCAGCATTGTTATGCCAAGATGAAGAGGACGGTCATTCGGCAGATGAACTTCGTCAACTCCACGCGGTTGTCTCCATCCTCTTGGACGTTTGGTGAGTTTTTAATGCACTCTATTCTATTCCCGCCGTGGATATCTCTCTCTCTCTCTCTCTCTCTCTCTCTCTCTCTCTCTCTCTCTCTCTCTCTCTCTCTCTCTCGGGAGCCAAACGGGCCGGCTAACTGTTGTAGTAGCTAACGGTGTGTGGCCTGGTGTCAGCACCTGGTGCGAGGGAGGTGAGCTTGGTGTTTCATTATGAGAATATCTCCATGCTCAAGTCGGCTATAGTTCGTGAGGGACTTGTTGCCGGCACCGCTATGGTAAACACCACTCTGTAGTGGGACGTGTATTGCCTTCTTTTTCCCTTCCCTCTTCGGATGAGAAGAGGAAAACACAGTGGCTGTCTGAAGTGTTGGCCTGTATTGCTTTTCTCACGTTGTACAGTTTTTCAGTGGTAGCCGCATAGCTTGCTTCTGCGTTAGCTAGTGGTTAGCGATAGCCGGGTTGAGCTAACTGTTAGCCAGTTAGCTGTTTAGCTACGACGTTAGCTGCTCGTTTTCGCTCGGCTGGGAACGTTAGCTTGATGCTATCAGTTAGCCTAGAGTTAGCTGTTAGCTTGTGCTACGACCATTGACATTAGCTGTGAGAATAGCAGGCCCTGGCACTCTGACTACGACATCATCTTTGACAGAAGATGTAGTCGGGCCTGCACCATGACAAGGCTCCGGCCATAGCTTCTTTTTGTCCCGCCAGCAAGAGGCCTTTCGTCAACGTGGAGACCTGTGTTGCGGCCTTTCGCCCTGCGTTCCTTGGTGCAGGTAAGATGTCCATTGGACATTACCCCACTCTTCCTTCCTTCCCCTCCCGAATGTTTTGTTAATAACAATGTTTTTTTCCAGGCAAAACATATGTTACTTCACAACATTTGGAGATACGACATGTGCTGTGTGTGAATTGTCTTGGTCGTTTGTGTAGCTTGGGTAGCGTTGGCCAAAGCTGTGTGTGGCCTGGTGTCAGTACCTGGCTACTCTATTTGCAGTTAGCCTATTTAGCTGATGTCGGCCATTGGCTCCTTGCTACTTTGTTTTCTCTGGTATAGACCCTCTTCTCTTTGGATTTAAGTGTTGATCTTTGTCCTTTTGGATCTATGTATATTCATGTTGCCTTTGTGAAGTTATCTTTTCCTTCTGTTTTGTTCTTCCATTAAAAGTTGAATATCCTTTAGGGGCTCATCTTTGCTTATCTCTCTCATACATGCTCTCTCTAACACACACACACAGACATGCTCTCTCTCTCTAACACACACACACACATGCTCTCTCTCTCTCTCTCTCTCTTTCTAACACACAGACATGCTCTATATCTCTCTCTAACACACAAAATGGCATGCTCTCTCTCTATATATTTCTCTCTCTTTCTAACACACATACATGCTCTCTCTCTAACACACACACACAAACAGACATGCTCTCTCTCTATCTCTCTCTCTCTGGCCTTGCTCTGGTGGAGGGTCAGGGGCATTGCCGGGTCTGTGCAGCGATAACACTGTATATTGACTGTAGAACGGGAGCTCTCTCTCGCTCTCTCTCTTGCTATATGTTGACTGTATCATGCTCAGCCTCGGGCAGCGCTATTATTTAAGAATATGTTGACTGTATTAAAAAGAAGAAAAAAATTATATATATATATATATATATATTTTTACCTTTTAGGGGGGGGGGGCCTCGCGTTTAAATCTCGCACAGGGCCTCGCATTTCTCCCAGGCGGCCCTGGGTGCAAGCATAGTCGTAGTACCCTTGAATGAGTGCTCCTCATTCAACGTTCAATGATTTAAAGTGGCTAAACATTACAATATAAATACTAACTGGATAGTTGATGATAAATATTTAATTTCATTATCTGAAATATTATAAAATCATTAAGTCTGCTATAAGCCATTATCCCTTTGTGTGTGATTATGTTTGTCTCACAGTAGTGTGTATATATGTGTGTGTGTTTGGCTAACGTGGATAGAAAACACAGTACTGTGCAAAAGTCTTAGGCACCCATGAGTTTTTATATAAATTGTCTTACAGTAGATTATTTTATTTTTAATAAAAATAAAAATTATTAGTGTTACAGTAGACTACTCTTAGTACATTTTTAGAAACTTTTCATTTAATATTTTTTTAAAGCATCTTCATGGTTTAATGCAAACATATGTTGCAGGGACTATTATAATCATCATATTGGCGTGACTGTATGCATCAAAGGGTTAAATCAAGCAAGCAAGGTGTGTGTCAAGAGTTACTCCAAGGTATTTACTACTAGTGCCTGTTGTCTTTAACTGTAGTTTCTGTCTGCCGTCTTCATAACCACACTGTGTCTGTACTTCTTTATTACATTTTTGTTTATCTCTCCCATCCTCCCCAATTTTTTAACTCACCAGCCACTACTGACACACACATTGGGGGATGTTTACACAAACTAAAAACAGATATTGTCTTAATTACTAGAAGAAAGAAATGCACCACCTTTGGCTGATAGTAATTTACTCATTTCTTAGGATTTCTTTTGGTCTAATAAATGTTTAAGGTTCTTAGATGGATCCCCCCCCACTGCCTCCTCCTCCTCCTCCTCCTCCTCCTCCTCCTCCTCCTCCTCCTCCTCCTCCTCCTCCAGGGGTCACTGCAGGGGTCACTGCAGGGGTCACTGCAGGGCGCCACGGGGAGCGGCGTACTGGCTCATGTTAGGCAGGCCATGCATTATGCAGCACCTTAGGCCACAGCGCGGGCTCTCTATGTCCTTGGCTACAGTCCACCTGTCGCTGCTCTGGTCGTAGCACTCCACGTTGGAGATGGCGAGATGGTCACTGCAGCCTCCGACCACGAAGAGTAGGTCCTCCAACACCCCGATGCCAAATTCGCTGCGGGGGATGAGCATGTCGGGCAGGGCGCACCAGGAGTCAGTCAAGGGGCTGTAGGCCTCCACGCTACGCAGGTCGTTTTGACCGTCCCACCCTCCCACCTGAGGACAGGACACATGAGAGGAAGGTTTTAGTGTGTGGCTCAGGCAGGCAGGCAGACACTGTATTAATCCACTTAGGGAAATGAGGGCATCACAGCAGCATTGCAAGTGAAATGATACATATCTATAAAAATATCTAGTATACAGCATTTGTCTCTGTGTGCACCTACCACATAGACTTGTCCTCCGTACGCAGCGACTCCCACTGACCTACGCCTGCTGCTCATGGGGGCGATCAGAGTCCACTGGTCGGTGTCTGGGCTGTAGCACTCAGCTGTGAGCAGAAAGTCCATCCTGTTGACGCCACCACAGATGTAAACCTGTAATAAGAAAGAATATTCTAATTTAGTTTATATATTCCATTTTATTTCATTGTACTTTAATTGTCTGTTAATGTTGATGCACCAAAGGACCCAGACAAATTTTTTGTATGTGCAAGCTTACTTGGCAAAAAAGACATTTATGATTTCTGATCTAACGTTCTTTTTATGTTCATTTACCACTGTGTGTCCCTCAGTTTTACCCACCTTGCCCTGGAGGGCTGCTGCGCCGGCTTCTCTCCTGTGCTCCAGCATGGGTGAGATCAGTGTCCACTGGTTGGTTTCAGGCTCGTAGCGCTCGGCGGTGTTCAGGTCCACAAGTCCGTTGTACCCTCCCATGGCGTAGATATAGCCGTCCAACGCGACCACGCTGACGTAACAGCGGCGTGATTGCATGGGAGCCGCCTGCAGCCAGCTGCGAGTGACAGGGTTGAACGTGCTCACACTGTTCAAATCCTCTACGCCGTCGAAGCCACCAACGCAGTAGACCAGACCATGGAGAAAAACTGTGTTGTGGTCGACGCCGGGAGGCTCCAGCCCAACGCTCACGTCCATCCATCCACCGGCTTGGATATCGTAAGCCTCCATGTCAAGCTCGATTACCGTAAGCCCCTGAGGACTCCAGCCCCCGATGGCCAATAGGACCTCCTGAGGCAGGCGTGGGCGGGTCAGGGGGTTTGGGAGCCTGTCAGAGCCAGGGGGTTTCAGGATGCTGAGGATGAGGGTCCTGCAGTCAGGGCTGTCCCTCACCACAGGGTTGTTCTGGACGTTGTTCAGGATGTAGTCAGGCCTCATCAAGCCCATGCGAACCTGGGAAGAGACAAGCAGACAGTGGGTACAACTTAGACAGCGGTTGTAGACGGTTTCACTGGAATTCTGTTGCTACAGAACAGTTTGGACCCAAATGTTTGAGAACCACTGTACTAGGGAACCTAGTGTTGTTTTAATGTAATGCACAGTAATACAATTAGCTACCTTGGGCAGCAGCAAATGGATGTGTGTTTTACGCTCCTCACGGGAGTGGTCGATCCAACGGAGGACGGCCTCGAACACTGTCTCCTCGCTCTTCACGTTCAGGTCATCCCTCTCGATGATGTCCACCAGTTGCTGCAGGGGCAGCTCCACAAACTCCTG
This sequence comes from Notolepis coatsorum, assembly GCF_963971535.1. Classification (NCBI taxonomy): domain Eukaryota; kingdom Metazoa; phylum Chordata; class Actinopteri; order Aulopiformes; family Paralepididae; genus Notolepis; species Notolepis coatsorum. The sequence continues at coordinate 1,662,277 of NC_140172.1, forward strand.
TGAGACGTGCAGCATCTCCTCAAAGTGGCACACGATGAAGAGATGGGCCTTGTGCCTCAGGTCAGGGCAGTAGTAGATGTCCGCAAACCTCCAGATGCTGACACAGTTTTCCAGAGACAGCTGGCCCTCTAGGAAGTCACAGCACGCTCCTTTTATGCCAGTGACGAGAAGCTGGTCTGCAGCCACCAGAAGCTCTTCCACGTTCTCTGCTGTCACTGGCACAAAGTGTGTGTAGGCGTACTCTATGATGAGCTGCATCATAGCTGGGGACACCCCAGGGATAGTGTGGACTGGTTTCTCTGAGTCGCTCCAGCGAGTGAAGAGGGCTCTGTGGGATGCAGAGTATAGAGATATCTGATGAGTAAACTTTTGATTGATTGATTGAATACTTTATTTTGACACAAATCATATGACAAAAAAACATTTTAAAAGACAAGACAATAACAGTGTCAATAACGCTGGTCAAAAATGGATAAAACACAATAAAGCCAAGGCTTGTTTCCATTGTGGTCCATACATGGAACATAAAAAGGCACAGAAACACAAATGGACATGTACACTGACAGGACACATTCTAAAAGAAAATTATAAAAACACCTAACCTGACAACTCATACAGTTAACTAATGTTAAAAGAAAATCCGCAAACCCTTAAAAGCAACTCATGATAAAAGAAATAAAAGCCAAGTTATGATAAAAGAGATAAAAAAAAACATTTTAAGACCAATTTGAGTTGCTGCTGAGCCATGTTTTTAGGGCGGATTTAAATCCGAGAGGGGAGTTCAGGAGTTTTATAAATGTTGGCAGGGCATTCCACATTACCGTAGCCGAGTAAAAAAAATGCATCTTTGGGGTGCTCCAGTAGCACACAATGTTACCGCGCTCGCGCGGGACTCCGTGCTGCGTCACGGATCTGGTTGACTTCGAGTTTGATTCCCGGACTCGCCGTCATTTGCCGAATGTCTCCCCCTGCTCTCTCTCCCGTTTCACCCTGCAACTGTCGGTCATGCTTGACCAGGAAAGCGATAAACGCTAAAAAAATAAAGTTTAAAAAAAAAAAAAAAAAAATGCATCTTTCCCCATGCATGTCCTGACTCTCGGCGGGACCAGGTCCGTGGGGCTTCCTCTTGTGGCGTGTTTGTGGACATCTCCTACTTTATTAAAATAATTTACTAGATACTTGGGGACCGTTTCTTTTAGTACTTTAAAAACCAGTAGCATTTTAAGCTGGTGTACCCTTTCTTCAACCCTAAGCCATCCCAGCCTGCTAAAGTGGGCTGGCGTTAGGTGAGTCCTAAAGTGAAGGTTGTGCAGGAGTCTCACTAGTTTGTTTTGGGAGGTCTGGAGCAACTGTCCTGTGTACTAATATATTTTCACTGTAGAAGTATAGGGTCTTAGCACAGTAGAAGTATAGTATATGTTTACAGTAGAAGTACAGTATAGTCTCTGTTTACAGTAGAAGTACAGTATAGGGTATTTTCACAGAAGCATAAGGTATTTTCACAGTAGAAGTATAGTATATTTTCATAGTACATAGTAATAGTAATGTTATATATTATAATATGTAATATAATAATAAAGTATAATATATTTAGCCCCCATTTGAATAATATAGATATTATGTCTAAAAACATGACATTGTTTAGAAGTCTTAAAATATATTTTTTTTATCTAAATTAAAATAAATGTAAAATAATAATAACGTTATTTATAGGGATGCACCAAATATTCGGCCACCGAACATTATCGGCCGAGAAATGGTTAAAAAAGGCAAATAAATAATAAAATAGGCAATAAAATAGCTAATAGTAAACAATAAGAAAAAATATAATAACACTAAAATAAGACATTAAAAAAGAAAAAAGAAAATTATTTAAAAAAATACATAAAATAATGATAACAATGATAATAAAATATTTAAGTACAGATATTAGAAATAAAGAAAAATAAGAGTAAAATAAAGATAATAATTAATTACAGTATAGTATCTTTTTACTAACCAAGCTAACCTGAACCAAGCTAAACTTACCTGAAATAGTCACTGCAGCCACACAGGAGGGCCTTGTGGGCATTAAACTCAGTGCTGTTGACTTTAATAACCACATCACAGAACCTTCCTTCCAGACGCAGCTCATTAAGGATTGTACAGGACATGGCTCCTGTTTCCTTTTCCATGTGGTGATTTTAAAATGGTATCTACAGAATATATTCAAGCTTACAGACAAGTAGCCGGAAACAATAAGTGAGAGAATTGTTGAACAGATACACAAAGGTTCTAGAATTTATATTATGACATCATACTGTGACATCACAAATGTTCTAGAATGTTTGATTATGATGGCATCATACTGTGACTATGATGGCATCTTACTGTGACATTACAACGGAACATGTTTGAGTTAATTTGACTAATATAAATAATATGTATGATATAATATTAGGGCTGTCCCCGATTAAGGATTTGTATAGTGGACTTGTAGTCGCCAAAATTAGCCGATAGTCAGTAAAAAAATAAAAATAAAATAAAAAATTATACAACGAATGACTATTAGTCAACTATGAAAACAAAATGAAAAAAAAGTATAATTATTTTATTTTAAAGTCGGGGACAGATAGGGAGGCATAATGTGTCACTCCTTATAAGGAACGTTTGATTGATTGTAACCACGCCCCTTTTGAGATGAGGGGCCGCCCCCTTCTCTGATTGGTCGATGATTCAAGGAGGCGGGACATCCGGTTTTGAGGGGAGGGACATCCGGTTTAGGAGGGGGAGGGACATCTGGTTACGGAAGGGGAGGAGTTTTCAGAATTTTTTCGAAATAAAAGTTTTATTTTTTTTTCAAAAAAAAAAGTTCAAAATAAAAGATTCAAATTTATTTATTTTTTTCAGATTGTGTGTATTCCAAGTTTTTCAAAATACGTTTTTTTATTATCAGAAATAAAAGATTCAAACATGTTTTTTTTTTTTTTACAGATTGTATTTGTGTATTCCAAGGTTTTCAGAAAAAACATTTCACAATATGTATTCCAAAAGTCTTAAGAAAAATACAATATCTTCACAATATGTATTTGTGTATCTTCACAATAAGTATTTGTGTATTCCAAGGTTTTCAGAATAAATGTGTGTGTATATCTTAAGAATAAATGTGGGTATGTGTGTATGTGTGTGTGTGTATGTGTGTGTGTGAGAATTAAGAATAAACATTTCAAATGTGTCTGTTTAAGTAGAGAATGCATTCATCCAAATGGTATGATTTGAGCAGAAAGCATTCTCCTCTCTTTTGTTTCTGTATACCTCTCAGTAGACTCCACTCTGTAGGGTGAAATAACATACAGAAACATTAGAGTGGTTCTGACACTGTCACGATTCTGAAAAGTGACACCCCCTTCGCTGTCATAGAAGACGGGAGAATGAAGATGGGCGAATAGGGAAGCCTAAAACTACTGTATACAGCTTCTGTCAAAGCAGATTTATGACCCTCAGACTTCCCCCTTTCTGCAGAGGCGTGTGTGTCTGGGTGTGTGTGTGTGTGTGTGTGTGGGTGATTAGGCCCCTAGGTGTTAACGCTCACTGATGGAGAAAAGGCCATCAGTTTTAGGGGGAGGGCATGCATAGGGCCCTGTTAGAGTTAGAGCAAAACTCTGACATCTTTTTTCAGGCATCATTCAATGACAAATACAAGTGGCTTTGTATTTTTGTAACATGAAGGTATTGTAGAACGTTATAGCCATAACATAATTTGAGTTCACACAATGGAATGGTTCACATAACATAATTCTGTATAAAAGAAAAGGAGCCTACAAATTTATGATGAATATTGTTTATAGCTGTAACATAATCTGACCATTGAAGCGCAAATATCATCTGACAGTTTAAGAGAGAGTAAGGGTTATGGATTGAGGTCCTAACTAGAATAACTGATAGACTAGCACTGGCCTCTCACAACTCTGTTTCCCCGGAGTCAGTGAGAGAAAAAAGGTGATATAGATAATGGTAATTTCTTATCTATCATAGAACTTATGGAGCGTTATGAGCACAATTTAAACCAGGTACTAAAAAATTTACGGATTAGAATCCAATTCCACTATAACCTCTATCCTACTCGCAGTGGTTATGGCTAATAAAACGTTCTATTATTCTAACCTGTATGGGCTGTAGTAGCGTGGCTGGTGTCCTGGGGGGAGGGATGTCAGCCTGGACGCGGTGCTGACCGGGGAGTTGCCAATGGTGGCAGGGGCAGGGTGGGGAACTTACAGCCGAAAGGGCCTCCCCTACGCCAATGTGTGTGTGTGTTTTGATTGATTGATTGAAAACGTTATTAGCAGATTGCAGAATGGCTACAATACAGTACAGCTCAATACACACAATGTTAAGGGGATACAGACCAGAGAAAAACATTCGTCTTGTTTGCATCAGGGTCCCCCATTCTCAATTCATCAGGACATATATGACATACATGACATACAGATAGACAGTACTTGTGAGGTTTTGGTCCGCTCCCTGCCACACGCTCCGTTCCTTTAAGGTACTATGTGATTAATGCATTCCCCGCCACGCGCTCCGTTCCTTTAAGGTGCCGTGTTTGATTGGTGCTTTCCCCGCCACACGCTTTTGGAACAAGTATCAATCTCATCCCGCAGCTGTCACAGCTTGTAATTAGCGCCCCTGAAGGCTTTATATGCTCAGACCCCCTTACTATCGATGTTGGGTCGTTCTGAATTACACCTGCATATACCTGCCTTCCCCGTCGCTGTTCCCGTCTTTTTGCTCTCCAGGATCTTTTGTGGAGAACTGCTGTGGAGAACCTGGTTCCCCGTTCAGAGCTACGCCTCGTTATCTGCTCGCTTCTCGCGTTGCGCTCTGGTGAGTTTTTGGAAACTGTCTTTTGGATTATCAGTTTTTTGTGTGTTTGGTGAACACCGAAGAGATCCCGTTTTTGTTTGTACCAGGACTCACCTAATTTTGTGTTAGATTAACACTGAAGATACCGTATTGTTTTTTCTCTGGACTCAGCTAAACTTGTGTGTGGTACACCGAAGATCAAGTCACTTGGATTTATACTGGATCAGTCACCTCTCTGCCTCTGTGTGTTCGTTGGGCTAACTCTGATTTCTCTCTCTCTCCGTTTCCACCGGGAGTGAAAGCTGGGAGTATCTGCAGAGCCGCTTCAACGTCACTAGCCAATTCCTCACCACTACCTACTGGGAGTATCTGCAGAGCCGCAACATCTTCACATGCCAGATTCCCCGTTTGTTCGATTGCTGTACTTCATTCCATCTTGTGACTCTGTAAATAAATACGCCCTTGCTTTGGCTAACTCTGAACTTCCTCTCTGTGCCGTTGCGTTTGAGGTCGGTTACAAACCATAACATTACGACCCAACCATGACGACACAGAGAGGGTCAGAACAGTGTTGGCAGTCCAGATAGAGTTAACCAACGACCACAGCCTACAGCTAGGTGCAGCTGCGGCTGCTGTACAGGAGCTCCGAGAGCAGGTCCTGCCTATTCAGGGGTCCCATGGCTCTCTGGCTAGCCAGCAGTCTAATATTCTCCTCCAATTACAAGCGCTGAGTGAAACCGTTAACACCTTGCTTGTAACCCCACTTACTTCAGGAGCCTCGGCCAGAGCATCACCCGCAGCCCTGGCAGGCCCCGCGCCTCCCGATCCCGCACCTCGGGAGCCCCGTCTCTCCGAACCACGGTTGTTCGATGGTAACTTCGAGGATTGTGCCACATTCATCATGCAATGTGAGTTGGTTTTTCGTCATCAACCCAGCCGATTCACTTCAAGGGGAGCCCAAGTGGCTTACATGACTAACTTGCTCTCAGGCCGGGCAGCCCAGTGGGTCACTGCCTCCTGGGCAATGGGGGCAGAGTTCTGTTTTTCCTACCCAGACTTCGTGGCTGAGCTCCGCAGGGTTTTCCACCACCCAGCCCGTGGCCAGGACCCTGGAGCCCGGTTGGGTACCTTCCGGCAGGGCAGTGGCGGGGTCACCGACTATGTGCTGGAGTTCAGACTGGCGGCAACGGAGAGCGGTTGGAACGATCAAGCACTTTGTCTCACCTTCATGAGGGGGCTCAACGACGCTGTCAGGGACCAGCTCGTGACCCGTGAGGAACCTGAGTCCCTCGAGGACCTGTTCAGCCTCGCCATTCGCATCGACGGACGCCTCCAGGAGAGAAGACGTGAGAGAACCCGACAGGGACCTCCAGAGGTACTCCAGACCCCCCGTACTCGTGACGGTACTGCGGGCCGCCCTGCTCCCAACACGACTGGTGGCTTTTTCCCCTCCCGTTCGGTGCCCGGGGAGGAACCCATGCAGCTGGGACGTTCTCATCTTAGCCAAGCTGAACGGGAGGCGAGGTTCAGGTCCGGCCTTTGCCTCTACTGCGGTCGGGATGGACACCGTATCGCCAACTGCCCCACCCGGCCAAAAGACCAGGCTCGCCGGGACCCCGGGAGATCCTGGTGAGCCGTTTTTCTCATTCCCAGAGCCGTGCACCACCTAGCCGTCTGATGAACGTCACCCTGGCCTGGGCGGACCAACGGGCCACGGTGGAGGCACTCATTGACTCGGGGGCTGACGAGAGTTTCCTAGACTTCGAGTTTGCTACCCGGGCCAACATTCCACTTGAGGACCTAGTGAGGCCATTGGAGGTGTTCGCATTGGACCAACACCGCCTGGCTGATATCACTCAACGCACCTGCCCTGTCCTGCTCACCATTGCTGGTAACCACATTGAGAGACTCCAGTTTTTTATCACCAGATCCCCTCTTGTCCCAGTAGTCCTGGGCCGGCCCTGGCTCGCGCTGCACGAGCCCCACATCGCCTGGTCCTCCGGTACCATCAGGGGGTGGAGCTCCTCCTGTCATGCCCAGTGTCTTCAGGCGGCGTCCTGTCCCTCGCCCCGGAGATCCATTTGTGAGCCGCCTCCGGACCTCTCGACCATACCCCCCGAGTACCACGACCTCATGGAGGTTTTCAGTAAGTCCAGGGCTCAGGCCCTTCCGCCTCACCGGCCTTACGACTGTGCCATCGACCTCCGCTCAGGGGCTCCCCTTCCCGGCAGCCGCCTCTACAGTCTGACCGTCCCTGAGACGGCAGCGATGGATCAATACATCTCTGAGTCCTTGGAAGCAGGACTCATTCGGCCTTCCTCCTCTCCTGTGGCGGCCGGCTTCTTCTTTGTTGGGAAGAAGGACGGAGACCTTCGACCCTGCATCGACTATCGCCAGCTCAACGAGATCACCATTAAGAACAAGTACCCTCTTCCTCTCATGAACTCCACCTTCGAGCCTCTCACCCAGGCTACCGTCTTTACCAAGCTGGACCTCCGGAGTGCCTACCATCTGGTCCGTATCCGAGAGGGCGATGAGTGGAAGACCGCCTTCAAGACTCCCAGGGGCCACTACGAGTACCTGGTTATGCCGTTCGGCCTCACCAATGCTCCGGCGGTATTCCAGGCGCTCATGAACGACGTCCTTCGTGACATTCTGGAGGAGTTTGTGGTAGTATACCTAGACGACATCCTCATCTTCTCCAAGACCCTCGAGGAACACATCCAGCATGTCCGCCGTGTGCTGGAGCGCCTCCTCCACAATCGGCTCTTCGTCAAGGCGGAGAAGTGCCGATTCCACTCCGACTCCGTCGATTACCTGGGCTTCATCGTGGAGAGAGGCTTGACCCGAGCTGATCCTCGCAAGATCCGGGCCGTGGAGGAGTGGCCGGAACCCACCTCTCGGAAGGAGTTACAGAGCTTCCTCGGGTTCGCCAACTTCTACCGAAGGTTCATCCGGAACTACAGTCAAGTGGCGGAACCGCTTACCAGGCTGACCTCTCCCGCCCTGCCGCTCATCTGGTCCCCAGCGGCGTGTGCTGCGTTCTGCTCCCTCAAGAAGAGGTTCACTTCCGCCCCGATCTTGCTCCATCCAGACCCCAAGAGACAGTTCATCGTAGAGGTGGACGCCTCGGATACTGGACTGGGAGCTATCTTATCCCAGCGGTCGGCAACAGACCAGAAGGTACATCCGTGCGCCTTCTACTCGTGTCGTTTCCTCCCTGCCGAGAGGAACTATGACATCGGCAATCGGGAGCTGCTGGCGGTTGTGGCTGCCTTGGAGGAGTGGCGTCATTGGCTAGAGGGGGCCGAGGAGCCATTTACCATTTGGACGGACCACAAGAACCTGACGTACATCCGTGCTTCCAAGCGCCTCAATGGCCGGCAGGCAAGATGGGCCAGCTTCCTCAGTCGGTTCGACTTCTCGCTGACGTTTCGCCCTGGTTCCCGCAACACGAAGGCCGACTCCCTGTCCCGGTTACACTCCAAGGGGGCTCCAACCACTGAGGACCCGACTCCCATCCTCCCAGAGGCCAGGGTGGTAGGAGTAGTCACCTTGGGCATCGAGGGGGTGGTAAGGCGTGCCCTACGCTTCCATCGCGCTCCAGGCAATGTACCGGTTCATCGTCTCTTCGTCCCCGACTCGGTCTGGTCCCGGGTCCTCCAGTGGGGCCATACCAGCCGGTTCGCCTGCCACCCGGGCGTTCATCGCACGTTCTCCTTCCTGGCTCGTCGATTCTGGTGGCCCACCATGAGGAACGACGTCAAGGAGTTTGTACTGGCCTGCGCAGTCTGCGCCCGCATCAAGGCCTCCCACCAGGCACCCTCCGGGCTATTGCAGCCGCTTCCCATCCCGAGCCGTCCTTGGTCACATGTGGCACTGGACTTCGTCACAGGTCTTCCTTCTTCCCAGGGGAACACATGCCTACTGACCGTGGTGGATCAGTTCAGCAAGGGGGTTCACCTCGTGGCCCTTCCCAAGCTTCCCTCGGCGGCCGAGACGGCGGACCTCCTGACACGCCACGTGTTTCGCCTCCATGGTTTTCCCCAGGACGTCGTCTCGGACCGGGGGCCCCAGTTCACTTCCCAGGTATGGCGGGCTTTTTGCAAGGGATTGGGGGCAACGGTCAGTCTTTCCTCTGGTTATCATCCCCAGACTAACAGACAAACGGAGAGGATGAACCAGAGTGTGGAGTCTGCTCTTCGGTGTGTGGCTGCCGAGAGACCAGCTTCTTGGAGCCGTTTCCTTCCCTGGGTCGAGTACTCCATCATCTCCATGGTCAGTTCCGCCACCGGCCTCTCACCCTTTGAGGTATCCCTGGGCTACCAACCCCCTCTTTTCCCTGCACAGGAGTCGGAGGTGGCAGTCCGTACAGGACCACCTCGACCGGTGCCGTCGGGTCTGGGAGATCACCAGGACCGCGCTGCTCCGGTCATCGCAGCGCGCCAGTCGTGGGGCTGACCGACGCCGGGTTCCTGCACCGATGTACCACCCTGGGCAGAGGGTGTGGCTTTCCGCAAGGGACCTTCCACTTCGGTCCTCGGCCAAGAAGCTTAACCCCAGGTTCGTCGGTCCTTTTGAGGTTCTGAAGGTACTCAGTCCGGCGGCGGTGAGTCTTAAGCTTCCTGCGTCCATGCACATTCACCCCGTTTTCCATGTGTCCCGGGTTAAGCCTGTCTCTCTCAGTCCCCTGATGCCTCCTGCTCCGGAACCACCTCCTCCCGAGATGGTGGACGGTCACCCCCAGTGACAGGTCCGCCGGTTGATGGGCGTTCGACGGCGGGGTCGGGGGTTCCAGTACCTGGTGGACTGGGAGGGGTACGGTCCGGAAGAACGGAGCTGGGTCTCCCGCCAGCTCATCGTGGATCCCGGCCTGATCGCAGACTTCCATCGTGCCTATCCGGGCGAGCCGGGTCGGGCTGGTCGCCGGGTGGCTCCCGTGGGGGGGGGGGTACTGTGAGGTTTTGGTCCGCTCCCTGCCACACGCTCCGTTCCTTTAAGGTACTATGTGATTAATGCATTCCCCGCCACGCGCTCCGTTCCTTTAAGGTGCCGTGTTTGATTGGTGCTTTCCCCGCCACACGCTTTTGGAGCAAGTATCAATCTCATCCCGCAGCTGTCACAGCTTGTAATTAGCGCCCCTGAAGGCTTTATATGCTCAGACCCCCTTACTATCGATGTTGGGTCGTTCTGAATTACACCTGCATATACCTGCCTTCCCCGTCGCTGTTCCCGTCTTTTTGCTCTCCAGGATCTTTTGTGGAGAACTGCTGTGGAGAACCTGGTTCCCCGTTCGGAGCTACGCCTCGTTATCTGCCCGCTTCTCGCGTTGCGCTCTGGTGAGTTTTTGGAAACTGTCTTTTGGATTATCAGTTTTTTGTGTGTTTGGTGAACACCGAAGAGATCCCGTTTTTGTTTGTACCAGGACTCACCTAATTTTGTGTTAGATTAACACTGAAGATACAGTATTGTTTTTTCTCTGGACTCAGCTAAACTTGTGTGTGGTACACCGAAGATCAAGTCACTTGGATTTATACTGGATCAGTCACCTCTCTGCCTCTGTGTGTTCGTTGGGCTAACTCTGATTTCTCTCTCTCTCCGTATCAAATCATGAAAATGGCCGATACACTTAAAATAGACATATCAACCTAGTTTTTAGCTGTTTACACACTGATGAGGTAAAAAACAATACAAATATATTTTTAGAAGTTTAGTAATATCAAGCCCCAAATGTATTTTCTTTAACCTGTTCTAAGTTAAACAAATAGCACATTTCTGAATTACTTTGCAGTGTCTAGTTTTTTTTAGCCCCCCAGAGTTTTATGCTCTCAATATTATGGATCTGCATTAAATCCTACAGTTACACACAGCATGAAATATTCAATCATCACAAAGATGATGGTTCTAAGGTAAATAAAATGTAATTCAGTCAACATAGTTTGTGTATAGTATGGCTAACATGTATGAAAGTTGTTGATACAATATTATAATTCATAATAATTTTGCAGAAAAAAGCTAAATACAGAGTATTACCGGCGAGGTTGTTTGATCTTTGTCCCGATGATTGAAGGAAATTCACTTTAAGAACCATTTAGCATGAAACATCTTAAAGCAAAGATGTATTTTATACATTATAACCATGAAAATAATGCAATGTTAGGTTTTACCGTGATTATAGTGTTCCCAGATAGGAATGTATCCAGGATACATTCAGTAACATCATTAACCCTGGACAGACTTGTGAAGTCAGAGATAGGAATGTATTATTCACATTCAATTATCCAAATGTACTCTGTTTGAGTCAAATTTACTCTGTGAAATGTACTCTGCGAAAGTTCCCTGCACTATGCAGGGTTTTACATAGGCTACTAGCAAAAACAATTCATATTGTTTCAGTGGATGGCCTGGCTGATAGGTCTATTGTCGACTTGTCTTATTTCTACATGAAAGATTTGCTTCATTCACACAATAAATATGCTGTTTGTGAAAAGATAATGTATAATATCCGGACTGATTCATTGTATAGTGAATCCAGGGGTATAGTGGATCGATTATATTTTGTATGAAACACCTTAAAACAATGAGGCATTTCATTTATAATATCAAAACATGTCTTATGTTCTATAAGATGTTCTTATATATCTACAAGTCTTATATAGAATGATGTAAAAAGAGTTCTACTAATATATTTCACTTTAAAAACGTGTACAGAAAGATAAATATCCGACTCCTGCTATGGGAATTACACCTTTTTCTATACATAGCAAATGCGTTGGTATGCTTTATTGTAACTGTTTGACTGTTTGTTTGTTTTAGTGCAACACTACTGTCACCAACATCTAAGAAGGGTCTAGGGTTATCTCCTCAAGACTAGGTCTGAGATGCATTTTCGTCCTATCGATAGTTTTTTCCATACCTTTGCAAGGATATGTATGACTGTGTTGCATTCATTTATTTTAAATTTGGTGGACTTTATGGTATTTATGGCTTATTTATGATTTAATGTGATACTTCTTCTTGACTTGTTTAAATAAGATGTGTTTAACCCGAGGGGTCATTAATGTATGTATTGTAGGACCTTACAAATATGATTTGATCCTAACAAATGTTAAAAATGTTTTCATGCATTACATTTAACAGACAGTGGTGACATTTCGAAGTCTTAAAGGGATCACATTCACATAGCAGAACTTAAAATCATTCAAAACAATTATTACACGTTTGGAGGTAGAAAGAAACGCAGATGGGTATATTATACATTTTTTTTATTAAAGAATATTGCAGATCATGCTGTAACCTTTTTTATCAATAATATAAGCGTGGATAACATCAATAATGTGATTAATATCTAAAGTTTCTAAACACTTATGATTTTTCAGCTTAAAAGCCGTAACATCCACTATTACGGTGTATAAACATAACAGGTGTGCTCTGTTAAAATGACCATTCATATGATCTAAAATAGTAACTAAGCCGTTTTCAGATAGAAGACTTTCATCCTCTGAGAGTGTCTCTATCATATATTGCCAATTATTTAGCAAGCCTTTCTCTCTCACCAGCTTCAACATATTTTCAAAAAGCCTTAAGCGCAGGCTATTGACATTCCCGTTTACAGTGTACAAGTGGGCATCGTTGACTTTATTAGCTATAGCATGTTTTAAAAGCAATGCAAGATCATAGTTTATAGAGCTCATAATACAGCTGCTAGTCCTGCTGAAGAAATTACCCATTTCCTATGCTACAATCCTGATACTTTAAACAACAGCTGATACTTCAAAGTTTCTGTCAAAGACGGCGACTGTCAAAAAGATTGTGTGGGTGTGTATTTCTGTATGAGGATGGGGGCGAAGCTTCGGACGGGTCTGTATGACGCTATATAGGCGGTCAGGGTTGGATAAAAACCTATATATTTAGAGAGTTACCTCTTAGAGAGACCCTAGAAAAAAAAGAAAATGGCAAGCAGTCTAGCTACAACGGTTAGCCATGTGACGGACAGAGCTACCAGGATTAAAACCATGTTACTTGCACCTTGCAGATATGGTAGAGAGATGTATAACGAACTATGCCCGGTCATCGATGGTGTCCTAGGATTTGAATACGATGCTAGAGCTGAGATAATTCTGTTCTACAAGATGACCTTGGAGGATTTCCAGGGCGTTGCAAGCAGGCCTGAGATGTATCTAAAGGAGACGGAATTTTGGAAAATGAAAAAGGCTTCTTTTATGTCTATGGATGGACTGACGGGTAGAACGCTTAAGGATGGGGAGATAATCACGCTGTTAATAGGCCATAGCCAGCTAGGGTACGGGTATGTGCATTACGTGGGTAGGATATCTATAAAAAGTACTCCGACACTTGATGTAGAGGCTGATCTGAGGGGAGCCAGGGTCAGGGTGGTGAGTGAGGGGAGCCAGGGTCAGGGTGGAGTGAGGGGAGCCAGGGTCAGGGTGGTGAGTGAGGGGAGCCAGGGTCAGGGTGGAGTGAGGGGAGCCAGGGTCAGGGTGGAGAGTGAGGGGAGCCAGGGTCAGGGTGGTGAGTGAGGGGAGCCAGGGTCAGGGTGGTGAGTGAGGGGAGCCAGGGTCAGGGTGGAGAGTGAGGGGAGCCAGGGTCAGGGTGGTGAGTGAGGGGAGCCAGGGTCAGGGTGGAGAGTGAGGGGAGCCAGGGTCAGGGTGGTGAGTGAGGGGAGCCAGGGTCAGGGTGGAGAGTGAGGGGAGCCAGGGTCAGGGTGGAGTTTTAGTTTGTTCATTCTTTTGCGTTCTTTTTTTAACCTACAGTAGATAATATAACTGTTTCTAGTTACTGACCTACAGTAGAGGGTTAGGGTCAGGGTGGAGTGAGGGGAGCCAGGGTCAGGGTGGTGAGTGAGGGGAGCCAGGGTCAGGGTGGAGTGAGGGGAGCCAGGGTCAGGGTGGTGAGTGAGGGGAGCCAGGGTCAGGGTGGAGAGTGAGGGGAGCCAGGGTCAGGGTGGTGAGTGAGGGGAGCCAGGGTCAGGGTGGTGAGTGAGGGGAGCCAGGGTCAGGGTGGTGAGTGAGGGGAGCCAGGGTCAGGGTGGTGAGTGAGGGGAACCAGGGTCAGGGTGGTGAGTGAGGGGAGCCAGGGTCAGGGTGGTGAGTGAGGGGAGCCAGGGTCAGGGTGGAGAGTGAGGGGAGCCAGGGTCAGGGTGGAGTTTTAGTTTGTTCATTCTTTTGCGTTCTTTTTTTGCGTTCGTTTTTTTGTTCGTTTTTTTGCGTTAGTTTTTTTCGTTTCTTTTCGTTCTTTTTTTTCGTTCGTTTTCATTTTAGTTCGTTTTCGTTTTAGTTTGTTAATTTTTTTGCATTCTTTTTTTTGCGTTTGTTTTTTTGCGTTTTCATTTTAGTTTGTTCATTTTATTGCGTTCTTTTTTTCGTTTCTTTTCGTTCTTTTTTTTGCGTTCGTTTTCGCTTTAGTTCGTTTTCGTTTTAGTTCGTTCATTTTTTTGCATTCTTTTTTGCGTTCGTTTTCGCTTTAGTTAGTTTTCATTCTAGTTCGTTAATTTTTTTGCGTTTCTTTTTTTGCATTCTTTTTTTGTTCGTTTTTTTTGTTCGTTTTTACGTTTTTTTTTTTTCGTTCTTTTTTTTGCGTTAGTTTTCGTTTTAGTTCGTTTTCGTTTTAGTTTGTTAATTTTTTTGCATTATTTTTTTTGCGTTTTCATTTTAGTTCGTTAATTTTTTTGACCTACAGTAGATAATATAACTGTTTCTAGTTACTGACCTACAGTAGAGGGTTAGGGTCAGGGTGGAGTGAGGGGAGCCAGGGTCAGGGTGATGAGTGAGGGGAGCCAGGGTCAGGGTGGTGAGTGAGTAGGGTGACCAGGTGTCCCCCTTTTGGTTGTACTGTCCCACCATTTGAGACCGCGTCCCACATATTGAGAGGATGTCCCTCTTTTTGAAGCAAAAAAAAAATATCGAACACAAGACATTCCTGTCAAGTGATAAAGTTTGAATATTTAAAACAGATGCCAGGGTGGAGTGAGGGGAGCCAGGGTCAGGGTGGAGTGAGGGGAGCCAGGGTCAGGGTGGAGTGAGGGGAGCCAGGGTCAGGGTGGAGTTTTAGTTTGTAAATTTTTTTTGCGTTCTTTTTTTTGTTCGTTTTTTTTCGTTCGTTTTTTTGTTCGTTTTTTTGCGTTCGTTTTTTTGTTCGTTTTTTTGTTCGTTTTTTGCGCTAGTTTTCGTTTTAGTTCGTTTTCGTTTTAGTTTGTTAATTTTTGTGCATTCTTTTTTTTGCATTCTTTTTTTTGCATTCGTTTAGTTCGTACATTTTTTTGCGTTATTTTTTTGCGTTTGTTTTTTTGTTCGTTTTTTTTAAGTTCATTTTTTTCGTTCTTTTTTTGCGTTAGTTTTCGTTTTAGTTCGTTTTCGTTTTAGTTCGTTAATTTTTTTTGCATTCTTTTTTTTGCGTTCGTTTTTTTGTTCGTTTTTTTCGTTCGTTTTTTGCGCTAGTTTTTGTTTTAGTTCGTTTTCGTTTTAGTTTGTTAATTTTTTTGCATTCTTTTTTTTTCATTCGTTTAGTTCGTTAATTTTTTTGCGTTATTTTTTAGCGTTTGTTTTTTTGTTTGTTTTTTTGCGTTCATTTTTTTCGTTCTTTTTTTGCGTTAGTTTTCGTTTTCGTTCGTTTTCGTTTTAGTTTGTTAATTTTTTGCATTCTTTTTTTTGCATTCGTTTTTTTTTTTTCGTTTTTTTGCGTTTCATTTTAGTTCGTTAATTTTTTTGCGTTCTTTTTTGCGTTTCTTTTCGTTCTTTTTTTGCGTTTGTTTTTTTGTTTTTTTTTTCGTTCTTTTTTGCGTTAGTTTTCATTTTAGTTCGTTTTCATTTTAGTTTGTTAATTTTTTTGCAATCTTTTTTTTGCATTCTTTTTTTTGCATTCTTTTTTTTGCATTCGTTTAGTTCGTAACATTTTTTGCGTTATTTTTTTGTGTTATTTTTTTTTTTTTTTTTTGTTATTTTTTTGCGTTAGTTTTCGTTTTAGTTCGTTTTCATTTTAGTTTGTTATTTTTTTTGCATTCTTTTTTTTGCGTTCGTTTTTTTGTTAGTTTTTTTGCGTTTTCGTTTTAGTTCGTTCATTTTTTGTGTTCTTTTTTGCGTTTCTTTTCGTTCTTTTTTTGCGTTCGTTTTTTTGTTCTTTTTTTGTTTTTTTTTGTGTTAGTTTTCATTTTAGTTCGTTTTCATTTTAGTTTGTTAATTTTTTTGCAGTCTTTTTTTGCGTTCGTTTTTTTGCGTTTTCGTTTTAGTTCGTTAATTTTTTTGCGTTCGTTTTCGCTTTAGTTCGTTTTCGTTTTAGTTCGTTCATTTTTTTGCGTTTATTTTTTTTGTTCGTTTTTTTGTTCATTTTCTTCGTTCGTTTTTTTGCGTTAGTTTTCGTTTTAGTTCGTTTTCGTTTGTAATTTTTTTGCATTATTTTCTTTGCGTTTTCGTTTTAGTTCGTTCATTTTTTTGACCTACAGTAGATAATATAACTGTTTCTAGTTACTGACCTACAGTAGAGGGTTAGGGTCAGGGTGGTGAGTGAGGGGAGCCAGGGTCAGGGTGATGAGTGAGGGGAGCCAGGGTCAGGGTGGTGAGTGAGGGGAGCCAGGGTCAGGGTGGTGAGTGAGGGGAGCCAGGGTCAGGGTGGAGTGAGGGGAGCCAGGGTCAGGGTGGAGAGTGAGGGGAGCCAGGGTCAGGGTGGAGTGAGGGGAACCAGGGTCAGGGTGGAGAGTGAGGGGAGCCAGGGTCAGGGTGGAGAGTGAGGGGAGCCAGGGTCAGGGTGGTGAGTGAGTGGAGCCAGGGTCAGGGTGGTGAGTGAGGGGAGCCACGGTCAGGGTGGTGAGTGAGTGGAGCCAGGGTCAGGGTGGAGAGTGAGGGGAGCCAGGGTCAGGGTGGTGAGTGAGGGGAACCAGGGTCAGGGTGGTGAGTGAGGGGAGCCAGGGTCAGGGTGGTGAGTGAGGGGAACCAGGGTCAGGGTGGTGAGTGAGGGGAGCCAGGGTCAGGGTGGTGAGTGAGGGGAGCCAGGGTCAGGGTGGTGAGTGAGGGGAGCCAGGGTCAGGGTGGTGAGTGAGGGGAGCCAGGGTCAGGGTGGTGAGTGAGGGGAGCCAGGGTCAGGGTGGTGAGTGAGGGGAACCAGGGTCAGGGTGGTGAGTGAGGGGAGCCAGGGTCAGGGTGGTGAGTGAGGGGAGCCAGGGTCAGGGTGGTGAGTGAGGGGAGCCAGGGTCAGGGTGGTGAGTGAGGGGAGCCAGGGTCAGGGTGGAGTTTTAGTTTGTTCATTCTTTTGCGTTCTTTTTTTGCGTTCGTTTTTTTGTTCGTTTTTTGCGTTCGTTTTTTTCGTTTCTTTTCGTTCTTTTTTTTCGTTAGTTTTCATTTTAGTTCGTTTTCGTTTTAGTTTTTTAATTTTTTTGCATTCTTTTTTTTGCGTTTGTTTTTTTGCGTTTTCATTTTAGTTTGTTCATTTTATTGCGTTCTTTTTTTCGTTTATTTTCGTTCTTTTTTTTTTGTTCGTTTTCGCTTTAGTTCGTTTTCGTTTTAGTTCGTTCATTTTTTTGCATTCTTTTTTGCGTTCGTTTTTGCTTTAGTTCGTTTTCATTTTAGTTCGTAAATTTTTTTGCCTTTCTTTTTTTGCATTCTTTTTTTGTTCGTTTTTTTGCGTTCGTTTTTTTGCTTTCGTTTTTTCGTTAGTTTTTTTTCATTCTTTTTTTTGCGTTAGTTTTCGTTTTTGTTCGTTTTCGTTTTAGTTTGTTAATTTTTTTGCATTCTTTTCTTTGCGTTTCGTTTTAGTTCGTTAATTTTTTTGACCTACAGTAGATAATATAACTGTTTCTAGTTACTGACCTACAGTAGAGGGTTAGGGTCAGGGTGGAGTGAGGGGAGCCAGGGTCAGGGTGATGAGTGAGGGGAGCCAGGGTCAGGGTGGTGAGTGAGTAGGGTGACCAGGTGTCCCCCTTTTGGTTGTACTGTCCCACCATTTGAGACCGCGTCCCACATATTGAGAGGATGTCCCTCTTTTTGAAGCAAAAAAAAAATATCGAACACAAGACATTCCTGTCAAGTGATAAAGTTTGAATATTTAAAACAGATGCCAGGGTGGAGTGAGGGGAGCCAGGGTCAGGGTGATGAGTGAGGGGAGCCAGGGTCAGGGTGGTGAGTGAGGGGAGCCAGGGTCAGGGTGGTGAGTGAGGGGAGCCAGGGTCAGGGTGGAGTGAGGGGAGCCAGGGTCAGGGTGGAGAGTGAGGGGAGCCAGGGTCAGGGTGGAGTGAGGGGAACCAGGGTCAGGGTGGAGAGTGAGGGGAGCCAGGGTCAGGGTGGAGAGTGAGGGGAGCCAGGGTCAGGGTGGTGAGTGAGTGGAGCCAGGGTCAGGGTGGTGAGTGAGGGGAGCCAGGGTCAGGGTGGTGAGTGAGGGGAACCAGGGTCAGGGTGGTGAGTGAGGGGAGCCAGGGTCAGGGTGGTGAGTGAGGGGAACCAGGGTCAGGGTGGTGAGTGAGGGGAGCCAGGGTCAGGGTGGTGAGTGAGGGGAGCCAGGGTCAGGGTGGAGTTTTAGTTTGTTAATTTTTTTTGCGTTCTTTTTTTTGTTCGTTTTTTTTCGTTCGTTTTTTTGCTCGTTTTTTTGCGTTCGTTTTTTTGTTCGTTTTTTTCGTTCGTTTTTTGCGCTAGTTTTCGTTTTAGTTCGTTTTCGTTTTAGTTTGTTAATTTTTTTGCATTCTTTTTTTTGCATTCGTTTAGTTCGTTAATTTTTTTGCGTTATTTTTTTGCGTTTGTTTTGTTCGTTTTTTTTTCGTTCATTTTTTTCGTTCTTTTTTTGCGTTCGTTTTCGTTTTAGTTCGTTTTCATTTTAGTTTGTTATTTTTTTTGCATTCTTTTTTTTGCGTTCTTTTTTTTGTTAGTTTTTTTGCGTTTTCGTTTTAGTTCGTTCATTTTTTGCGTTCTTTTTTGCGTTTCTTTTCGTTCTTTTTTTGCGTTCGTTTTTTTGTTTTTTTTTTGTTTGTTTTTTGTGTTAGTTTTCATTTTAGTTCGTTTTCATTTTAGTTTGTTAATTTTTTTGCAGTCTTTTTTTGCGTTCGTTTTTTTGCGTTTTCGTTTTAGTTCGTTAATTTTTTTGCGTTCGTTTTCGCTTTAGTTCGTTTTCGTTTTAGTTCGTTCATTTTTTTGCGTTTATTTTTTTTGTTCGTTTTTTTGTTGATTTTCTTCGTTCGTTTTTTTGCGTTAGTTTTCGTTTTAGTTCGTTTTCGTTTGTAATTTTTTTGCATTATTTTCTTTGCGTTTTCGTTTTAGTTCGTTAATTTTTTTGACCTACAGTAGATAATATAACTGTTTCTAGTTACTGACCTACAGTAGAGGGTTAGGGTCAGGGTGGTGAGTGAGGGGAGCCAGGGTCAGGGTGATGAGTGAGGGGAGCCAGGGTCAGGGTGGTGAGTGAGGGGAGCCAGGGTCAGGGTGGTGAGTGAGGGGAGCCAGGGTCAGGGTGGAGTGAGGGGAGCCAGGGTCAGGGTGGAGAGTGAGGGGAGCCAGGGTCAGGGTGGAGTGAGGGGAACCAGGGTCAGGGTGGAGAGTGAGTGGAGCCAGGGTCAGGGTGGTGAGTGAGGGGAGCCAGGGTCAGGGTGGAGTGAGGGGAACCAGGGTCAGGGTGGAGAGTGAGGGGAGCCAGGGTCAGGGTGGTGAGTGAGGGGAGCCAGGGTCAGGGTGGTGAGTGAGTGGAGCCAGGGTCAGGGTGGTGAGTGAGGGGAGCCAGGGTCAGGGTGGTGAGTGAGTGGAGCCAGGGTCAGGGTGGAGAGTGAGGGGAGCCAGGGTCAGGGTGGTGAGTGAGGGGAACCAGGGTCAGGGTGGTGAGTGAGGGGAGCCAGGGTCAGGGTGGTGAGTGAGGGGAACCAGGGTCAGGGTGGTGAGTGAGGGGAGCCAGGGTCAGGGTGGTGAGTGAGTGAGGGGAGCCAGGGTCAGGGTGGTGAGTGAGGGGAGCCAGGGTCAGGGTGGTGAGTGAGGGGAGCCAGGGTCAGGGTGGAGAGTGAGGGGAGCCAGGGTCAGGGTGGTGAGTGAGGGGAACCAGGGTCAGGGTGGTGAGTGAGGGGAGCCAGGGTCAGGGTGGTGAGTGAGGGGAGCCAGGGTCAGGGTGGAGTTTTAGTTTGTTCATTCTTTTGCGTTCTTTTTTTGCGTTCGTTTTTTTGTTCGTTTTTTTGCGTTCGTTTTTTTCGTTTCTTTTCGTTCTTTTTTTTCGTTAGTTTTCATTTTAGTTCGTTTTCGTTTTAGTTTTTTAATTTTTTTGCATTCTTTTTTTTGCGTTTGTTTTTTTGCGTTTTCATTTTAGTTTGTTCATTTTATTGCGTTCTTTTTTTCGTTTATTTTCGTTCTTTTTTTTTTGTTCGTTTTCGCTTTAGTTCGTTTTCGTTTTAGTTCGTTCATTTTTTTGCATTCTTTTTTGCGTTCGTTTTTGCTTTAGTTCGTTTTCATTTTAGTTCGTAAATTTTTTTGCCTTTCTTTTTTTGCATTCTTTTTTTGTTCGTTTTTTTGCGTTCGTTTTTTTGCTTTCGTTTTTTCGTTTGTTTTTTTTCGTTCTTTTTTTGCGTTAGTTTTCGTTTTTGTTCGTTTTCGTTTTAGTTTGTTAATTTTTTTGCATTCTTTTTTTTGCGTTTCGTTTTAGTTCGTTAATTTTTTTGACCTACAGTAGATAATATAACTGTTTCTAGTTACTGACCTACAGTAGAGGGTTAGGGTCAGGGTGGAGTGAGGGGAGCCAGGGTCAGGGTGATGAGTGAGGGGAGCCAGGGTCAGGGTGGTGAGTGAGTAGGGTGACCAGGTGTCCCCCTTTTGGTTGTACTGTCCCACCATTTGAGACCGCGTCCCACATATTGAGAGGATGTCCCTCTTTTTGAAGCAAAAAAAAAATATCGAACACAAGACATTCCTGTCAAGTGATAAAGTTTGAATATTTAAAACAGATGCCAGGGTGGAGTGAGGGGAGCCAGGGTCAGGGTGGTGAGTGAGGGGAGCCAGGGTCAGGGTGGAGTGAGGGGAGCCAGGGTCAGGGTGGAGTTTTAGTTTGTTAATTTTTTTTGCGTTCTTTTTTTTGTTCGTTTTTTTGCGTTCGTTTTTTTGTTCGTTTTTTTGCGTTCGTTTTTTTGTTCGTTTTTTTCGTTCGTTTTTTGCGCTAGTTTTCGTTTTAGTTCGTTTTCGTTTTAGTTTGTTAATTTTTTTGCATTCTTTTTTTTGCATTCTTTTTTTTGCATTCGTTTAGTTCGTTAATTTTTTTGCGTTATTTTTTTGCGTTTGTTTTGTTCGTTTTTTTTGCGTTCATTTTTTTCGTTCTTTTTTTGCGTTAGTTTTCGTTTTAGTTCGTTTTCATTTTAGTTTGTTATTTTTTTTGCATTCTTTTTTTTGCGTTCTTTTTTTTGTTAGTTTTTTTGCGTTTTCGTTTTAGTTCGTTCATTTTTTGCGTTCTTTTTTGCGTTTCTTTTCGTTCTTTTTTTGCGTTCGTTTTTTTGTTCTTTTTTTGTTTTTTTTTTGTGTTAGTTTTCATTTTAGTTCGTTTTCATTTTAGTTTGTTAATTTTTTTGCAGTCTTTTTTTGCGTTCGTTTTTTTGCGTTTTCGTTTTAGTTCGTTAATTTTTTTGCGTTCGTTTTCGCTTTAGTTCGTTTTCGTTTTAGTTCGTTCATTTTTTTGCGTTTATTTTTTTTGTTCGTTTTTTTGTTGATTTTCTTCGTTCGTTTTTTTGCGTTAGTTTTCGTTTTAGTTCGTTTTCGTTTGTAATTTTTTTGCATTATTTTCTTTGCGTTTTCGTTTTAGTTCG
Source organism: Notolepis coatsorum (assembly GCF_963971535.1). Lineage (NCBI taxonomy): Eukaryota > Metazoa > Chordata > Actinopteri > Aulopiformes > Paralepididae > Notolepis > Notolepis coatsorum. Next base: position 1,683,881 of record NC_140172.1, read on the forward strand.
TTCATTTTTTTGACCTACAGTAGATAATATAACTGTTTCTAGTTACTGACCTACAGTAGAGGGTTAGGGTCAGGGTGGTGAGTGAGGGGAGCCAGGGTCAGGGTGATGAGTGAGGGGAGCCAGGGTCAGGGTGGTGAGTGAGGGGAGCCAGGGTCAGGGTGGTGAGTGAGGGGAGCCAGGGTCAGGGTGGAGTGAGGGGAGCCAGGGTCAGGGTGGAGAGTGAGGGGAGCCAGGGTCAGGGTGGAGTGAGGGGAACCAGGGTCAGGGTGGAGAGTGAGGGGAGCCAGGGTCAGGGTGGAGAGTGAGGGGAGCCAGGGTCAGGGTGGTGAGTGAGTGGAGCCAGGGTCAGGGTGGTGAGTGAGGGGAGCCAGGGTCAGGGTGGTGAGTGAGGGGAACCAGGGTCAGGGTGGTGAGTGAGGGGAGCCAGGGTCAGGGTGGTGAGTGAGGGGAACCAGGGTCAGGGTGGTGAGTGAGGGGAGCCAGGGTCAGGGTGGTGAGTGAGGGGAGCCAGGGTCAGGGTGGAGTTTTAGTTTGTTAATTTTTTTTGCGTTCTTTTTTTTGTTCGTTTTTTTCGTTCGTTTTTTTGCTCATTTTTTTGCGTTCGTTTTTTTGTTCGTTTTTTTCGTTCGTTTTTTGCGCTAGTTTTCATTTTAGTTCGTTTTCGTTTTAGTTTGTTAATTTTTTTGCATTCTTTTTTTTGCATTCGTTTAGTTCGTTAATTTTTTTGCGTTATTTTTTTGCGTTTGTTTTGTTCGTTTTTTTTGCGTTCATTTTTTTCGTTCTTTTTTTGCGTTAGTTTTCGTTTTAGTTCGTTTTCATTTTAGTTTGTTATTTTTTTTGCATTCTTTTTTTTGCGTTCTTTTTTTTGTTAGTTTTTTTGCGTTTTCGTTTTAGTTCGTTCATTTTTTGCGTTCTTTTTTGCGTTTCTTTTCGTTCTTTTTTTGCGTTCGTTTTTTTGTTTTTTTTTTGTTTGTTTTTTGTGTTAGTTTTCATTTTAGTTCGTTTTCATTTTAGTTTGTTAATTTTTTTGCAGTCTTTTTTTGCGTTCGTTTTTTTGCGTTTTCGTTTTAGTTCGTTAATTTTTTTGCGTTCGTTTTCGCTTTAGTTCGTTTTCGTTTTAGTTCGTTCATTTTTTTGCGTTTATTTTTTTTGTTCGTTTTTTTTGTTGATTTTCTTCGTTCGTTTTTTTGCGTTAGTTTTCGTTTTAGTTCGTTTTCGTTTGTAATTTTTTTGCATTATTTTCTTTGCGTTTTCGTTTTAGTTCGTTCATTTTTTTGACCTACAGTAGATAATATAACTGTTTCTAGTTACTGACCTACAGTAGAGGGTTAGGGTCAGGGTGGTGAGTGAGGGGAGCCAGGGTCAGGGTGATGAGTGAGGGGAGCCAGGGTCAGGGTGGTGAGTGAGGGGAGCCAGGGTCAGGGTGGTGAGTGAGGGGAGCCAGGGTCAGGGTGGAGTGAGGGGAGCCAGGGTCAGGGTGGAGAGTGAGGGGAGCCAGGGTCAGGGTGGAGTGAGGGGAACCAGGGTCAGGGTGGAGAGTGAGGGGAGCCAGGGTCAGGGTGGAGAGTGAGGGGAGCCAGGGTCAGGGTGGTGAGTGAGTGGAGCCAGGGTCAGGCTGGAGAGTGAGGGGAGCCAGGGTCAGGGTGGTGAGTGAGGGGAGCCAGGGTCAGGGTGGTGAGTGAGGGGAGCCAGGGTCAGGGTGGTGAGTGAGTGGAGCCAGGGTCAGGCTGGAGAGTGAGGGGAGCCAGGGTCAGGGTGGTGAGTGAGGGGAGCCAGGGTCAGGGTGGTGAGTGAGGGGAGCCAGGGTCAGGGTGGTGAGTGAGTGGAGCCAGGGTCAGGGTGGAGAGTGAGGGGAGCCAGGGTCAGGGTGGTGAGTGAGGGGAACCAGGGTCAGGGTGGTGAGTGAGGGGAGCCAGGGTCAGGGTGGTGAGTGAGGGGAACCAGGGTCAGGGTGGTGAGTGAGGGGAGCCAGGGTCAGGGTGGTGAGTGAGGGGAACCAGGGTCAGGGTGGTGAGTGAGGGGAGCCAGGGTCAGGGTGGAGAGTGAGGGGAGCCAGGGTCAGGGTGGAGTTTTAGTTTGTTCATTCTTTTGCGTTCTTTTTTTGCGTTCGTTTTTTTGTTCGTTTTTTTTCGTTCGTTTTTTTCGTTTCTTTTCGTTCTTTTTTTTCGTTAGTTTTCATTTTAGTTCGTTTTCGTTTTAGTTTTTTAATTTTTTTGCATTCTTTTTTTTGCGTTTGTTTTTTTGCGTTTTCATTTTAGTTTGTTCATTTTATTGCGTTCTTTTTTTCGTTTATTTTCGTTCTTTTTTTTGCGTTCGTTTTCGCTTTAGTTCGTTTTCGTTTTAGTTCGTTCATTTTTTTGCATTCTTTTTTGCATTCGTTTTCGCTTTAGTTCGTTTTCATTTTAGTTCGTTCATTTTTTTGCCTTTCTTTTTTTGCATTCTTTTTTTGTTTGTTTTTTTGCGTTCGTTTTTTTGCTTTCGTTTTTTCGTTTGTTTTTTTTCGTTCTTTTTTTTGCGTTAGTTTTCGTTTTTGTTCGTTTTCGTTTTAGTTTGTTAATTTTTTTGCATTCTTTTTTTTGCGTTTCGTTTTAGTTTGTTAATTTTTTTGACCTACAGTAGATAATATAACTGTTTCTAGTTACTGACCTACAGTAGAGGGTTAGGGTCAGGGTGGAGTGAGGGGAGCCAGGGTCAGGGTGATGAGTGAGGGGAGCCAGGGTCAGGGTGGTGAGTGAGTAGGGTGACCAGGTGTCCCCCTTTTGGTTGTACTGTCCCACCATTTGAGACCGCGTCCCACATATTGAGAGGATGTCCCTCTTTTTGAAGCAAAAAAAAAATATCGAACACAAGACATTCCTGTCAAGTGATAAAGTTTGAATATTTAAAACAGATGCCAGGGTGGAGTGAGGGGAGCCAGGGTCAGGGTGGAGTGAGGGGAGCCAGGGTCAGGGTGGAGTGAGGGGAGCCAGGGTCAGGGTGGAGTTTTAGTTTGTTAATTTTTTTTGCGTTCTTTTTTTTGCATTCTTTTTTTTGCATTTGTTTAGTTCGTTAATTTTTTTGCGTTATTTTTTTGCGTTTGTTTTGTTCGTTTTTTTTGCGTTCATTTTTTACGTTCTTTTTTTGCGTTAGTTTTCGTTTTAGTTCGTTAATTTTTTTTGCATTCTTTTTTTTGCGTTCGTTTTTTTTTTTTTTTTTTTTGTTTTAGTTTTAGTTCATTCATTTTTTTGCATTCTTTTTTGCATTTCTTTTTGTTCTTTTTTTTGCGTTCGTTTTTTTTTTCTTTTTTGCGTTAGTTTTCATTTTAGTTCGTTTTCATTTTAGTTTGTTCTTTTTTTTGCATTATTTTTTTTGCGTTCGTTTAGTTCGTAAATTTTTTTGCATTCTTTTTTTGCATTTGTTTTTTTGTTCGTTTTTTTTGCGTTCGTTTTTGTTCTTTTTTCGTTCTTTTTTTTGTGTTAGTTTTCATTTTAGTTCATTTTAGTTTGTTAATTTTTTTGCATTCTTTTTTTTGCGTTCGTTTTTTTGCGCTTTCGTTTTAGTTCGTTAATTTTTTTGCGTTCGTTTTCGCTTTAGTTCGTTTTCTTTTTAGTTCGTTCATTTTTTTGCGTTTATTTTTTTTGTTTTTTTTTTTTCATTTTTTTTTTTTCATTTTTTTGCGTTCGTTTTCGTTTTAGTTCGTTTTCGTTTTCGTTTGTAATTTTTTTGCATTCTTTTTTTTGCGTTTTCGTTTTAGTTTGTTAATTTTTTTTACCTACAGTAGATAATATAACTGTTTCTAGTTACTGACCTGCAGTAGAGGGTTAGGGTCAGGGTGGTGAGTGAGGGGAGCCAGGGTCAGGGTGGTGAGTGAGGGGAGCCAGGGTCAGGGTGGTGAGTGAGGGGAGCCAGGGTCAGGGTGGTGAGTGAGGGGAGCCAGGGTCAGGGTGGAGAGTGAGGGGAGCCAGGGTCAGGGTGGTGAGTGAGGGGAGCCAGGGTCAGGGTGGAGAGTGAGGGGAGCCAGGGTCAGGGTGGTGAGTGAGGGGAGCCAGGGTCAGGGTGGTGAGTGAGGGGAGCCAGGGTCAGGGTGGAGAGTGAGGGGAGCCAGGGTCAGGGTGGTGAGTGAGGGGAGCCAGGGTCAGGGTGGAGAGTGAGGGGAGCCAGGGTCAGGGTGGAGAGTGAGGGGAGCCAGGGTCAGGGTGGTGAGTGAGGGGAGCCAGGGTCAGGGTGGAGAGTGAGGGGAGCCAGGGTCAGGGTGGTGAGTGAGGGGAGCCAGGGTCAGGGTGGTGAGTGAGGGGAGCCAGGGTCAGGGTGGAGAGTGAGGGGAGCCAGGGTCAGGGTGGTGAGTGAGGGGAGCCAGGGTCAGGGTGGTGAGTGAGGGGAGCCAGGGTCAGGGTTGTGAAACACAAGGGAGCGTCCTGGAATCCTGGGAGTGCAGACAAACCGAGGTCAGACAGTTTTCTCGGGAATACGTGGAGAAAGAAGAGCAAGCAATAACCTCTACGACTTGTACCTGGTTCTAATTGCGTTCTGGCAACGTGTTGCAGGTCTGGCTGGTTCTTGTAGCACAGGGCCCTCGTCAGCGGCAGGTGTGTGGACGGCTGATTGTACGGCGGAAGTAGGAAGTAGCGGGGGCAGCGTGAGCCTCCCACGCGTTACTCCTCGCCACTGAGAGTTCGAGCCGCTGTGGTGAAAAGATGCGACAGGCTGCCTCCTCGTGTACCGGAGGGGACACACATGATGCAAGGCTTCTATCCTCACTACAGCCGACCAGTGGGAGGCATAGTCTAGCAATGTTCGAGACAGGGGAGGGGAGAATTGGCAATATACGAAATTGGGGTGGGAGAAAAATAGAAAAAAATGGGGAGAAAAAGTAGATCAAAAAATAAAAGATAGCTAAAATTACATTACAGTGTAAAACAAAAACAAAAAATTACTTTACACGGTGTCAAAAACAATTTAAAAACAATTTAAGATTATTTTTTTTAAAGTGAATCTACTGTAAATGCAGCAGAGGTTTTGAGGCAGGTTATTCCAAAGAGTTAATGCTCTAAAAATAAAAAGATCTCCTTAAAGCGTTGGTTTCAGGACCTGGCAATTCAAGCTGCCCACTACTGGGACTGGAACTGGATTGAAGAGGAATGAAGTGGAAAAGACATTAATAATATGTCAATATGCTGCTGGTAATTATGTTTTAATCTGTGTGTCTGGTGTGCTGTCACCGACTGTGCTTACAGTTACCATCTGTTATGGTGCTCTGACACCGGATTTGTCCCATAGAATAGAATAGAATGGAATAGAATAGAAGTACTGTATTGATCCAGAGGGAAATGCTGCACCACAGATCGCTCACACTGAACATTCAGGTATAGTCCAAAATGTAGAATCTCCAATAAGATAAGAATAAGAGTACAGTCAGAGATACATTACCCTGTATACATTCTAAAATATGTATCTACATTCTAAAAGGATGGTAGGGTGGCATGAATGATTCAGTGGCCTGGCTGTGCCTTTGAGACTGCATGGTGGCATACACACACACACACACACACGCACACCGGATCTCCTCACTGGTAAACAAGAATACCCTGAAGACTCTGGCAGGAGCACTCATTCAAGGGTACTACCACTATGCTTGCACCTCATGGTACCAAAGCACCTCAAAGGCGCTAAAAACAAAATTACAAACATCTCAAAACAAACTGGTCAGACTACTGCTTGACCTTACTCCTAGAACCCACCTCACCCCTGCCCACTTTGACAACCTAGGATGGCTTAGAGTAGACGACAGAGTACAGCAACTTGCAATGGGCCTGGTCTACAAGATACACTACACGACCAAGGTACCCATGTACATGTCAAAATACTTCCCAAAGGTCAGTGAATACCACGATCACAACACCAGAGGGAGCTCCACAAATCATGTTAAACCCAGATTCGGCTCAAACAAGGGACTAAACACGTTTCGCAATTATGCCACATCAATGTGGAACGCCCTACCCAAAGCTGTAAAGGAATGTGAATCACTACCCACTTTCAAAACCACTCTCAAGGGACACCTACGGGAGACTGCAATTCGAAACTGGCCCCTGTAAATGTCATAACCCAACCCCCTCCAATGTACAGTAATTTACCTAGTAATCTAGTATGGTTTTGTCAATATTCCAATGTACAATTTTGCTTGTTTGTACAGTGCCCCCCCCCCTCCCCTCCCCAATGTACAGTTTTGCTTGTTTATACAGTGTTTCTCCCCCCCCCCCCCCCCCCAACCACCTCCAATGTAAATTACCCAGCATGGTTGTCAATATCCCAGCTCTATAACCAACCCGCCGCAGATCGCTCTCGACAATCAAAAGTCGATGGGGGGAACTGAACACACAAGCCGCTGCTGAAGTACAGTATAAAGTTACCCTTTTCTCTCCGAAGTCTCCTTTCAAATCCTTCAGTCGACAAACGTTCGGCGCTGCCACCACTGGTCGCCGACTGTAATGGTTTTGTACTATAGCCAGAACCCAGATGCAGACACAAGCAGGCGATGACAAATCAGAGAAAACCCAAACAGTGGTTATATTTATTATATAGGACGAAATCAGGTTCGCAGACATGTATTTCCACAGCAGCTTGTGTTTTCACCCAACCAGCCTCTGTCGAGACTCATTGAGCTTTCTGTTGATCCCTTCGAAAACACAATGCAAACTTTGACTTATCCCGCACAATCCACTGCGGTTCGTTACAGAGCTTTGTGTACACATCAGTGTTGTAGTACTCGAGTCCAGGACTAAGACTTGAGCACTGATGACTCAGACTTGGACTTGGACTCGAGCATTGACTGCATTCGGACTCGGAAGGTGCAGACGAGGACTTGTTATATGATAAATACTAGTTATTTATTCAAATGTATTTAATCATTTGGCATAAGATATTTATGGCTATATTAATACCGTAACATTATTAAATTTTGTGAAAAGGCAGACACGTGTGTTCCACCTACATGCAGATTCATGTCGATACCCTCATGTTCAGTACTGCATATACAGAGACGCCCTGCATTGTGCACTTTGTCATTTATGTTTAATGTAGACCTTTTGTACGTCAGCTCTTTGACGGCCAGAGTGGAGTGGACTCAACCTTGATGACTTGGACTCGGAATCGGACTTGGACTCGACCTCGAACACTGGGGACTCGAGACTCGACTCGGACTCGAGATTTAGTGACTCGACTACAACACTGGTATACATACATACATACATACATACATACATACATACATACATACATACATACATACATACATACATACATACATACATACATACATACATACATACATACATACATACATACATACATACATACATACATACATACATACATACATACATACACTATTCATTTCATTTACACTATACACTTTATCAAACCAGCATGTCATGTCTCCTTTAACTGTGGGTGAAAGGAGGGAGAACTACAATGACTACATTTCCCAGAATGCATGGCAATGTTTACTTCCTCCTCCGTAAGATACGAGCCACTAAGCTCCCCACACACAACGGACAAGATAGCAGTTCTCATTCATCAACACACACCAAAGTTCCACCACATGAATCTCACCGTGACAAACCGGGAAAGCCACAAAGACACTGTGCACCTTCAGCGAAGTGCGTTAGCCTAGCCACAAGCTAGCGGCAAACATTCAGACACAACGTTCATTCATTTAGTCAGCATCACTAACACCGTGCACATGCAAATATTATCCGCAGGCTGCATTAGCAGCCAGCAGCCAACGTGATACATTACATTGTGTTTATATGTGACATAGCCAAGGTAACAACGTTTCAATCCCAAACTCTTCCAGAGCTTTCTTGTATTTAGGAAATCCCTGAACATGATATTGCATTGGTTTGTGATAGATTATTAGTTACTGGGTATTTCAAAGTACCTCATATTTGGTGCCATTTTAAAGCTAACAACTAGGGCTTTCCAATGATATAAAATAAGTGTATGATTATCATCATAATTTTTATTATTATGGTTCATATGTAGTTGCACTTGAACTTGTTGAAATTAAACTTGGAAGATAAAAATGTATTAAATTACACTTTCCTTGCTTAAATCAGATTTATGTATCTTGAATGGAATGTAGACAATCTTGTTGGTAATATAGAACAGCTGACAGATTAGAAATAGCATCTATTGTTCAAAAGTTATTAATTAATTAATGAAACTAGATTTGATAAAAAAAAAAAAAAATTGTATTTACATATTGTGATGATAATTATAAAACGTTCATGTGTGTGTTAAAAATTTTCTTCAAACTTACCCCATTATCTTCATAGAGCCTTGTCTTCCTTCTAGAACCTCGCCCTTCTTGAACGTTTTGTCCTGGGTAGGGGAATGACGGCGCTCTTCCTGGATCTCAGCCGGTGCTGTTAGCATGGGAGCTAGTTCCAGCATCTAGACACTGCCGTCAATTCTAAGTTGATAAAATGAGATATGTTACATATAGGAATATGACCCACTAATGAATACACTAAATACAGCAATGTGGCTTATTTGAAAACACTGCATTTGCGAAATAAATACGACAACTGTGTTGCCGTTAGCCTGCAGCTAGCGCTGAATGTTAGCCAACTCACAGGTAACTCTCCCTGGGGGGAAATTGCTAGTCGCACACGGTAGATTTCAAAACAAGATTTTTGATGGAAAATATGACCAGAATCTCTGTAAAAACATCTCACAAACACTATAGACGGTCATAAAAGTTAACGAATGCTATAAGAAGTTCAACAGATTAGTAAACACAGTACTTACACAGTCGTTTCGAAATGTACAGGCAGGCGCAGAATCCCCGGAGAAAATTCATTGTGCGACCGCTCGCTCTGGAGGAAAGTTTGGAAAACGGGAGCTGCGGTTGACGGGTTTTTTTATAGACTTCTGGTCAGAGCTGCGGATTGATACTTGCTGTGTGTGTGGGGGCCGGTGTTCGTAATATGGCCACAAAAAATGGTGTCCCTCCGCCCAAAAATGAGAAAATAGTGCCGAAAATAAAAAACAGTGCGCCATTGGACGGTACCGCGTTGGATGCTTTAGGAGAGTTAATCAAGTCCACTTACCAATGGGCGATGTGATCCTGTCAGTGCTATAGTGAGAATGACAGCCAGCCACCATTTGAAAGGCAGCTGTGCCAACTGCGCATGCTCAAGTCACAATCACAAACATCTGTTAACTTATTTAGACCCCTTTACATATCTGATCCTTATATTAAATAAACCAAAAGTCTTGACAACAACCAGGGCCGGATTACCGTGGGCCTCTAGTGACGAGGGGCCTATTTTTTTTTATTTTAATTTTTGTTTTATTATTTTGGAGATCGATGTCATACTGTGACACTGAAATGAAAAAATATTTTCATCAACTAAAATATTTAGTCAACAAAAATATTTCATCAACTAAAATATACAGTACGTCACACCCCGCGCCTCTCCCTGCCGTCTGCAAGTGGCTAATCTTGAGTTTCCGACCCCCCAGTAAGCTAACCATGGATAAAAAAAAAAAGGGAGAGTCTGAGAAAAATAGAGGGTTTAATTCAGCGTGGACAGATTAATTTGCTTTCACAACTAACAATCCAGGCTTACCTGTAGCCTATGCCTGATATGTGGTGCGAAATTTGCAAACAACGATTACTGTCATTTTGATTACTGTGGTTTGCCTGGTATGTAGCCGTGCATCAATATACTAACTATCACATCAATGCACTTCTACTGCCGCCGTGCATCGCTATACTGCTGCTACCATATCAATCGACATCACATCAATATAAATAACGTATTGTTTTCATCTCTCTATATTAACGTAACTAACTATTCATATCAATCGACATCACATCAATAGTTAGTATATTGATGCACAGCGGTAGCAGTATAGCGATGCACGGCGGTAGTAGTTAGTGCATTGATGTGCTAGTTAGTTAGTATATTGATGCACGGCGGTAGTAGTTAGTGCATTGATGTGCTAGTTAGTTAGTATATTGATGCACAGCGGTAGCAGTATAGCGATGCACGGCGGTAGTAGTTAGTGCATTGATGTGCTAGTTAGTTAGTATATTGATGCACGGCGGTAGCGAGTTAGTTGATAGTTAGTGTCAGAATGCAGGTAGGTGAATTCCAATGGTTGAAGGCAATCACAGAGACAGAGAGTGTTTACTCTTGAACAGGTTCGACTTTAATAGTAAGAACACAGAGTAAATTCTAAGAGAGAGCAAGTGCTAATAGCACAAGAGTAAAATAAGGTAAATGGGAGCTTATTGGAGGTCCAGAGTAGAACCGTCCACGTTATCCCCGAACGCAATTAGTGAAGACCTGACAATGGACAAGCAGAAGAGAGGTATGTTAAATAGAGACAAAATACCAACATTCCACACACACCCCCGTGACAGCCAATCAGGAACCACCCCTAAGTGACAGCACTAATTGACAGGGAAATGACAGGTGACAAGCCCAGTGACATATGCCAGGAATGTGGGTGGTCACCGACCGAGGTCGGTGTCCAGAACGTAACAGTACCCTCCCCCGACGAACGGCACCAGACGTTCACCTAGGAGCCTCGGGATTCAGCCGCCGGAAATCAACGATCAGGCTGGGATCTAAAATATCCCTTTGAGGCACCCAAGAACGCTCTTCTATCCCGTACCCCTCCCAATCCACCAAGAACTGAAAACCCCTAGCCCTCCGCCTACAACCCAGTATCCTCCGCACCGTGTAAATGGGTTGACCGCCAATAAACCGGGGCGGAGGAACCACAGGCAGTGGCGGGGCCAAGGGCGATGAGAGGAATGGCTTCAACAGGGACACATGAAACGTCGGATGAACCCTCATAGAGCTCGGAAGTCGTAGCTTGTAAGCCACTGGATTAACCCGATGAATCACTTTAAATGGTCCTATAAAGCGAGGAGCCAGCTTCTTGGATTCCACCCGGAGAGGGAGATCCCGGGTGGAAAGCCAAACCCGCTGCCCTGGGCGGTAAACTGGAGCCGGACGACGCTTACGGTTAGCCTGCCGTTGGGTACTAACCGAAACCTTCTGTAGCGCCTTCCGAACCTGTTTCCACGTCCTGCGACAGCGAGCCACATGTGCCTGGGCCGAGGGCACCTCCGCCTCCTGCTCCTGCTCGGGAAACAGAGGAGGTTGAAAACCATACTGGCACTGAAAGGGAGACATACCGGTAGAAGAGGAGAGAAGGGTATTATGCGCGTACTCAGCCCAAGCCAACCTCCTACTCCACGTTGCCGGACAACCAGCAACGTAACACCTCAAGACCCCCTCCAAATCCTGGTTGACCCTCTCCGTCTGCCCGTTCGACTGTGGATGGAACCCAGACGACAGACTGACAGAGGCGCCGAGGCCGGCGGCAAACGCCTTCCAGAACCTGGAGGCGAACTGAGGACCCCGGTCCGACACGATATCTACTGGCAGCCCGTGGACCCGAAAGACATGCTGTATAATTAAATCAGCAGTTTCCCGGGCCGAAGGAAGCTTGGGAAGAGGGACAAAGTGAGCCGCCTTAGAGAACCAATCCACCACCACCAAGATGGTGGTGAATCCGTCCGAAAGGGGAAGACCAGAAATAAAGTCCAGAGATATGTGTGACCAGGGTCGTTTAGGAATAGGAAGTGGTCGGAGGAGACCCGCCGGTGCCCGTCGAGAGGTCTTACTACGTGCGCACACCGGACAGGCCGCCACAAAGGAACGCGTATCCCCCTCCACTGTCGGCCACCAGAACCTCCTACGGATAAATTCCAGGGTCCTGGTTGCCCCTGGGTGGCTGGTGAGGGATGACGCATGTGCCCACTGTAGCAAGCGTGAGCGCGCCACCTTGGGAACAAACGACCGTCCCGGAGGACCCCCACCAGGATCGGGCTCCCGCGTTAGCGCCGACCTTACCACCCTTTCTATGCCCCAAGACACGGGTGCCAAAATCAAGGCCGGTGGAATAATGGGATGGGGCTGCTCCTCCCGCCCAGGAAGATCAAACTGGCGCGACAACGCGTCAGGTTTGATATTCTTGGAGCCGGGTCTATAGGAGATGGTATATCGAAATCGTGTGAAGAACAACGTCCACCTGGCCTGGCGAGCGTTAAGGCGTTTAGCCCCTTGGATGTAAGCCAAGTTCTTATGATCAGTCCAAATAATGAAAGGATGTGCCGCCCCCTCCAACCAATGTCTCCACTCCTCCAGTGCCAATTTAATCGCCAATAACTCCCGATTACCCACGTCGTAATTACGCTCGGCTGGTGACAGACGGCGAGAAAAAAAAGCACACGGGTGCACTTTCCCATCCTTTAAGCATCTCTGAGAGAGCACCCCCCCCACCGCGACGTCAGAGGCATCCACCTCCACAATGAACGGAACCTCCGCGTCATGGCGGATCAATACAGGAGCGGATGTAAAACGACGTTTAAGATCGCAGAAGGCCCACTCAGCCCTAGGCGACCATTCAAAGCCAGGGAGAGAGGCCTTAGTGAGAGCTGTTAAGGGATTGGCTAAGGCGCTAAAATTGCGAATAAAGCGCCTGTAAAAATTTGCAAAGCCCAAAAACCGTTGTAACCCCTTGAGCGACGAAGGCCGTGGCCAGTCCAAAACTGCACTCACCTTGGCTGGATCCATGCGCAGATCGCCCTTCGTCAACACAAAGCCCAGGAAGGACACAGTGTCCGTGTGAAACACACACTTCTCAGCCTTAACAAATAGTTGATGCTTGAGGAGACGGTCTAGCACCTCCCGAACGTGCATTTGGTGTTGCACCATATCGCGAGAAAAAATCAGGATATCATCTAAGTAGACAAACACCGACACCCCAATCAAGTCTCGCAGCACGTCGTTAACCAGGGCTTGGAAGACTGCCGGAGCATTAGCCAAACCAAAGGGCATGACCAAATACTCATAGTGCCCATTGGGTGTGTTAAATGCAGTCTTCCACTCGTCTCCCTCTCTAATCCTGACCAGGTTGTATGCATTACGTAAGTCAAGTTTAGAAAAGACCTGTGCCCCCTGTAAGCACTCAAAGGCCGTGTCCATGAGGGGTAAAGGATATCGGTTCTTGATGGAAACGTCATTCAATCCCCTATAATCAATGCATGGGCGCTGATCACCATCCTTTTTATCAACAAAAAAAAAGCCAGCGCCGGCAGGGGAAGTGGAAGGGCGTATGTGCCCCGCAAGCAATGCCTCCTCTATGTAAGTGTTCATGGCCAAGGTTTCGGGGCGTGAGAGAGAGAACATTCGCCCGCGAGGCGGGGAGGTACCGGGTAGAAGATTAATGGGACAGTCGTATGATCTATGAGGCGGAAGTGCTTTAGCACGCGTCTTGCTAAAAACGTCCGCCAGGTCCCAATAGATCTCAGGCACCCCTATTAAATCGGGATTAGAGGGTAGATCAGAATCTGCCACGCTCCCCACCATCCTGGAGAAAGAGGGAGGAGACAAAAGAGAAGAGAGGGGGGGAGACAAGGGTTTGGGCAAACTCCCGCTGACGATCGACTTGACGTCGGCCGCCGTTGAGAGTTCGCCCGTGCTCCAATTAATGACACGAACACATGACGACAACCAGGGATGACCCAACACCATAACAGAATAGGGGGAAAAGATGACAAAAAATGTAACCCATTCCCACTCCCCACCCTCCACCCGGATGTGTAGGGGAACTGTGCGCTGGGTGACGCTCCCACTGCCCAGAGGCCGACCGTCCAGGGCATAAACTGGTAAGGGAACCCCTAAATCCTCCACTGGGGTTCCCCACTCCTTCACCAATCCCACGTGAATAAAATTGCCCGCCGCCCCTGAGTCAATGAGAGCCTTAGTTCCCCTAATGTCACCCCCACAGTTGATCGCCACCTCAAAAAATGTACGAGAATCCGTGGTTTTGGCAGGAATGAGCCCACCTGCTGGCGGCTTTTCGAAGCCCGACGGCGCACCTTCCATCCCCGATTGGCGCCGAGCCGATACAGCCTGGACCCGACAGCTGCCGAAGCGGTGACCGGTGCGGCCGCACCGGAAGCAGCGTCGCTCTCTGATGAAGCGCTGCCTCTCGTCGTCCGAGAGCGACAGCGCTCCAAGCTGCATGGATTCATCACCCAGTGGCCCACTCGTGTAATGCATGGAATTATCAACACCAGGAGAGGAAGGAAAACATACCTGGGGCTGGGTGTTGTTGACATGCTCCTTCTCCCTCTCCCGGTGCTGATTGTCCATCTTGATGGTGGTGTTGATCAGCACTTCCAGCTGCTCGGGGATCTCACGCGCGGAGAGAGCATCTCGCATCCCCGCTGAGAGTCCCCTGACGAACAGAACCACGCAGACGTTCTCCGCCCAAGCTGTCTCCCGAGCCAAGATCCGAAAATTGATAGCATAAGCTGCGACCGTGCGGAGGCCCTGCCGGCAGTCGAGAAGACGACCACCAGCCTCGAAGATCGAGAGTACCCGGGAAGTATCGAATACTCTTCTCAATTCCCGGGTAAAGGCGTCCAGACTGTCGCAGATTATCGCCCCTGCCTCTAATTCCGCCGTAGCCCAGGAGAGAGCTTGACCGGTGAGCAGTGTGATAATATACGCTACCTGCGCTGTCTCCGATGGAAATGATCGTGGTTGCAGCCGGAAAACGAGTAGACACTGGGTGATGAATTCCCGACAACCATCCGGTGATCCGTCATAGCGAGCGGGCGCCTGCAGATGTGGTTCGCGGGACCGCTCCTGGACCCCGAACACCCCCCGACTCTCCTCTGCGTGGAGCGCTGCTTCTCCCGCCGCCGACTGGACACCAGCCACTCCTTCCTGGGCTTGTCGGGCTGTGGCCAACGCCGACTGCGCCACCGCTTGGGATGATCCGACGACCCCATTGAGTCGGATTAACTCGGCGCTGACCAGCTGCTGATGTTCCTCCATCCGTGTCTGGGCTGCTCCCTGCGTCCGGAGCATCTCCATGATGGCCTCCATGGAATTCTGATGGTCAGGTCTTCTGTCAGAATGCAGGTAGGTGAATTCCAATGGGTGAAGGCAATCACAGAGACAGAGAGTGTTTACTCTTGAACAGGTTCGACTTTAATAGTAAGAACACAGAGTAAATTCTAAGAGAGAGCAAGTGCTAAAAGCACAAGAGTAAAATAAGGTAAATGGGAGCTTATTGGAGGTCCAGAGTAGAACCGTCCGCGTTATCCCCGAACGCAATTAGTGAAGACCTGACAATGGACAAGTAGAAGAGAGGTATGTTAAATAGAGACAAAATACCAACATTCCACACACACCCCAGTGACAGCCAATCAGGAACCACCCCTAAGTGACAGCACTAATTGACAGGGAAATGACAGGTGACAAGCCCAGTGACATATGCGAGGAATGTGGGTGGTCACCGACCGAGGTCGGTGTCCAGAACGTAACAAGTTAGTAGTATATTGATGCAGGTAGGTAGCTGATGTGATGGACTTGTGGGACTGAGAGAAGTTCTGAAAGTTAGGAGCGAGCGTTAGGAGTAACGCGATTGGGCGTTGAGAGAAGTGTCAGTGGCCAATCAGGCCATGTAAACCGAACGCGGAAGGACAACTGCCTTGGGGAAAGTATTCACGCTACCTGGCAACCTGGTCCCCAAGCGGGATTCGAACCCACAACCTTCTAGCTCTGAGGCGACAGTGTTAACCACTATACCACCGTTTGTTTTATGTAAGATATTGTGAGGAAGCGGCAGGACTAGATAAGTAATTGCTTCCTTCTGCTCCTTCTCAAACTCAATTGTTTATCATTTAATGAAGAATGGAAGATTATATGGTTGATTGTTCGAGATAAAATAAACTCAACTCAATTCTCTGCATGGGGCTCATACAGAACCAAACATTTCACTGTAATGTACATATGTACTTTATACGTGACAAATAAAAGCAAACTTGAAACTTGAACTTGAAACTACGGGGTAATAGTGCTAATCAGTAAGTCATACTGGCCAGCTGTGTAACTAGCGAGAGTAGGTAAGGGATATGTACAGATATATATCTACTGTGGCGTTGGGGCAACACAACACAGACACTGGGGCAAACACCATGTTTATTGTCCATAGGGGAGAGAGAAGAATTGAGGGCAAACTAGACAAATTATAAATATAATGAAGGGGAATATCTACTGCTTTCTACAACTAGCCTACACTGTAATCATAACTATTATTAATTCAGAAATAAGGTTAGAGAAAGAAGTAGCCCTGGCACTCTTAATTCGATTGTTAATTCTGATATCAACTCTTTGAGATAGATGTAGCCAATTACTTAAACATCTTCTTCACAAACAGCCACAACACTGGTAAACAAACTACCCTCCCACTCAGGGCATTATGGGGTAGAACACATAGTAGCATACTACAAAAACCTAGGGGTCCGCAAAAGACGACTTCAAACTAGAAATGGTAACAACAGATGAGGTACTCAAAAAACTGAGCGCCCTCCAACCTAACAAGGCCACTGGCCATGACAACATCCCCTCCAAATTCCTCAGAGACTCAGCAGCCGCCATCACCCCAGTCATCACACACATAAAAAACCTCTCCATAAAACAGGGACACGTCCCCAAGGACTTAAAAATTGCGAGAGTGACCCCTCTGCACAAATAGGGCAGCAAATTAGACCCAGGCAACTACCGCCCTGTTTCTATCCTTACCTCCATCTCGAAAGTCATGGAGAAAATAGTCTACGAACAGGTCGAAAAGTACCTGGCAGAAAAAAATCGAATCTATGAATTCCAATCTGGCTTCAGAACATCCCACTCCACTGACACATGCCTTCTCTATTTGAACAACCACATCAAACAAGAGGTGGACGCGGGCAAATACTGTGGCATGGTCATGCTGGACCTACAAAAGGCCTTCGACACTGTCAATCACTCCATTCTGATTGACAAGCTAAAAGCAATTGGTTTTGATAGTTTATCAGTGAGCTGGATGCAATCCTACCTTGAGGGGAGAGAACAGATGGTGGAGGTAAACGGTACCCTATCCCCCCCCCTCACAGTGAGCTGTGGTGTTCCACAAGGAAGCATACTAGGTCCGCTACTGTTCCTAATTTATGCAGATGACATGTCGTCAGCTTGTGACTGCAACTTGTTCTTGTTCGCGGACGACTCAGCCCTGCTGGTCTCTGACAAGAACAAGTTACAGGTTGAAAGCTCTGGTTCAGTGTAATAGTTCTGGTTCAGTGTAATAGTTCTGGTTCAGTGTAATAGTTCTGGTTCAGTGTAATAGTTCTGGTTCAGTGTAATAGTTCTGGTTCAGTGTAATAGTTCTGGTTCAGTGTAATAGTTCTGGTTCAGTGTAATATCTCTGGTTCAGTGTAATAGTTCTGGTTCAGTGTAATAGTTCTGGTTCAGTGTAATAGTTCTGGTTCAGTGTAATAGTTCTGGTTCAGTGTAATAGTTCTGGTTCAGTGTAATAGTTCTGGTTCAGTGTAATAGTTCTGGTTCAGTGTAATAGTTCTGGTTCAGTGTAATAGCGCTGGTTCAGTGTAATAGTTCTGGTTCAGTGTAATAGTTCTGGTTCAGTGTAATAGTTCTGGTTCAGTGTAATAGCGCTGGTTCAGTGTAATAGTTCTGGTTCAGTGTAATAGTTCTGGTTCAGTGTAATAGTTCTGGTTCAGTGTAATAGTTCTGGTTCAGTGTATTAGTTCTGGTTCAGTGTAATAGTTCTGGTTCAGTGTAATAGCTCTGGTTCAGTGTAATAGTTCTGGTTCAGTGTATTAGTTCTGGTTCAGTATAATAGTTCTGGTTCAGTGTAATAGTTCTGGTTCAGTGTAATAGTTCTGGTTCAGTGTAATAGTTCTGGTTCAGTGTAATAGCTCTGGTTCAGTGTAATAGTTCTGGTTCAGTGTAATAGTTCTGGTTCAGTGTAATAGTTCTGGTTCAGTGTAATAGTTCTGGTTCAGTGTATTATCTCTGGTTCAGTGTAATAGTTCTGGTTCAGTGTATTATCTCTGGTTCAGTGTAATAGTTCTGGTTCAGTGTAATAGTTCTGGTTCAGTGTAATAGTTCTGGTTGTAATAGTTCTGGTTCAGTGTAATAGTTCTGGTTCAGTGTAATAGCTCTGGTTCAGTGTAATAGTTCTGGTTCAGTGTAATAGTTCTGGTTCAGTGTAATAGTTCTGGTTCAGTGTAATAGTTCTGGTTCAGTGTATTAGTTCTGGTTCAGTGTAATAGTTCTGGTTCAGTGTAATAGTTCTGGTTCAGTGTAATAGTTCTGGTTCAGTGTAATAGTTCTGGTTCAGTGTAATAGTTCTGGTTCAGTGTAATAGTTCTGGTTGTAATAGTTCTGGTTCAGTGTAATAGCTCTGGTTCAGTGTAATAGTTCTGGTTGTAATAGTTCTGGTTCAGTGTAATAGTTCTGGTTCAGTGTAATAGTTCTGGTTCAGTGTAATAGTTCTGGTTCAGTGTAATAGTTCTGGTTCAGTGTAATAGCGCTGGTTCAGTGTAATAGTTCTGGTTCAGTGTAATAGTTCTGGTTCAGTGTAATAGTTCTGGTTCAGTGTAATAGTTCTGGTTCAGTGTAATAGTTCTGGCCCAGTGCCTCAGCTTGTGACCAGCTGCCATGTGGAGCCTCATTTCACAACATTACAGCATCATAATGTTGTTGTATGATGAAAGCAATACCACACATTGTCCCCAGAGGTGTCGCTGTTAGTAGCTCACCTGTCAGTGTGTGAGTCAGACTGGGGGGTGGGGTCTCTCTTCTTGAACCTCCACAACCTGCTCTTGTGCTCCCCCTGCTGGGCACATGCATCAGTTACATTGACATAATGATAATATGACTTGTTATATATATATATATATATATATATATATATATATATATATATATATATATATATATATATATATAATGTTGTATATTTATACTTACATATCCCTTACCTACTCTTACTATAGTTACACTGCTGGCCAGTATGCCCTACTACCATAGTGTCTTTATACCTGTATCACTGTACATATTAATACTATATCTATATCTGTACATATCTCTTACCTACTCTTACTAGTTACACTGCTGGCCAGTATGACTTACTACCATAGTGTCTTTATACCTGTATCACTGTACATATTAATACTATATCTATATGTGTACATATCTCTTACCTACTCTTACTAGTTACGCTGCTGGCCAGTATGACTTACTACCATAGTGTCTTTATACCTGTATCACTGTATATTAATAATAATAAACTATGTACATACATTTAATCAGTACTCAGTAGTACTCATTTATATATTCGATATCCAGCCGGGAACAAACATCAGTTACATTGATATATGCCCCGTTATTATTATATATACATACACAACAGGTCATATTACTGTTGAGGTCTGTTTCTGTTACTACCTGGTTTCTCCAAACGTCCTCCTGCTCCGTCAGCTCACTTATACTGGCATGGTGCCCCCTAGTGGAGGCTTTCTTCCCTATGAACCACACACACGCACGCACGCATGCGCGCACACACACACGCACGTACGCGCGCGCACGCACACACGCACGCACACACACGCGCACGCGCGCACACACGCACACAAAGTGGAGGTCAGTGGAAGGTCAGTGGGCTCACCTAGACGTCCGGTGAGGGCCTTGGTGTCTGAGGCTGACCTGTGGCGAAAGGCCGGAAACTGGGTCTCCTTGGCAACACGCTGGAGGCTTTTTAACACCGAGCCTCTGATTGGCTGAGAGGTCTTTAACAGCTTCTCTCTGATTGGATGAGAGGTCTTTAACAGCTTCTCTCTGATTGGATGAGAGGTCTTTAGCAGCTTCTCTCTGATTGGACGAGAGGTCCTCCCCAACATCCTGACAGTCACACAGGAGCAGTGCTGACGTCTGAGAGGAAGGAAAGAGTTTTGTAAGAATTGTATTCAAAGACTCCACAGAACCATCTTATGAGAGAAGGATTTCAACATTTAGGGGTTCTGGTTCCACAGTTTGACCTCTGAGTATTAATTAAAGGAACACTTCACCCCCAAGTTTATAATTTGTATATCAATAATTACTCACCTAGTACTGTTGTTACGTATGGGGTTAATGTATGCTGTGTGTAGGCATATCTTGTTTGGTTCTGTTTTGTGTTGTTTTTGTCTCCCTCTTCTGTTTCTACTTGTCCTTTCCTCAGATGCACCCATGGTTTCAGTCCTCATCACCACCACCTGTTCCCAATCAACAATCAAGCATCCCCACACCCTTTATATAGTCTCCGTTGTGTTCAGCTCGGTCTCTTCCTTTTGGGTATGTTGTGTGTAGAGCTGGTGGCAGAGCTCTGGTATTTTGTGCCGTGCTATTTAGGTGAAGCTTGTCTTTTTGTTATCCATTTACCAAGTCTTGTTTAAAGCTAACATTTGTATATTTGTTTGTCCTTCATTTCACCCAGCCTACTGTGGTTATATTTCTGTGTATTCACATGTGTTTTTGCACACAGGGACAAGTGAGGATAGGAAGATACCCCCCCACCCCACCCCTCCTACCTGTTGTTACAACAACCCTAGGTTAGAGTGAGCACCACCCACTGTATTTATGGGTGCTCAGCACCTGTGGGTTATCATTTATTTTTGTATTTCATTTGGTGCCACTGATGGTCCTCCTCGATCCCTGTGTCTTTTTATGTAAATAAACATTATTATTTTATAATCTGTTTCTTGGTTTTGTGTCGCTGCACCCTCACCCACCATGTCTGTTGCCTTATGGTGCGCCCTTCCACTGAGTGACCACAGGAGGGCGTAACAATTGTCTTGAATTCAAAACAGTCTCTATACTTGATGAATTTAAATGATTGGGGTCCAAATTTCACACCAGCAAAACTATATTAAAACATCCTAACTTTTTATTCTGTTGACTATACTGATTTTATGTTCATTTTGTGCTACTTGCTGTGGGGCACTTTGGGCTGCGGTCCAAGTGTGAAGGGTGCTATATAGATGGAGTTATTAATAACTAAGTCTAGACGTCATTGAAAATGAGGGTGACCTATTGTCCTTTTGAGAATAAATAAATGTTTCCGTTTAGAAACTCTCAAACCACACTGTGCAGATAATCCAAGTGTCATGTATCCAGTCATATGCTTGGTACCGCCCAAACACATGCATTTTAACAAAAATATTTCATATAAAATAAAATGCTGCCTTCAAATGGGGTCATGTTTTCATTGTTCACGAGAAGAGTGCATATGAACGAGCCACTGTTGTGGTATTCACAGCTTTAGAAGAGGACGTTCTCTGCCCAGTTACCCAGTGTCTGCCCTTTTCCCAGGTGCCCAGTGTCCTCACAACTTCAACCACTTTGAACGCCAAGCAAGACTTCCCATGTCCAGACCACAAACTCACAAGTTCCATTTGAAGGCAGCATTTGGCCGGAAATGTTTTCATTAGCTAAATTTGCTAAACAGGTTTTTAGCAAAAAATTCACGTTTGTGAAGTACATACAACTGCGTACATGAGACTTGGATCATCTGCACATTATGTGTGAGTTTGTAAACTGATGTTTTGATATAGTTTTGGTGTTGTTAAATTTGGACCCATTAACTTTGGTTCAAGTATGGAGACCGTGTTTAGATTCTCCGTTCAACATAGAGGCATGAGAGGGAAAATAAATCATGAATTCAAGGCAACACAGGGTGAGTTTATATACAAATGAAAACAAAGTGTTTAAAGTGTTATTTTAAGGGGAATTGAAATACTAACCACCACATGCTAGAAGTCATACAAGCTTTGAAATGACTACTGGTAAAATACTACCAGCTAAATACTGGTAAAATACTACCAGCTAAATACTGATAAATTACCACCAGTAAAGCTAAATACTGGTAAATTACCACCAGTACAGCTAAATACTGATTAATTACCACCAGTACAGCTAAATACTGATTAATTACCACCAGTACAGCTAAATACTGATAAATTACCACCAGTACAGCTAAATACTGATTAATTACCACCAGTACAGCTAAATACTGATTAATTACCACCAGTACAGCTAAATACTGGTAAATTACCACCAGTACAGCTAAATACTGATTAATTACCACCAGTACAGCTAAATACTGGTAAATTAGCACCAGTACAGCGAAATACTGGTAAATTACCACCAGTACAGCTAAATACTGATTAATTACCACCAGTAGGCCTACAGCTAAATACTGATTAATTACCACCAGTACAGCTAAATACTGTTAAATTACCACCAGTACAGCTAAATACTGATTAATTACCACCAGTACAGCTAAATACTGATTAATTACCACCAGTACAGCTAAATACTGATTAATTACCACCAGTACAGCTAAATACTGATCAATTTACATTTACATTTACATTTAGTCATTTAGCTGACGCTTTTATCCAAAGCGACTTACAAGTTCTGTACGACAAGTCATCAGGAAGGGCACAACTCTATCAGCTGAGTAACAATGTTCATCAAAGTGTTGAGTGCTACAGTGTAGGTTAGTTTATTAGGACAAGTGCATGACAGTATGGTTAGTTAGGGTTAGATATTTTTTTTTTTTTTTTTTTTAATTCAGATAATGGTTGAAGAAGTGCGTCTTTAGTCGACGGCGAAAGATTGGACGTGTTTCGGCTGTCCTAACTGGGGTGGGTAGTTCATTCCACCATTGTGGGGCAAGGACTGAGAATAGGCGACTTCTCTTTGATGACCCTCCCGGAGCTTGGATAGGAGTAGGTCTGAGGCGGCCAGAAGATGCAGAGCGTAGGGGTCTTGAGGGTGTGTAGTTAGAGACCATTGACCGGAGGTAGGCGGGAGCAGTTCCCTTTGCCGCACGGTATGCTAGGTCGAGGGCCTTGAAGCGGATTCGTGCAGCAATGGGGAGCCAGTGCAGGTCCCTAAGAAGTGGGGTGACATGGGCCGACTTCGGTAGGTTTGAGATCAGGCGGGCCGCTGCGTTCTGAATGAGTTGAAGAGGCTTAGTGGCAGTGGCCGGGAGGCCAGCGAGCAGTGCGTTGCAGTAGTCGAGGCGGGAGATGACTGTTGATTGGACGAGGAGTTGGGTGGCTTCTTTTGTCAGGAAGGGGCGTATCCTTCTGACGTTGCTCAGGAGGAATCGGCAGGTTCTGGTTGTCGCTGCGATGTGAGCAGAGAAGTTCAACTGGTCGTCGAGGACAACACCAAGGTTCTTGGCGGTCGGGGACGCGGTCACAGCTGCATTCTCGACTGTGATGGAAAGGTCGGTCAGGGGGGAGGATTTGGCCGGCAGGTGGAGCAATTCTGTTTTGCTTAGGTTCAGTTTGAGGTGGTTGGTCGTCATCCAGGCGGAGATGTCGGACAGACAGGCCGAGATCCGCTCAGAGACGTGGATATCTGAGGGAGGGAAGGAGAGGAAGAGTTGAGTATCGTCGGCATAACAGTGGTAGGAGAAGCCATGAGACGTGATAATGTTACCCAGTGATTTAGTGTAGAGGGAGAAGAGAAGGGGTCCTAAAACCGAGCCCTGGGGGACACCCGTCCGCAGGGGGGCGGGTGGCCGACAGGGTCCCTCTCCATGACACTTGGTAGGAGCGGTCATTGAGGTATGATGACAACCATGTCAGCGCAGAGCCAGCCACTCCCATTCCTGCGAGGGCCGCGAGGAGGATCTGGTGGTTGACTGTGTCGAAGGCTGCAGATAGATCTAGGAGAATCAGGACAGAGGAGAGGCCTTTCGCTTTTGCTAAGTGAAGTGCCTCTGTGACCGCAATGAGGGCTGTCTCTGTGGAGTGACCAGTCCTGAAGCCTGACTGATTAGGGTCTAGGAGGTCATTCTGTAAGAGATAAGCAGTAAGTTGGTTGGATACAGCACGTTCAAGTGTTTTAGAAAGGAAGGAGAGAAGAGAGACAGGACGGTAGTTGCCTATGACGGTAGGGTTCAGGGATGGTTTTTTTATGAGGGGCGTGACTCTGGCTTGTTTTAGGGAGGTGGGGACCACCCCCGAGTTGAGTGAGGAGTTGATGGTTGCAGTTAGGAATGGGAGGATGTCTGGTGCTATGGTCTGGAGGAGTGGGGAAGGTAGCCGGTCCAGCTGGCATGTAGTCGGACCGTTCGACGTTACCAGTGTCAGGGTCTCGGCTTCTGTAATGGGAGAGAAAGATGACAGAGTGAAGGATGAGGTTCTCGATTCAGCATTTGGAATGGGTGAGGGTTGGGAGAAGGAGCTGCGGATGTTCTCCACTTTTTCCTCAAAGAAGATCGCAAAGTCTTCGGCAGAGAAAGATGAGGGAGGGGGGGGTGGGGGGGGAGTGAGGAGGGAGGACATGGTAGCATGCAGTTTGCGAAGATTCTTGGCAGAGGCCTCGATCCTATGGTGAAAGAAAGAAGCTTTGGCATTAGTAATGGTTTTGGAGAATGTTAACAAGAGGTTGTGATATGTGTCGATGTCAGCAGTGAGGCGTGACTTTCTATACTTCCTTTCAGCTGCTCTCAGGACCTGTCTTTGTTCTCTCACTGGATCTGTCAGCCATGGACTGGGTGGGGAACGGCGGGCAGGTTTCTCAACGAGGGGACAGAGCTTGTCGAAGGAGGTTGCAAGGGCTGAGAGGAGGGTGGAGGTTGCCATCTCTGTGGAGAGAGCAGAGAAGGTGTCACTCAAAGGTAGAGTGGATAGTATGTCAGAGGAGAGGGTGGAGGGGGATAGGGAGGGCAGGTTGCGTCTGAGTGAGACGGTTTGAGTTGGGGTGAAGACCTTTCGGTTAAGCATGAGAGTTAGTGAGAAGGATATGAAGGAATGGTCAGATACATGTAGGGGAGTTACTGTGGTGTTAATGATGCTGGAGTTACGGGAAAATATGAGATCCAAGAAGGGTGGGAGGCATGGCAGTGGGAGTCAGGTCAAATGATTGTAGGAGGGAGACTATTATGACTGACTGAGATGAGTCAGGCAGGTTGAAGTCGCCCAATAGAAGGAGAGGGGTACCATCTTCCGGTAAGGAGCTTAGAAGCATGTCCAGCTCATCTGTGAAGTGATCGAGCGGACCTGGAGGGCGGTAGAGTGTAACAATGGTGAGATTGAAAGGATTAGAGACAGATACTGCATGATATTCAAAAGAGGAGAGTGACAGTGCTGGGAGGGGTGTTAAGTTTGTAGTCCATGAAGGAGATGTCATGAGGCCAGTGCCTCCACCCCGCCTGGAAGGTCGAGGTGTGTGAGTGAAGTTATAGTTTGTAGATAATGCTGCAGGTGTTGATGAGTTATTGGGGGTTATCCAGGTCTCAGTTAGAGCCAGGAGCTGCAGATTTTGACTATGGGCGTAGGCAGTAATGAAGTCAGCTTTCTTGACTGCAATTACCACCAGTACAGCTAAATACTGATCAATTACCACCAGTACAGCTAAATACTGGTAAATTACCACCAGTACAGCTCAGTGGAGGCTGCTGAACAAATTTTTTGGTGAAGCACAAATTATTATATTATATTATATATTAAATTATATTTTTTATACATCCCCAACGCTGCAACACCCCCATTCCTCCCAGGTGTCAGGCTCCTCATTCGCTTCCATTCATTTTGGGGACCATGTTTAAATATCATACTTCTGAAGTATAAACGTTGGGTTATAACTATAACCAAGTTCTGTTAGTAATGGTGACACTCGGCGTCACTCACGCACTGTACCTCGCTTGTGCACGCGCACTGAATAAAATTCCACAATGTACCTTTATATCCCAATATTCGTCTGACCACACCCCTATCAGCTTACCCTCATAAGCAGGTGTGTGGTCACCCACTCGCCTCCTTCCCAAGCTTTC
Source organism: Notolepis coatsorum (assembly GCF_963971535.1). Taxonomy (NCBI): domain Eukaryota; kingdom Metazoa; phylum Chordata; class Actinopteri; order Aulopiformes; family Paralepididae; genus Notolepis; species Notolepis coatsorum. The sequence continues at coordinate 1,709,633 of NC_140172.1, forward strand.
ACCACAAGGTGAGATCAAGGGCTGCAGCGGCGTTGGACGCCGAGCGTCACCATTACTAACAGAACTTGGTTATAGTTATAACCCAACGTTCTGTATCGTAACGGCTCTCGCTCGGCGTCACTCACGCACAAGGGAGGCCGAGCGAGAGCCATCGGCCGACAAATATACCCCGCTGAGGCCCCCCACAACCATCAGATCAGGGAGGACCGAGCCCCCCCGACCCCCCCTAATGGAGGGCACCCCCCCTATTGGGGGATCACGGGAGAGCGACGGACCCGACCGTGCGAAGAGGCACTCAAGCAACTCAACGCACAGGGTGAGCAGACCGTGGCCTGACCCCACGACTACCCACACGCACAACCCGCATGCCACCCGGGAACGAAGGGAAGGAACGACCTCGTTACTGCCCCCAGAAATCACGGGGTCAAGAGCAAACCCAACCCCGTAGCAAGACCGTAGCAGCGGAGCGCGAAGGAAGACCCAGACCCACCAAAGGGACTGGACCCCCTGGAAAACGGGGGCCCGGAGAAGTCCATGATGCCAGCATCAAGACCCCACCAGGTGGTCACCTAGTGACCCCGCCCCCCACATCGCCAGCGTATTCGGACAAAGGCCCCTCACAAGAGCGGGCCCTGTCCCCCCAATAGCACACCACCTGGCACACTGACCCTGCAGGACAGGCAGTCAGCATGGCCGTAAGAACCAAAGGCTTACCACGGAAGCAGGCAGCGCACCGGGGAAACCAGGCAACAGGCTGTAACCCGAGCCTGGAGTACTGCGGACGAGACAGGCGCCAGAGGGGTCAGCTGAAACAGCCGCCCCGGCGGAAGGGGCGTATGCTGGCGTTGTTGACCACCATGACAAAGCCTCCCTCAATGAGGCAGCGAAGGCTGACACGATTGGCAGACGTCATGAACGTGCAGGGGCACACTCAACCGGGCAACCCGGGAGTTGACACTGCACCAACACACCAAAGAACCAACCACCCAGTCGTTACCCTATGCGGTGGTTGGTCCCATAACCCCTCAAGAAAAAACTCCAAAACGTACCTGCGGGCACTACCGCAGTACAAGTGTTTTAGTTTCCAACAGGGTTATCCCAGGCCTACGGATCGACGAAACATTACTTCGGACCGGGCCCGGCGATACGGCGAGCACAGGGTCCCCCGAGGAGGTCAAAGACCACCCCAACAGGCCCCTCATCGCCATGCGTAAGAGAAGAGCGAAAAGAATGGAGAACAAGCCCCAAGCACCCCGTACTTGGTATTCCCAGGAGGTCTCCCAACCAAGTACCAACCAAGACCAACCTGCGTAGCGGCGAGATCTGACGAGATCGGGCGTGTACAGGTTGGCACGGCCGTAAGCCATTACGACAGTGCAGAGTACAACGTACCCAACAAGGGTCTCCATAGTGCCTAACCCTGTGACACCCGGACCGACCTGGCATTTCTCCCCCTGGAAAAAGCCCAAGTCCCTCAGGGTACCAGAACAGCAGATCTGCATCCCCGGTGGACAACGGGTTCAACTGATCCGGACCAGCGTGACCAGAACCAGTCCCGTGCCCTAACCACGCCGGCATGCCAACTCCAGGAGAAGGGGCAGATATGCGTGTTGACCTTAAACATGAAAAGAAGGCGCCACCCAGCCGTTCGGTGCGAACCGCGCCCGGTGGCCCACCCCCAGGGCGTGAGACCCTTCTACGTATGTTCAGATCCATTCCGTCATCATCCCCCTGATATGAACGAGAATCCGTCGACAACCAACATAGGTCGTCGGAAGAGGAAAAAAACCCCATCCCAGTTGCTTTATAAAAACGCTGTTTTAACCCCAAGCAACCAAGGCGCGCCAGTCAGTCACCTGATCTTCAACAGAACACCCTGAGCTAGCACTATGCGTGCGTCGGGACACAACCACATCAATGAACAGGCTATTTAGACGTGTCATTGAATCCCCAAGGCGCTCAGGGGAACGACAAGAGGGGTGTGATGTCTCCTAACTCCAACTCTTTTTAATAAAAAAGAAGGAAGCACCAACAGCATGAATCCCAGTCTACACAGCCGGGGGTAATTTTTTTTTTACATTTTTACATCCCACCACCCTCTCATAGGGAGGAGACGGAAATCCCCAGAGAGACTTCCCATGCAAGCTGTACAGATTGAAAAGAACATATTGCAACCTTGAGCCATGTACATTTTGGTTTTAGGGCTCTCCGGGGAGGAGGCACTGAACCCATACACACTCAATCGAATTGAATCGAATACACACACAATAGAGTAGGACACCTTTTTGAGGTTCCACTCACCTTGACAATCTGAGGAGGAGGCTCTGCACTCTGAGGAGGCTCCCTCACATGGAAGGAGAGTCCTAACTCACAGAAGGCCCGAATAGGAGCTTCGTGAGGAGGAGCCCTGACCACCCCCCGAAACAGATCCATCATATGGACCCGAACAGCTCACGGAAGTCCTACCAACAGAGACACGCACAGTGACGTACTCTATGGCAGGGGAATTTCTGCGGTGCACACGCCCAATATTCCAGGGCGTGGGACCAGGAAACCCCTTACCCTGTCACGTGCCGAACAGCAACGTGACAGGAACCTTGAAGGACAGGAGGTTTTAACCCCTGCCCATCAAAGAAGGGGAGAAAAGGATTACCAGTTCACCCCTTTACGACCCCACACCCATGATACGATGTAATGACAAAAAAGAGTATGACGCAGTCATAGTCAGCTCCATGAAGCGTCTAACAGCTTCACACAGCGCATGTGCTAACCTGCTATCTGATTTTTACTAAGGAAAAAACACAGAATAGAGAGGGCCCTCTCAAGAGCCCCGGTACCAGACTTACACATGTGCTTCTGTGGCCAACCCAACCCAGTTGTAGGTCACACGACACACACAACCCATTATCACCTACAAAAAATGGCAAAAACACTCTACAGAGGAACGCCGTTTTTCATAATGAGAGAATACATAATTCTCGATTAGTATCGGCCACAGGCCTTGCTAAGCACACACGAAAAGTGACCAAACAATCTTTTCTTTTAGGAAAATACAGTTCCTCAAGCAGTTTTAGCACAACCCCAGCAATCAAGCTAAGGGTTACATCGTATCCCACCACACAATGACACAATATATTGTAACAACATGTCTGAGAGGAGGGTGAGGAAGTCCCCAGGGAACCGGGGGGAAAATACCCCTCCTACTTTACCCTTAATACGGCCAGTTGAACAGGTAACCTGTTAATATGTGACCCCGCCCAGCGTGCGCGCCTACAACTCGGCGCCCCAGGTTCCTCACAAGAGGGGAAAGTATTTTTTACTTTTATTTTTTTTCATTTCCGTTTTTATTTTTTTATATATATACTTACAGTTCGAGGGTTGAAGAACATATTTAGTATAACAGCGAACATATATAATAACTCTAATTGTGTTTAAATTGTGTTTAAAAATGGCTCCTTGAGACAGACTCTGAGCCTCTCTCACGAAGCCGTGGGGGCTGTTCCATGGCCTGTCCCATTTTTGCATGTGAAAGGCTGCTGTTAATGTGAGGTACGCCCCCACACTACACTAGTGTGTTTATACACAGAACCTGGCTGTAGCCCAGTCAAAACACTTTTTTGCTGCTCAGATAACATGGCCGCACAGAGATTATCAGCTGCTCTTAATAGAGGGAGAGATGGAATGATTATCGACTCATCTGCGTTAATGAGTGACCACATAACTGATTACTTCGGTGACAGTGACGAAGGTGAGCGGCCACCAGCTCTATCATCCGACGATGATGAGACCGAAGGTGCAGGCGAACTTGTCCCAGATCTAATCGAACCTACCGACGACGATGGTGAAACAGAAGAAGACGGAGACATTTGCGTTGAAACTGTAGCATTGGGCTTTTCAGCTGAATCGACCATGCGATCAGTTGAAAAGATGTCTGGTTTAACGGTGGAGGGTGAAATAGAAGAGGAACTCCGAAAGATACACGCTTTCGACTGCAAGTGCCAGACACGCCGAAAGGAAAATTCCGAACGATCTGCCCTGTCTTGTTCAAAAAAACTGTCGGTTGAGCTAATCTACCAAAACAGATTGGATACCGCGTCCATTATTGGAACATGCCAAAATGTTTCAGAGATGACGCAAAGTACAAAGAGAGTCAACGCTGTACGTGTGGCTTCAAGAACAACGTATAGATTTCACGACGTTGTTGTCTGTCGTCCAACGTTCTGTTTCATTTATGGGTAAGTGTCTTTATGCTTGTATATTGTATTGGACGTAGATGTATTGTATTGGACGTATATGTATGTTTAGCAATAGGTTTAAATAGGTTTAAAGTGTAGAGATAGTCGTCGAATCCTATGCTGCCTGCGAGGGCGGCCATTTTGGATATTATGGGTAGTGCGGCCATTTTGTAATGCACATCGCTAGGATTTGATTTCTTAAAAACTACACCTGAATGTAAACAAGAGTGATTGATTGATTGATTGAAAAGTTTATTAACAGATTGCAGAATGGGTACAGTACAGTACAGCTCAATACATACAATTGTTAAGGGGATGCAGACCAGAGAAAGACTTTCATCTTGTTTACATCAGGGTCCCCCATTTTCAATTCATCATAACATAATATATGACATACATGACATACAGATAGACAGTGTGTACAATGTGTGTATTTCATTCATTCATTCTCTTCCCTATTGTTAACATTTTTGTTTAGGATCAGCGATGCGCTTCTCAAAAGCCTTTTCAAACACTACAAGACAGATGGCCTCACACCCCGTGAGGGGAAGAAACAGCCGAGAAATCACAAGCGTTTTTTGTCTCTTTTTGACATCAAACGGGTTGTGAAATTTCTGATCAACTATGCTGTCCTACATGCAATTGTGTTGCCCGGTCGTCACGCTGGTCACAAGGATTTCACTGCAAAGTTACTGCCAACCAATCTGACCAAAGCTTCCCTGTGGCGCTGTTACAGCAGTATAGAAGGTATGTTATGACACTTGCACACACACACAAACAAACTTGTGTAAAACCACCCCTTGCTCTCTCTTATTCTACCAATCTAACAAAAACACTTGTCTTTTCAGGATTTCGTGTTGTTGGTCAGAGATCCTTCCTTCGGTTGTGGAAAGCACTCCTTCCGCAGATAATGATCACAAAACCCAGGACAGATCTGTGTTCTCAATGCTACTCCAACAATCACCAATTACAGCAAGCCGCGGGAAGGCCAGATAAGTTGCAGGTGGAGAAACTCCAGGTGTGTACAGTCTACTTTCACTACTACACTACAGTGTGTTGCTTCAACACACATGACATTAGGATAACCTGAGGATAACTGAGCACTGCCACCTCATTAGCCGTGTGTGTGTGTGTGTGTGTGTGTGTGTGTATTGAGCCGTACTGTGTTGTACCCATTCTGCAATCTGTTAAATAACGTTTTCATTCATTCATGCTTTCATCCAGGTGCAGTTAAAACATCTGGCCCTTGTTGACAGAGAACGCGAGCTGTTGCAGGAGATGACTGCCGCCACAAAACAAACATGTGCAACCATGGATCTGTCTCTAGGCCCTTCCGCACCTGCAAGCCAAGATATCACGATGCACTACAGCTTTGATTACGCACAGCAGGTGAATATCCAATATAATGTTGCTTTTTGTTGTTAAAGGAAAACTTACAGGAACGTTTGAGTGTATTTGACTGTAGGGCCCTGTAGGGAACGTCATGCTATTGCCCCCCCCCCCCCCCCACCCAGTAGATATTCAAAATAGTAGGATATCACATACAGTATTAACATCTTCCCTGGAGCGGGAAGGGGGCAATAGCATGACGTTGCCTACAGGGTCCTGCAGTCACCAAATACACTCCAAATACAACTCCAAAACTCCAATTCAATAATTTTTTATTTCTCCACGTGGTGAATACACAGGTCACAACATGCTGGCAAATACTGCGGCATGGTCATGCTGGACCTACAAAAGGCCTTCGACACTGTCAATCACTCCATTCTAATGGACAAGCTAAAAGCAATTGGTTTTGATAGCCTATCAGTGAGCTGGATGCAATCCTACCTGGAGGGGAGAGAACAGATGGTAGAGGTAAACGGTACTCTATCCCCCCCCCTCACAGTGAGCTGTGGTGTTCCACAAGGAAGCATACTAGGACCGCTACTCTTCCTAATTTATGCAAATGACATGTCGTCAGCCTGTGACTGCAACTTGTTCCTGTTTGCGGACGACTCAGCCCTGCTGGTCTCTGACAAGAACAAATTGCAGGTTGAAAAAACCCTCAGCACGGAACTAGGCAAAATCTGCATATGGCTCGCTGATAACAAACTATCATTACACATGGGCAAAACAGAGTCCATTCTCTTCGGTTCAAATAACAAACTCAGCAAGACCGACGGTTTCTCAGTTACAGTGGGTGACAATATTGTCACAAGGAAAGACGAAATTACCTACCTGGGTTCCATCCTAGAGGCAAATCTTTCCTGTGACAAAATGGCATCCAATGTAATAAAAAAAGTCAACCAACGAACTAGATTCTTGTACCGGATCTCCTCTCTGGTAAACAAGAATACCCTGAAGACTCTGGCAGGAGCACTCATTCAAGGGTACTATGACTATGCGTGCACCTCATGGTACCAAAGCACCTCAAAGGCGCTTAAAACAAAATTACAAACATCACAAAACAAACTGGTCAGACTACTACTTGACCTGAACCCCAGAACCCACCTCACCCCTGCCCACTTTGCCAACCTAGGATGGCTTAGAGTAGACGACAGAGTACAGCAACTTGCAATGGGCCTGGTCTACAAGATACACTATACGACCGGGGTGCCCATGTACATGTCAAAATACTTCCCAAAGGTCAGTGAATACCACAACCACTACACCAGAGGAAGCTCAACAAATCATGTTAAACCCAGATTCGGCTCAAACAAGGGACTAAACACGTTCCGCAATTATGCCACAACAATGTGGAACGCCCTACCCAAAGCTGTAAAGGAATGTGAATCCCTGCCCACATTCAAAACCGCCCTTAAAGAGCACCTACGGGAGGCTGCAATTCGAAACTGGCCACCGTAAATGCCCAAAACCCCCACCACCTCCTAATAGACAGTCTCCTCCCCACCGCATGTATATATTCCCTCCCCGCCGTATGTATATTTCCCTCCCACCCACCCACCCCCTCCTAATGTACAGTCCCCTCCCCATCATATGTATATACTCTGTCAGGATCTAGGGGTAACAGTACTGTATATTTGAATACCGCCTATGTCACAAATGTATCAGTACTAAATACCTATATGTCCCTATGCCATAAATGTCATGTATGTTGTGTATGTCATAAATGTCTATATGAATTGAAAATGGGGGACCCTGATGGAAACAAGACAAACGTCTTTCTCAGGTCTGCATCCCCTTAACAATTGTATGTATTGAGCCGTACTGTATTGTACCCATTCTGCAATCTGTTAAATAAAGTTTTCATTCATTCATTCATTCATTCATTCATGCTTACAGGAACGTTTTGGAGTGTATTTGACTGTAGGGCCCTACAGTCCTGCGGTCACAATAATTTCTTCCTATTTTGGTTGTAATTAGAGAGAGGTCATCAATCGGCACACATGCGATGCATGCATGCAATTCGTATCTGCGATTAACCCATCCCGTCGTCCTTCCCCCCCAAGGGCAGCCGGGAGTAGACAGGCGTCAACGTGAGCCGCGCCAGGGGACCAATCCAAGTGCTCCTGTCCGTCTTCGTCAAGGATGCCACAGCGTTAGCGATCTATTGTTGTGCATGTTTTTCCATTGGGTTTATCTTATCGGGGGGGAAACCCTTGCGAGCACGGGGAGAACATGCAAACTCCACACAGAAAGGCCTGGGAGATACCCCACCTGGGTAACTGGCATCATGGAAACCTGGTCCCCAAGCGGGAATCGAACCCTGGACCTTCTTGCTGTGAGGCGACAGTGTTAACCACTACACCACCGTGCCGTGTAATGATAGATGTATAACCTGAACACTGTACATATCTGTTTTCAGGAAACACTGGGCTATACAAATAATATGCTGTGATGTCACATGAATGTATAAATATATGGCCATGCATTTAATCTCTCTCTTTTTTATAAAATCATTATAGCCAACATGCAATATATCCCATTGATTGGTACAATGGGACAGACATTTGTTTTATACAGCTATAACCTGCATTCTTTCAAATATATCATTAATCAATAAAACAGATATTGGAATACACTATGTAGCCTATGTGTCTAATGAATAATGCTGCGAAAGATTGGACACAACACAAGCTGTGTAAACAAATAGGTCAATATAATTTAATTTAATAAATAAAGGTTTTCAATTCTATTCAATAACTGAAATATACATTATTCAGACTAGTAGTTATATTACTACTACAATACAAAATGTTTGATTTTGTATCTGATCTGTCATGACAGCATGGCTGTCACAGCACTTAATTGTGTTAATACTATTCAGGGGAGAGGTGTGGCTGGGAGGTATTGTTTACGCCCAGCAGAATCCTGGCAAAAGGTGTCAAATCTTTAAGAGCTGTTTTCTCTGCTTAAGTCTCTGGGGAAAAAAGACTGCTACAAGATTTAAAATTAGCACATCACAATAATAACATTCTCAGATTTCAAAGTATGACACATCATTTGAAAGCTTACATTCTGTACTTTCACAATCTGGAAAAATCTGGAAAATGAAAATATAGACATGTGGGCTAAAGCACTGGACATGGTCACATATGTGAACACAATGTTCATTGTCATTACAGGCTGAGAAAAGAATTCATTCTTCACTCATATGTCACTAAGCATAGCTTTATAGGTTAGTTTAACCCCCTTAGTTGTGAGTACACGGTACATAAACACACATGATGTTTCTCAACACAACAAACCAGATCATTTTCACATCTGTAACAAACAACCCAATTTGCATGGAGAAGCTAAATACCAGTGACAAGACAATTCACACATAACTCACATCGTATCCTAAATGTAGTGCAGCAACACTCGTTTTGGAAAACATCGTTATTTACAAAACATTTAGAAGGGAAAGAAAGAAGAAGTGTTCAAGGTCTGGTCAAGACCCTTCCTACCGTGAGCGCAGATCAAGCAAAACTGCAGTCTCTAACAAGGCACCGATAGTAACACAGCATTCCTGTGTTGTCCACATGGGCAGCGTCGCCGCTCCATCCCGCCGCTACGGTTCCCCTTGTTGACGCAGTCCTCGCCGGCCGGGCTCAGGGTAGGTTCGACTAACATCCTCTGTCAAAGATGACGTCGTAGTCAGAGTGTTTAAAGCATGTTATAGTCTCAGAACGTTCAACAGTGTAGCATTAAGCTAACGGCCACTCTCGGCCGATAGCAGCAAGCTAACATTACCTAGCCTAGTGACACAACAGGCTAGCGCCCGCAGCTAACAGCTGACTGGCTAACAGGTAGGCCACAACTAGCACGCAAGCTAAGCAGCTATCACCTGAACTTGTACACAACGATATAACAAGCCACACTCAGACAGGCCGCCGTTCTGAAACCCTCCTCACCTTTTAAGAGAGAAGAGAAACGAGATGTTAACACAGTTTTACAACGGTGATTTTACCATCCGGCGGAGCCAGCACAAGTCCCATCTGGGCTGTAGCCGACTTGAACATGGATTTTCCGATAACGATCATCCATGCCCACATTTCCTCGTTTAGGGTATACTCTCATTTGCATATGAAAGACGGGGCCTATACGGTGACAGAGAAGTACCCACGCGTGCAGAGATCCTGGGATCACCAGTTCTACTGGTCGTGGCCCACTAGTTGCTATAATGGGCTTCAAACCAAGATCCTCCGCCGTCGCCTAAAAAGCTGAACAAAGGACCCTAATCTGGGGCCGGTTTTCGTAAACATTGTCAGCTAGCCCCCATAGCACTAACAGACAAGTGGAGCTCGCAAGCAAACATTACTCACCAAACCTGGAACCCACCGCTTCTCACAACAGCGGCGCGTCCTACAGTCCAGCTGTGTCGCTGAAGGGTTTTACCCCAACCAGCCGCAGCAAGGAGAACTGCAGTTGGGAGGCATGTAGCAGCGTGAACTCCCAATACGAAAAAACCGGTGGAGGTGTAGAATGATCATCATCTTCCAGACACTCCAGTACGAAGACAATATCGCCGTATTTTCTCGAATATAGTGAGAGAGAAAATAAAGATATGATGTCAACGTATCTCTTGTTTTCCAACTTTCTCCTACTAACAACCTCGTCAAGTGGGGATCTACCAAAGGCACTTCCTTGTGGTGAAGCGAAGAAGGATGCGAGTAGGTGGCCACACACCTGCTTATGAGGGTAAGCTGATGGGGGTGTGGTCAGACGAATATTGGGATATAAAGGTACATTGTGGAATTTTATTCAGTGCGCGTGCACAAGCGAGGTACAGTGCGTGAGTGACGCCGAGCGAGAGCCGTTACGATACAGAACAAACTATACTGCTTTGACGATTTCAATAAAACAGACCATTCTGAGTCAATGGTATGCAAAACTGTACATTGGAATATCTTAACATGTATTTACCACCTTCCTCTGCACGAGGCCACAGATGGGTTTTATGTAACACAAGGACAATGAATGAATGAATGAATGAATGAATGAATGAATGAATGCATGCATGAAAACTTTATTTAACAGATTGCAGAATGGGTACAATACAGTACGGCTCAATACACACAATTGTTAAGGGGATGCAGACCAGAGAAAGACTTTCGTCTTGTTTACATCAGGGTTCCCCATTTTCAATTCATCATAACATGACATACAGATAGACAGTACTGCTACATCTATAGATGACATACAGAGATATAGACAGTACTGCTACATCCAGACATTTATGACATACCAGATCTACAAATATACATTACTGTTTAAGAGTACAACGCCTGTCATATAGACCTATAGCGTTGGAAACTCTGATTAAGGAGAGGAGAGGAGAGGAGAGGAGAGAGGAGAGGAGAGGGAGAGGGAGAGGAGAGGAGAGGAGGAGAGGAGAGGAGAGGAGGAGGAGGAGGAGGGGAGGAGAGAGAGGGAGGAGAGAGAGGAAGAGGAGGAGGAGGAGGAGGAGGAGGAGGAGGAGGAGGAGGAGGAGGAGGGAGGAGGAGGAGGAGGAGGAGGAGGGAGCGGGCCACGGCGGACCAAAATAAATCGCTCGTTATACCACAGAAAGGCAGAACGCATACCAACGCAGAGAGAGAATACAGCCAATTAAATCATAATCAACACAGACCCGCCCCACACAGCTACTAAATATAAAAAAAAATTATTTCACTCACCATTGACGACGTTACTTCTTAAGGCCTCTACATGCTACAGCAAATTCAAAGCAACTTCAACACAACATCGGCGCGATTTCAGCGCGCTTGTTGCAGACAGTCTTGTAGACTGTGTTGCGAGGACGTTGCGTACCTGTCTCCAAAATCTAATCTAAAGACCCGTTGCGTTGGTATTGCGTAGCAGTGATTGGTTGGTAGTGAATGGGGGCGGGGCTGTCTGTCACTTCTAGTGTTTTCCTGGCTCGAGACCAAAAGAAAACTTTCTGACAGGAGCTCGAGACCAAAAGAAAACTTTCTGACAGGAGCTCGATAGCTAGTGTATTGTTTCATTACACTTGTTTAATTGTTTGTTTAAAATGAATCAAATGCAGGAACGTATTGCAGAGGAGGTCCGAAAGTACCAACATTTATATAATAGCGGGTCTAAAGACTACAAGGATAGCATTATGACGATGAATCCGTGGAAGGAGATTGGGGAAACAATGGGGATGGACTGGGTTGATGTGGCGATATAACTATATTACACTATATACAAGAACACAAGCGAAAACAAACATAAACAGGGCTATTATTATACTAACGATGTATGGTTGAGAAGGGAAATCCGTTTGTAATTGCTAGAGTGCGCACCTTCGGCTGCCCAAAGTATTCAGGCGGGCTGGGCGCGCTCGAGCCGCACATCCGGGGTACATTTTGTTGCATCATAGGCTGCGCGTTGATTTTGCAGAAGCATAAAGGTAATGTGTCTGCAACACCGTTGCTTTGTCGATGTTGTGTTGAAGTTGCTTTGAAGTTTCTGTAGCATGCAGAGGCCTTTAGGAGGAAATAGTGTCCCTGTCGCTCCTTGTAAATGAAATCCATCCTTCGCTCTTTTCTGATGAAACGTTCAATGACCTCCTCTGCAGTTGCAAATCCAGCAATGCAACAAACAGCAGTCTTTTGTGATCTAATCGATCCTTCATTTGCGTGAGGATGCTGTCGAAATCCACTAAACATTGTTCTGTTGATGCGTGACACACGTTCCATTTTCGGGACTCCGACTCCGACAGGTGGTCACTCAGACAGTCACCCAAGCGATTCACCCAAATAAAGTTTTCATTCATTCAATAATTTGCTGTCTCGTTATAACACAAACAGCTCACCATGAACCATGACCAGCTTAATTACGTTAGTTACAGTGGCGGCCGGTGGGTACTTCGCCACTAGGGGCGCTATACCAAACATTTTGCAAAATGCAAACATGTACAGTACAGTACCACGCAACACTCATGGCAAGACGTGAGCGATTCGACTCACGCTCACGGCAATGAATCGGCTCTTATGAACGAGTCGCTCAGCTGTTACTACAACAACACACAACCAGTCAAATAAAGTATAGTCTAGACTCTAATTCACAACTTGAAACATAATATATAAATAGAAAAGTTAGAAACAAAACTCGCCCGTCTACAAACACAGGCAGATCTCTCCCTCTCTCCTTCTCTCTCTCACACACAGCGCGACGTGGAATCGATTCGTTACACAATCAGACCTATTATATACCAAGAATAACTTCAGTATGAGTACAGGGCTGTACACATATTTTGCATATTGTTAAACGAGCCAAGGCTAGCTATTAAACTATCGATATGAATCGAAAATCTGGGACCCTGATGTAAACAAGACAAACGTCTTTCTCTGGTCTGCATCCCCTTAACAATTGTGTGTATTGAGCCGTACTGTATTGTACCCATTCTGCAATCTGTTAATAAAGTTCTCATTCATTCATTCATTCAAACATAGACGATATTGAACAAGCCATAATCCACGTATTTTCAATCCGAGAGAGCTGCAGTAGTTAAATCAATGAGCCATCGACATAGTCAGTGTGGTAATAAACGTTATTATTGCATCCAAGATTGATACACGGCTGGCTAGGCAGTTGGTAGTCATAGTCTTGTGTTATAAAATAAATAAACAATCAGCAATGTCTCGCTTCATGAATGGCCAGCAGTAGTACTGCTCCTAAAAAAAACTATTTACAAACGTTAACGTTAAGCAGAGAGAGAGAGAGAGAGAGAGAGAGAGAGAGAGAGAGAGAGAGAGAGAGAGAGAGAGAGAGAGAGAGATTTCTTCAACCTCGAACCTAAATTCCTTAGCAACCCGTGTTACCAAGTAAACAAATCACGGAACGATAGCCTAGTACTACTAACGTTAGCTCCCAGAACGATAGCCAGTTAGCCCGCACCAGCCTAGTACTACTAACGTTAGCTGCCAGAACAATAGCCAGTTAGCCCGCACCAGCCTAGTACTACTAACGTTAGCTGCCAGAACGATAGCCAGTTAGCCCGCACCAGCCTAGTACTACTAACGTTAGAGAGAGAGAGAGAGAGACTCACTGTTTAGTTGAAACGTCCAGGGCAGGAGAGCTTGATAAACGTGTATAATCCGCCATATAGCTTGTTAGCCAAGTGTTAGCTCAGCTGAGCTCGTCGACGTTAGCACAACACTCAACAAGTACATTCCTTTGTCCATTTCCGCTCGAACAGACTGCAAACTACCTGGCGTTCTATCGCCATGCTCTAAGACAAACTCTAACCTTAACCAACTTTGAAAGAGTGCCTAAGCTTAACAGTCTAAAGAACTTGCAGTCACGGCACGGCACGCTCTAAGACAAACAACAGTCCTAGACCAAGCTAGAAGCTAGAATTGGAACATTAGAAATTGGATTCGGCCAATCAGAGATCGTCTCTGTGAAATTCTGCCATGGAAAAAAATACTGGCGTCGGCCAATCAGAGAGCGTCTCCGCGAAATGCGGCTATGGAAATTCTCACGGAAGTTCACGCTGCTTTCTAGACCGCTTCAAATCGCGCTCGGATTCCAACATAATAGTCATATTTCAACGCACAACGCCGTATGCACTGATTGGCTGTGACGGAGACAGCGATCAAACTGTGACGCGGACTCAGAGCGCTATCGCGTATAGCCCGGGCCGAGAAATACAAAAAAAAAAAAAAAAAACGTGATGTCACTTCCTGCTCTGGAAAACGATGTTTTTTTAATTTAGATAATAACGTTATATTGTGCATTGGAAATACAAACATACTTAAAATGAGTAAATATTATTAATTTTAAACATGTTTATATTATTTATAGGGCTATAAAACACAAAAACGAAAAAGTTTTATTGTCTTCTTCTCTGATTTAACAGCAGCTGGCCAGCAGGTGGGTCGGCGCCCTAGCGCCCCTAGTGGTAGAGCCGCCACTGGTTAGTTAGCATCCAAGCTAGCGTGATAACGTTAGTAGTTATTAGCATCCAAGCTAGAAACTGCTAGGCTGCCTGCTTACAGTACCTGCAATAATGTTGTCATCCTCCTGGACAGATAGACTTGTTAAATCATAATATCCACAGGTGTGTTGTGCTGGTCCTCAGTAAATGTCCCGCCGGCAAAAAATAAGTTGCTATTAAAGTGCTAAATGTTAGATACACTAATATAGAGGTTTCGAATGTGGCTGCTCTGTTAATAACATTTTCAATCAATCAATCAATCAATCAATCCCGCGAGGGGAAAAACAGCCGTGTAGCTACAGAGCTGCAGAGTAGGAGCCATACTCTGATTGGATTTGCAAGGCTGCCAATCATTCAACCTCTGTGTATTGGATGTCAAGGGCTGTCAATCATTCAATCCCCCATTCAATGGCAAGAGATTAAATGCACAGACCGTGCTTAGATGACATTAATAGCCTATTTTGATTGGCTATTATTTATTATTTATTTAACTCTGGGTTAACCTGTGCAGTTATCCTGCACGAATAATTACTGCAGTCATTACTGCAGTGCAGGCCTGCTCAGAGCTGTCAATTTTGGCCATTTTTGAAGAAAAAAATAATTCACTGGCATTTTTTTACAGAGGAAAACATTTATAACAAAAAAAAATAATAATAATAATAATTAAAAAAAAAATATATATATATATATATATATATATATAGGTATATATGTAAATTAATAATAATTATGAATTATGAGTGAATTTGTGTTTCACGTGTTGTCATAGAGAAACCTCCACTGGTCAGTGGCGAATTCTCCTGGAAGCCAAGGGAAGCCTGGCTTCCCTAGAATTAAAAATTAAAAATTGTAAATTATAAAAAATTATATATTTTTTTAAATTATTAAAAATAATATATATATATATATATTTTTTTTAATAGTTTACAATAATAAAAAAAACATAATTTTTCATCTCTGTGTTATAATAATTTTCTCCCTCCTGGAGAAATTAACCGAACGAGCGAAACTGCGCCCACTCTCTCTAACACTTTGTCACTGTCTGAGGCAGCCATCCTGCCCTGGAGGCTCACGACATAAAGCTGTGAACGAGGTTAGGAGTAGGATGCCAGGCAGTTTTTTTTTTGGTTTATTCATCCTATTACCTCATTATTAGCCAATAAGATTCGAGCTGGGTTGGGCTTAGCTCCTTAACACGCCCCCAGCTTGGTTCTCTAGGTAGGGGCAGAGTCTGCGTAGGGGAAAAATATCCTAATTTCGCGTCTGGCCATAGTGGCCAATCAAATCACATTAAAAGCAAACGTGACCAAATGTCTTGGCCTCGCGAGATGAAGCACCACTTTGGCATAATTATGCAATGAAGCATATAGCACTTTATTAGCACTTATTTTTCTACCTTTACTGAGGACCAGCAGCCAGCACAGCACACCACTGTGGATATTATGATTTAACAAATCTATCTGTCCAAGAGGAGGACCACATTATTGACCAGGTAAGCACTGAGCAGCCTGAATAACTAACTTTCTAACTAACGTTGGTTATCAGGCAAGCTTGTAGACCCTTTCATGACTGCAATGCAAGCCAGGGGCTGGAATACGCAGTCACTTATTCCTCCGTAGTAGCCAGGTTAATGTGCACAGTAGCGGCCGCTGGGTACTTCGCCACTAGGGGCGCTATACCAAAAATTTTGCAAAATGCAAACATGTACAGTACAGTACCACGCAACACTCATGGCAAGACGTGAGCGATTCGACTCACGCTCACGGCAATGAATCGGCTCTTATGAACGAGTCGCTCAGCTGTTACTACAACAACACACAACCAGTCAAATAAAGTATAGTCTAGACTCTAATTCACAACTTGAAACACAATATATAAATAGAAAAGTTAGAAACAAAACTCGCCCGTCTACAAACACAGGCAGATCTCTCCCTCTCTCCTTCTCTCTCTCACACACAGCGCGACGTGGAATCGATTCGTTACACAATCAGACCTATTATATACCAAGAATAACTTCAGTATGAGTACAGGGCTGTACACATATTTTGCATATTGTTAAACGAGCCAAGGCTAGCTATTAAACTATCGATATGAATCGAAAATCTGGGACCCTGATGTAAACAAGACAAACGTCTTTCTCTGGTCTGCATCCCCTTAACAATTGTGTGTATTGAGCCGTACTGTATTGTACCCATTCTGCAATCTGTTAATAAAGTTCTCATTCATTCATTCATTCAAACATAGACGATCTCTCTGTCTCTCGGATCAATCAAATCAAATAATTAACACATGTATGTTGTCATTTTAAACAACTCACCATTCATTCATTATGCATCAGCAGCAACACAAACACGCACAGCTCTCTCTCTCTCTCTCTCTCTCGCTCTCTCTCTCTCTCTCGCTCTCTCTCAGATGATGTCATATCCATTCAATAATAAACACATTTGTAAAGCTCGTTATTTTAAACAAGTTACCATTCATTGTCTGAGTGGTTATGTCCCACATGCGGCGAAATGAGAGCGAGAGCGAGAGAGAGAGAGAGAGCGAGAGAGCATTTTAGTAGTTACATTTTCAACAAGATTGCTGCTATTTAAACACTTCATGGAAACGGGGTAACGTTAACCTTATGTCGACTGTAGTATTGTATGACCTCGACATAACGTTTAAACGTTAACGTTACTCCGTTTCCATGCACTAAGTGGCCAGCTAAGCTAACGGAGCTAACAGCTAGCAGTAGCTGTAAGTCGTTACAACGTTATGCGGCATCAGTAGACAACGTATCATGTATTAAACTAGAGTTAAGATCGCTAATCTACCTTGTTGTTGGCTTGTTGATAAAGTATATCCACTCCATGGCATTGTCCATCCAGCCTGTGTTGATGTCCATCCATTGTCCATACATGTCCCTCCACACTGCCTCCATAATATAGCTTGTTGTTAGTTAGCCAAGAGCTGTGTCTTTGTCCATTTCCGCCTCGAACAGCCTGCAAACTACCTGGCGTTCTATCGCCATGCTCTAAGACAAACTCTAACCTTAACCAACTTTGAAAGAGTGCCTAAGCTCAGTGTAGTTGCTGTTGTTGTTGACGAGTCGACTGAGTTGCATTCTCTCTAGCCAACCCGAGAAATGCGGCAATGGAAAAAAACTGGCATCGCGTCGGCCAATCAGAGAGCGTCTCCGCGAAATGCGGCTATGGAAATTCTTCACGGAAGTTCACACGCTGCTGGCTAGACCGCTTCAAATCGCGCTCGGATTCCAACATAATAGTCATATTTCAACGCACAACGCCGTATGCACTGATTGGCTGTGACGGAGACAGCGATCAAACTGTGACGCGCACGCAGAGCGCTATCGCTTCTTGCCCGGGCGAGAAATACGAAAAAATAAAAAAAAAACGTCACTTCCTGCCCATGAAAACGATGTTTTTTTAATTTAGATAATAACGTTATATTGTGCATTGGAAATACAAACATACTTAAAATGAGTAAATATTATTAATTTTAAACATGTTTATATTATTTATAGGGCTATAAAACACAAAAACGAAAAAGTTTTATTGTCTTGTTCTCTGATTTAACAGCAGCTGGCCAGCAGGTGGGTCGGCGCCCTAGCGCCCCTAGTGGTAGAGCCGCCACTGAATGTGCACCATCAAGCACTGCTTAAAAGCTAGCGGTGGGTCCAAAATATATCAGATATAAATGTCAAAGGTACCCAGCCAGGGGCGGATTTAGGATTGTAGGAGATCCGGGGCTTAGCCCAGATGGGCCCCCCTTTTTTTTTTTTTTTTTTTTTTTTTTGGCAGGCAAGGGGTGGTTTGTAGGGGGTCAGGCACGACCCCCTCCACGACAGATTTTTTTTTAATTTAATGAACCTGTACGTGCAATTTCCTGCAATATAGAGCCTTCAATCTTGACCAATAAAGCTGCTCTTTTCACTATAAAACTCAGTTAACCATAACGTAGTTATGGTTAGATTTATATATTGGGGGGGGATATATCATATTTTTCATATAATCAAAAAGTGGTGGAGCAAGATCATACCTTTGCTCCCCCAAGTTCAATAGTGGGAGAGCAGAGATGCTCCGAATGCTCTTATGGCCAGTCGTCTATGATTCACTGATACAAAGTAAAATAGTGCAGTGCAATAAAATTGTTAGTAAAATAGAATAAAATAATGCAATAGTGCATTGCAATAAAATAGTTATCATCGTATTTTTTCGGGAGGCCGGTAAGGAGTGCATTACAGTAGTCGAGTTGGCTTGAGATAAAGGCATGGATCTGGTTTTCAGCGTCCTTTTGATTTATAAATGGCCGTACTTTAGCTATGTTTCTAAGGTGGAAGAATTAAGTTTTTGTCAACTTGTTGATTGTGATTTAAAGCTTAGGTCTGAGTCTACCATAACACCAAGACTTAACTCACTCAAATACAGTTAGCAGCTGGATAGACCACAGATGGAAATTAGCTTCTGCTAAATCTGGTGCAAACATATTTTCATGTAACAATGATGAATTGTATAAAAAAAAAAAAAAAAAAAAAAAAAATTTAAAATAGATTCGGGGCTTTTCAGAATACATCCGGGGCTTGAGCCCAGGTAGCCACCCCCTAGCTCCGCCCCTGTACCCAGCGTTCCATTAGGGTTTCACACACACATGCGGTGGGGTTTGAAAGCTCGGCGTTGCTAATAAACATTTTAAATCATTTTTATAAACGAGTAAAACTGAGGCTGAGCTAGCCTTCGCTAAAATGGCTGCTTCCGCATTTTACAGTAAGAGCACTCTGATGGCTGGGCGCGCCGCGCACAAGACACGTGAATGAATGAATGAATGAATGAAAACTTTATTGACAGATTGCAGAATGGGTACAATACAGTACGGCTCAATACACACAATTGTTAAGGGGATGCAGTCAGACCAGAGAAAGACGTTTGTCTTGTCTTGTTTGTCTAGACGTTTGTCTAATAGACAGTCTCCTCCCCACCGTATGTATATTTCTCTCCCACCCACCCACCCCCTCTTAATGTACAGTATCCTCCCCACCGTATGTATATTTATCTCCCACCCACCCACCCCCTCCTAATGTACAGTCCCCTCCCCATACTCTGTCAGGATCTATGGGTAACAGTACTGTATATTTGCATATCGTATATGTCACAAATGTAACAGTACAAAATTGCCTGTATGTCATGTATGTCCCTATGCCATAAATGTCATGTATGTTGTGTACGTCAGGAGAGCAGTAATAGAGGCAAAACGGCGTTACAAGGATAAAGTTGAACTTCAGTTTGAACAGGCTGACTCTAGAGGCATGTGGCAGGGCCTCAGAACAATGACAGACTACAAAGGAACCCCCCTCAAACTGAACAGTGACATCTCCTTAGCAAATGATCTCAACTCCTTCTATGCGAGGTTTGAGGCTGTGAATAACAACACCAGCCTACAAACCACGGCAATGGGGGGGGGGGGGTCTGCTGATGGAGACTCAGTGTTCAGGGTAACAGAGCATGAGGTGAGACGGATCTTTAAAAAAGTGGATATCAGGAAGGCAGCAGGACCGGACGGCATCCCCGGCCGCGTCCTAAAAGTCTGTGCCGACCAACTGGCCCCGGTATTCACTGACATCTTCAACCTGTCCTTGGAACAGGCCGTCATCCCCACCTGTCTGAAGAAGTCCACCATCATCCCTGTACCCAAAAAATCTACGCCCGCTTGCCTCAACGACTACCGCCCTGTAGCCCTCACCTCCATAGCCATGAAGTGCTTTGAGAAGCTAGTGAAGGGCTACATCTGTTCCTCCCTCCCAATCAACCTGGACCCTCTGCAATTTGCATATCGCCCCAACAGGTCCACGGAGGACGCCATAGCCCATGTGCTGCACACAGCAGCATCACATCTGGACAAGAGGAAGGGGAACTATGTGAGAATGCTGTTCATCGACTACAGCTCAGCATTCAATACCATAGTCCCCTCCAAACTCATAGCCAAGCTCAGGGACCTGGGCTTGAACTATGACCTGTGCCAGTGGGTCCTGGACTTCCTGACCAGGTGGTAAGAGCCGGCAACTGCACCTCCTCATCCATCACGCTCAACATAGGGGCCCCCCAGGGCTGTGTTCTGAGCCCCCTCCTCTACTCCCTGTACACACATGACTGCGTAGCACAGCGGAACAACAACACCATCATCAAATTTGCTGATGACACAGTAGTGGTGGGCCTGATCTCTGCCAACGACGAAAGGGCCTACCTGGAAGAGGTAGAGAACCTGTCACAGTGGTGTCAGGAGAACTGCCTCTCCCTGAACGTCAGCAAAACAAAAGAGATGATTGTGGACTTCAGGAGGTCGGGGGTCAAGGACTACAGCCCCCTCAGCATCGACGGGGCACCAGTTGAGAGAGTGAACAGTTTCAAGTACCTCGGAGCCCACATATCCGAGGACTTGACATGGACCACACACATTGACAGTGTTGTGAAGAAGGCACGACAACGCCTCTACTTCCTCAGGCGCCTAAGGAAGTTCCAAGTCAGTCAGAAGATCCTTAGGAACTTCTACTCATGTACAATAGAGAGCATCCTGACCGGCAACATCACCTCCTGGTTTGGGAATAGCACTGCACAAGACCGTAGCAGACTACAAAGAGTGACACGTTCAGCCGAACGCACAATTAGAGGGGGGCTTCCCACCCTCCAGAACATTTACAACAAGCGGTGCAAGGGGAAGGCTAAGAGAATTATTAAGGACTCGAGCCACCCGAACAACTGCCTCTTTGAACTGCTGCCGTCAGGCAAGCGATACCGGAGTCTTATGGCGAGCACAGAAAGACTCAGAAGGAGCTTCTATCCCCAGGCCATCAGGCTGCTAAACGAAAAATAATCGCTAAACGAACAATAATCACTATGCAACAACCATCAAATGCACACAGCACACACACCCACACACACTCACTCAAACAAACAACACACTGCAGCACCCACTCTCCACACTTTAGATCACACAAACACACTTACACTTTATATTTATTGATAAAGGATTTGCACTACAACTCGTACACCTACTGTGAATTGTACCTAAACTGCACCTCGTCCATTTATGCCTTGCACTATATAGTATTGTATATTAGTACACTGCACAGTATTGTATATTGTATGGTAACTACGTCTACGAACATTGTACATGTCTAAACTGAACACTGTGACCTCTTTTTTTTCTTCTAATTTTTACTATGTTTTTATTTCATACTTATCTTGTCATGCACAGTCTCTGGAGCGCAACAGTAAGAAGCATTTTGTACAAAAGTATTCTGTACTTCTGTATGACAACTATTAAAGAAACTTGGAAACTATGTCATAAATGTCACTATGAATTGAAAATGGGGGACCCTGATGTAAACAAGACAAACGTCTTTCTCTGGTCTGCATCCCCTTAACAATTGTGTGTATTGAGCCGTACTGTATTGTACCCATTCTGCAATCTGTTAAATACAGTTTTCATTCATTCAGAAGATGTACTTGGAGGTTGGAAGATTTCCATTGCCTCTCTGTTTTGCGACACAGATATCGTAATTCAACCAAAGGCAGCCGTTTACGGGACGAACGGAGCGAGTGACGTCATCTAAGATGGCCGCGCGTCGCTGTTAAAACTAGCCGCAAACGTTTCTACAGCCAGACTGTTTACATTGAGGAGCTTTTAACTCGCTTCTCTGCTACAAACCCGTTATCAAAGGACCAGTTAAACACAACACATGTGTTATCGGTCACCGTCAACTCCTCCGTGCAAACATTACTGACTTTGAACCCGATTGTGAACAAGATCAAGTGTGTTGTTGTCTTTGTTGTGAGTCGGACCAGAGACATCCACGTTGGATGCAATGAAACGAGTCTCTCGCTAACGTCTCTGTGGCAGAACTGTACTGGATCAACACGTAAGTACAGTTATATTTACATTGTGTTCCTCTTATCGCTCCTTCCTAGCAGCAGCAGCAGAAAGGAACCTTTGACACAGGACAACATAGTTATCTAGGATGGCTGACAGTAGACGACAGAGTAGAGCAACGTGCAGTGGGCCTGGTCTACAAGATCCACTACAGCAAACAGCACACAGGTGTCGTGTTGCTTCACACTGTAACTAATACCTGAGTCCTCTGCTGTGGTTGTGAGGATCTTTATCAGCTTCTCCGTAGCTCCATGACACACACTGTGTTCTTTTGGCCTCTCTCTCTCGTACACTACTCTGTACACTGTGTGCTATAATGCACACACGTTAACATAACACCACATCTCCCTTTCTACAAGCAATGGGTAGACTGCCATTGATTCCCCAGACCTTAGAGGATTATTCTGCCTCTATATCTAAAAGGTCTGTTCCTATCTGAACTGATCTAAACACTTTCTTTACGCCATACATAAACCATATAGGCTATATTAAACATTGATTGATTGATTGATTGAAAAGTTTATTAACAGATTGCAGAATGGGTACAATACAAGAATACAGTACAGCCCAATACACACAATTGTTAACCTATGGGAGACTGCAATTCAACACTGGCCCCTGTAAATATCCTAACCCAACCCCCTCCAATGTACAGTCATTTACCTAGTATGGTTTTGTCAATAGTCCAATGTACAATTTTGTTTGTTTGTACAGTGTCTCCCCCCCCCCCTCAATGTACAGTTTTACTTGTTTATACAGTGTGCCCCCCCCCCCCCCCAATCACCTCCAATGTAAATTACCCAGTATGGTTGTCAATATCCCAATGTACCCAACCCCCCCCACCCAACCTCCTCCAATGTACAGTTTCTACGTCAAATGTATATACTCCCTTTTCTTGACTCCTTCTGTATCACAAACAGTACTGTATTTGCAAATCTGGTATGTCATAAATGTATAGATGTAGCAGTACTGACTATCTGTATGTCATGTATGTCATATATGTCCTGATGAATTGAAAATGGGGGACCCTGATGTAAACAAGACGAAAGTCTTTCTCTGGTCTGCATCCCCTTAACAATTGTGTGTATTGAGCTGTACTGTATTGTACCCATTCTGCAATCTGTTAATAAAGTTTTCAATCAAGGGGATGCAGACCAGAGAAAGACTTTCGTCTTGTTTACATCAGGGTCCCCCATTTTCAATTCATCAGGACATATATGACATACAGGTAGACAGTACTGTTACATTTAGACATTTATCACATACCAGATCTACAAATATACAGTACAAAAATAGTCTAAAAAGAGAGTATACATTTGAGGGGGAAGAAACAGTACATTGGAGGAGGTGGGGCGGGTGGTTGAGGAGGCGGGGTGGGGGGGAACTGTACATTGGAGGGGGTTGGGTTTGGACATTTACAGGGGCCAGTTTCGAATTGCAGTCTCCCATAGGTGCTCTTTGAGAGTGGTTTTGAAAGTGGGTAGTGATTCACATTCCTTTACAGCTGTGGGTAGGGCGTTCCACATCGATGTGGCATAATTGCGAAATGTGTTTAGTCCCTTGTTTGAGCCGAATCTGGGTTTAACATGATTTGTGGAGCTCCCTCTGGTGTTGTGGTTGTGGTATTCACTGACCTTTGGGAAGTATTTTGACATGTACATGGGTACCTTAGTGGTGTAGTGTATCTTGTAGACCAGGCCCATTGCAAGTTGCTGTACTCTGTCGCAGGGAACAAAATAAACTTTTTGACTTACCAGCCATTTGGCTGGTAGATTTAAAAAAAAACTACCAGCCATGCAGATTTTTTTACCAGCCAAAAATTATAAATAGCTTTTTAGTATATCGCCATGTGTTATTATTACTATATAATACTCTCATATGCTATTTTCAATTAATATCATAAACAACATAAGGAATATTAGCCTAATTTTGAGTGGACTGAAGGAATGAGTCAGCGTTAATAGTTTTAAATGCAAATAATTTATTGAAACATAGAAGTGGGGTCGACACACACAAACACACACACACACACACACACACACACACACACACACACACTGTTTCAACTCACCACCCCTGCATCATATTGTAGTCTAGTCTGTCTTCAAACTTGCACTCCTCTCGAAACTTTCTTTTTCGTCTGAGAAAGGCGCAGTGGGTTTTCCTTTTAGCGGCAGGCTTACTCCTTCCATATGGTTCCACTTCCACATATTTGTAATTGTAACTAGGGGTGCACGATATTGATTTTTTGACACCGATAACTTTATGCTCCTCAAGCCGATAACCGATACCGATAACCGATATTTATTGTATTATAATTTTTTTTTAATGTATATTCCTGTAGTTTTGACCTAACCAGACAACAGAAACAAAAGCCAAGACAACAGTTTTGACTGATAAAGTGACCATATTTATTTTTCCAAATGAAAATTCACAATCCGTCAATAACTTATAATACATCCAACCTAACAAGTCACCTGCAACATCACCACCGCTACGATGGTGTGTTAAAAGCCTACGACAACGGCGCGAGCACGTTTGTACCTATTGACGAGGCGTTTGCTAAATTAAAGAAGTTTGACAGAAATGACCCAAGGGCTCAAGCCGCTAGCTTTTAAGCAGTCCTTGGTGGTGCAAATTAACCTGGCTACTACGGAGCAATAAGTGACTGCATATTCAACCAAGGGTTGCATCACAGTCATGAAAGAGGCTAGATTTGCAGCAGCTTTAGCTCCTCGCGCGTCGTCGTAGGCTTTTAACACAATAACACACCATCGTAGCGGTGGTGATGTTGCAGGTGACTTGTTAGGTTGGATGTATTATAAGTTGTTGCCCTTTCCCTCCTTGTGGAACTTCTGCATTGCATTTGTTACAAATAGCAAGCAAACTTTTTTCCTCTGAAACTATTCCGACAGCCATCTTTGTTTACATCTGCGCTGCTTCAGAAACTTACCTGGCTATGTCACAGCCAAGAAAGGGAGCGCTGGATTTGTGCAAAACGCCCTGTTCCTAAACCACACGCTATCAGTCGTACCACAGTACTGGCACAACGGGAGGAGCCCATAATAAAAAACAAACGCCCTTCATCCCAATTCACCCACACCGCATTTTTTTTTACCAAAAAATATATTATATTATCGGAGCTATTAATAACGTTATCGGGTTTATCGGGATGACGTCATAATTGCTGATATCGGCCCGATAATTATTGGCCCGATACTTATCGTGCATCCCTAATTGTAACCCAATTAATAATAATAATATTTACATTTATATATTTAATTACCGCATATATATATATATATATATTAGTGCTGTCAGGCGATAACATTTTTTTATCTAATTAATTACAGGATTTGTAATTAATTAATCTAATTAATCGCATAACCATTTTATGCCTGGTATTCTATATTCTATAATCAGATTTCAAATTGCATGTGTCCGGATGGCAGAATTCAGTACTGTACAAAACCTTCTGTTTAATCATCTTCCATCTATTAATTTGCTTAGCTTTTTCAGGTGTGGTCAATTTGAGCATGGTGTCAAAGATAAAAAAAAAAAAAAAAAAATTTATTGATATTCTCATTTGTAGGGATGCACCGAATGGGAAATTCTTGGCCGAAACCGATACCGAAAATAGGAAACAGTTGGCCGAAAGCCGAAAGTCCGAAAATGATTCATAGAATAGAATTTTTTTTTACCAATGTTGTTCACCTGATTATGGAAAAATATATGATTATGGCAAAACTTAACTTAAATAATAAATAATCACTATTATGGGTCCATAAAACATTTATTCAACACAAGCCAAGGTGCTTTAAAATTTTAATAAACATCTAGGTCAGTAGGCCTACAACAAAATAGTGTAAATAAAGACTGTAACAGCCAGGCCTTCAACAACAACAAAAAACAAATGCACCTATACGTGCATGCATACAAATGTGCAAACTGGATAAATCCACATGAATGTAACTTACAAACAAATTAAATTACAATTGAATTTCAAGAATCTGCAAATAAGGTGGTCTGTCCTCATGAGCAATGTAAACAAACTAAACATTGTATCATTTAGATACATAAAGTGAAAAGTAAACTGGATACAACATCCACAATCAATTACAAATGAAATGTAAATTCCAAGAATCTGCAAATAAGTTGGTCTGTCCTCATGAGCAATGTAAACTAGTAAACAAAATTGTATCATTTAGATACAGAAAGTACAATATATTGAACACTGTGCTGCTGTCATTTCCCCCTAATGATAACCTGAGATGGTGAATTATAACTCACAATGAAAATTGTTCAGGAAAGTGGGTATAGAGTAGACATGTAGAACTAGATAAGCCTATGATAAGCCAGCCTTGTCTACTTATTAAGGAAAAGTGGGAGGTTCTTTTTAATGAACAGTAGCTTCTCTGCTTTATCAGCCATAAGTCTGTTCCTCTTCTCATCAAGCACATGAGAGGCAGCACTGAACAGTCTCTCGCTGTCAGTGCTTGTGCATGGAGCACTCAAATACTTGCGTGCCACCTTGGCCAGGTCAGGAAAGCGGTCTTGTTTGTTTCTCCAGTATCCAAGAGGGTTCTCGCTTCTGGGGATGGGTACTTCTGAGAGATAATCATCCAACTGTTGAGCAGTTGGGCTTGTCACCCTCCTGGCATTTGAGAGGTTTGAGAGAATAAGATTGTATTTAAAATAGGGACAGTGCATAATGAACATTTAGTCAAATTTATTCACGCATGCCAGATCACTTGGCAGACAAATAAAATCATCTGACATGTCAAAAGAAATTACAAGATTATTAAGAATACATTGGTACCATGAAGTGCAAGCATAGTCATAGTACCCTTGAATGAGTGCTCCTGCCAGAGACTTCAGGGTATTCTTGTTTACCAGAGAGGAGATCCGGTACAAGAATGTAGTTCTTTGGGGCGGCTACGTGGTGCAGTGGGCAAGGCGCTCACCACGAATGCTGGAGACGCTCGGTTCGCCTGTTCGAGCCCAGCGCTCCACATTGCTTTCAGTTTAGCTGGTCGTCCACACTAATACACATTGGCAGTATTAGGGGGAGGGAAACTGATGGGTGGGGATCGGGCGTTGTGGACAGCGACTCCTACAGGTCGGTTGGTGCGCCTGCGCAGTAGAATCAGGAAGCGACGGGGGCGGGGCCCCTCCAAAGCCCAGACCCCTGATGCTGAGAGATCGCGCCGCGCAGGTGAAAAGATGCGACTGCTGTTACCTCGAGTATCGGAGGGGACTCGTGCAATGTATGACTTAGTCCACATTGCAGCCGGCTTGTGGGAGGCATGAAACAGCGTTCGAGACAGGGGAGGGTTGAATTGGATGATACGAAATTGGGGATGGGAGAAAAATGGAAAATGGGAGAAAAAGTGGATCAAACAAAAGAATGTAGTTCTTTGGTTGACTTTTTTTTATTACATTGGATGCCATTTTGTCACAGGAAAGATTAGCCTCTAGGATGGAACCCAGGTATGTAATTTCATCTTTCCTTGTGACAATATTGTCACCCACTGTAACTGAGAAGCCGTCGGTCTTGCTGAGTTTGTTATTTGAAATTTTTAACCGAAGAGAATGGACTCTGTTTTCCCCAGGTGTAATGATAGTTTGTTTTCAGCTAGCCAGATTCTGCCAAGGGTTTTTTCAACCTGTAACTTGTTCTTGTCAGAGACCAGCAGGGCTGAGTCGTCCGCGAACAGGAACAAGTTGCAGTCACAAGCTGACAACATCTCATTTGCATAAATTAGGAACAGTAACGGTCCTAGTATGCTTCCTTGTGGATTAATAAAGTTTTCAATCAATCAATTCAATCAAAACCCTATGCTACCTGGCCACGCCCCCCACTAAATGTATTGACAGAAGATTATGACCCGTTGTCACGATACTGGAATTTCGACTTCGATACGATACCTTGAAAAGTATCGATACTTCGATACCATTTCGATACCAAAAAAAAAAATATATATATATATATATATTTAACAAATTTAGCTTTTGTTGCTGGTTGATTCTCCTCAGCTTCGAGTCTGGTACTATAAGAGAAGATAAATATAACACTTTTAAAACCCTTTGTTTATCTTTAGATCACACATTTAAAAATAACTGTTCATCTCACTTCAATCATTTTTATTGCAAATGCAGAACATGGTATTTTCTCAAGCAGACAGATGTAAACACTGTAATCTGTGTTGCATGTACCTCACAAACTGAACAGTTAGTAACAGTTAAAGATAACGAGAGCAAGCGAGAGAGAGAGAGAGGTATCGGTAGATAGAGAGAGAGAGAGAGAGGTAGCGGTAGATAGAGAGAGAGAGAGGTAGCGGTAGAGAGAGAGAGAGCGAGAGAGAGAGAGAGAGGTAGCAGTAGATGGAGAGAGACAGAGAGAGACAGAGAGGCTATGCTCGGAGCATTTTAGTAATGTTACATTTTCGGAGCATTTTAGTAATGTTACATTTTCAACAAGATTGCTGCTATTTAAACACTTGGTGGAAACGGGGTAACGTTAACCTTATGTCGACTGTAGTATTGTATGACCTCGACATAACGTTTACACGTTAACGTTACTCCGTTTCCATGCAGTATTTATAACTGTGGCCAGCTAAGCTAAGGGGGCTAACTTTAGCTGGTAGCTGTAACGTTACAACGAAGCAGCTGTTGATATTATGCGCCATCAGTAGACAACGTATCATGTATTAAACTAGAGTTAATGGTTTAATGCTTCAGTCACAGTGACGTTGAAAGAGCAGCTGTCACGAACCTCTTTCATTTCTTTATGGAGATCGGCGCTGGCACTGCTATAACCGCTTGCAAATAGCATTGGGGCATTTGTAGCTTGTCCTTCGTTGTTTACTTTAAACCCGAAGTACCTCCAAACAGCACTTCTGCTGCTTTCTTTATCCACAAGCACAAGTTGCGGAGACTCTGCATTTACCATCTTCAGCTAAAATGTTTGTTTACTAACTGAAGAAGACGGCTCTCTGTGACTCTGTGAGGGGGAGGGCTGGACTCGGAGGAGCCGGGGGGGCAAGCACGCTGAGCGCTCTGAACAGCGCGTCAACAACTTGCGGTAGAACACTCGCCAGCTGGTGGTACCGATACTGCAGAAAGTATCGGTACTTCGGGAAATGAGTATCGAAGCCTTTTTAAATATTCAGTATCGATATGTATCGATACTTCGATATTTTTGACAACACTAAGAGGAGGTGCCGGATCCGATCAAATAGGTGCCGGTCTCAATCTGGCAGGTCCTGGCACAAATTAAGTCCTGCATTTATGTAATCGGCTTTGAATAAAAGCATGCCAACTAATTATTTTCATTCTTTTCCCCTCCATACTGTGATGTGATTGGTGGAGAGAAGCCTTTATATATGTCCTGGCTGACCAGTCAGTTCCAGACTTGGATCTACAGTATGGGCTCTCTGTGACCATCTGCATTTATCCTTGTAGCAAAACTCCAGTTCCAGTAGAAGACGTCCAAGATCACACCTACTAGAATGAAGGAGGAATCAGACCAGCAGGACCTCTGTAAGTCTGAACAAGACCTCCTACTGAAGAGACTTTAGTTTACTCTCCAGACTCAGAAGTAAATAAAGACTAGTATGTTGAGTTGTGTTTCCCTCTGTCCCAGATCCACCCAGAGACCTACTGATTATTAAAGAAGAAGACCAGGACGCGCTAGAGCCGCCCAAGGATACTTCTTTTGAGATGAAGGAGGAGCCCACAGACCACCAGGAGATCAGTATGTTGTTTCTTTCTCTTATCTTGATTTAGTCTTCTCCTTCCTCTGCTCCAGCATGTTTGTATGTCTCAGTCTTTGTCGCCATTGCTTTCTCTCCTCTCATTCTTTAATTTGATCAAACTCTTGTTCACATTCAGCCTAACTAGTTGGAGCACTTTATTCTGGTATCTCTTTTATAAATGGAACACCTTTGTCCTGGTTCCCCTGCTGGATTGAATAGCAACCAGGAGAACTAAGCTGATAGAAGGGATCCCAACTGTGATGTATTAAGCCTTAGCTAAAGGGATCAGTGGTCTTGTTTAACTTAAATAAATGTAATGGAGGAAAATGAAGTATGTTTGATTTGAAATAAAGTTCAGTATATAAATATAATAATTTGTAAAATAATACTGTAAATACTGGAGTATTTCCTTAGTTGCTGTCTCCCTCTGCCCCAGATCTACCTACTACTTCAATCATGAAAGAAGAGGCTCAGGACTCAATTACATCCTGTTTTAGATTTTGTATAAAGATAAAAAAGAAAAAACATAGTGTGACAAATCTGTAAATACTTTTTCTGTTCCAGATCCACCCAGTGACCTACTGATGATTAAGAAAGAGGAGGTTCAGGACACGCTAGACCCACCCACGGATATGTCCACTGGGCTGAAGGAGGAGCCCACAGACCATCAGGAGACCAGTATGTTACTTTTCTTTTTCCTTGTCTTTCTTTTCTCTTGTTGTCCATCCTCTGTTGCAGCATAGTTGTATGTCTCTGTGTCCACAGCTTTCCCTCCTCTTTCTTTCCATGAAGCCTCAATCTATTTGTTTTACCATAACAAAGTGTGGTATTTTCAGAAACATTGTTGAAGAGTCTGATGGATGGAAAGTCAACTAAATGGCCATGTGTTTCATTACTCTCTATGACTGTCTTGCACTAGCTGGTAGACCCTCCTGTATATGGCTGGTCCCTGGTCAAATACAGTTTGGAATAAATCCATAGGGAAATCTTTAGGTCCAGAGATTGAAGAGACCTACTGATTATTAAAAAAGAACATATATAATTAGTAAAAATAGTGACAAATCTGTAAATACTTAGTTTCTGTCTCCCTCTGTTCCAGATCCACCCAGTGACCTACTGATGATTAAAATAGAGGAGGTTCAGGACACGCTAGACCCACCCACGGATATGTCCACTGGGCTGAAGGAGGAGCCCACAGACCACCAGGAGATCAGTATGTTACTTTCTTTTTCTTGTCATCTTTCTTTCTTTCTTTCTTTCTTTCTTTCTTTCTTTCTTTCTTTCTTTCTTTCTTTCTTTCTTTCTTTCTTTCTTTCTTTCTTTCTTTCTTTCTTTCTTTCTTTCTTTCTTTCTTTCTTTCTTTCTTTCTTTCTTTCTTTCTTTCTTTCTTTCTTTCTTTCTCTTTCTTTCTTAGACATCTTTTTAAGTCTCTAGATGTGAGATTAAGAATTTACCTATGCGAATTCTTTAAAATGAATCTGATCCTTTTTATTCTGTCACCTATTGATTAAGGCTGTAGAGTAGACGTCTGCAGGGGCCTGACATGTCTGCCCCAGCCCGGCCCAAGCCTGTAGCATTCAGGCCCGGCCCTACCCTAGCCCGAAAAGTTAAGCAATTATTCGGCCCTAGCCCGACTTAAGCCTGAGGCCAATATTACGATGTGATGACTGACATCACACACACACACACACACACACACACACACACACACACACACACACACACACACACACACACACACTACCTACGTTACACACACAAATGCTACATTACGACAACAAATGCACAATGCAATAACGACATAGCTCTGCGGCTAACAAAGGCAACAATTACATGCCCACAGACATGACACTAAAGCGTACCGAAAACACTCTAACCAGCAGCCAATTAATTTGAGTAAATCAGGATGGACTCACCACTTCACTGTTAGATGAACGTCGGCAACAAAAACCTCTTGCGTTGAATAACTTTAACAAAACTCACAAATCTTCGCCAACCGGCTAAATCCAAGAACAATCATGCAAAAAGTTTTACAGTTTATTCCACTCTGCTGTACATTCGCGGGCGCTCTGAAGGAAAACAATGGCATCCACCGTTGATGGCTTCAGCGCTGTTCTCCTCTCCTCCAGCGTTCTCCCTGCAGTGCTGAAATATCGCTCACTCAAGCTGCTGCTAGCGGGTAACACATAGCATGCAAGTCTAGCTAGCAACGGCAGCTTCTCCATCTCCGACACACACGCTCTCAGCGGTCTAGCTTGTTGCTTTGATGGAAACACGACGCAAGGGCCTGATTGTGTGTGTGCGCACGACTCGTGTGTGTGTAAAATGAAGCGAGACAAATAAAAGGAGCCCGAGCCCTACCCGAACCCCATCTATGCATAAATAAATCATCCCAGCCCTAATCTGTCCATGGTGTCGTGCTCCCCAAACCACCTTTTCAAGTGGTCCCGGTTATCCGTCCCCGGGGACGGAACGCAGCGTTCTCATTACACTACTTTTTGGGCAATCGTGCTCCGAAATGGCCCCGGATGCCTAGTGAGAAAGCACCCTCAGATTCCTTTACCAAGAGCTTGGTGTAGAGCAGGAGGAATCCTAATTCCCAAGGAGAAAGAGTCCTCACTGCCAGTTTTTTTTTTTTTTTTTATTGGTCTTTTTCCCCCTCCATTTTCCTCCGATTTTCTCCCATCCCAATGTTAGTCGTATGCCAATTCCCAGTCCCTTCCTGGTCGCTGCGCTTTACCCCCCACAGTCAGATCATTTGGGAGAGTGGAGGCTACCACGTGCTTCCTCCGACACGTCCAGCCAATCACCGCTTCTTTTCACCTGGCAGCGCGGATTCTCATTGAGAGGGCGTAGCGTGTGGGAGGACCACACTATCCCCCTCACGTCCAATCCGCGCTTAGCAGGCGCCCCGACCGAACTGTAGGAGTCGCTGTTTACAACGACCCGGACCCACCCCGCCAGCTTCTCCCACCCTCTGATACAGCCAATTGTATCAGTGCAGACGGCCAGCCAAGCTGGTGACAACCCCGGAGCTGTGAGCTGGATTCGAACAGGCGAACCAAGCTCACAGCTCCGGGGCTGGTGACGAACGCAATCTCCGCTCGACCACCTAACCGCCTCCTCACTGCCAGTTTCTAACCATATCCCTCTTGAATGTAGAAGGTAAGATTTTCTTTAGTATAGTGGCACAGAGGCTAGCAAACCACCTAGAAAGGAATAGTTTAATAGATACCATACTGCAGAAAGCACACAAGTATGATATGGTACCAGATTCACCCAAGATAGAGAAAAGAGATTAGCAGGTGGTATTTTTAGATCTGGCAAATGCGTTTGTTTCAGTACCGCATAGCCTTATTTGGAGTGCGTTTGTTTTCTCTAGAGTGCCAGGGGTGATTGTAAACTTGAAAGCATACTTCCAAGATATTATAATGTGCTTTAGTACTAGTACAACAGCATGGCAGAGACTAGAGATAGGCATTACAGGGCTCTACAGTGCGACCATATTGCTCGCATATGCCCCTAGAAATATGTGTGTGCGAACCTGAAAAATCAATTACTCACACAGTGTGCGAGTGATGATTTCAGCCTCAATCATGCTTTTTTTTTTCTCCGCCAATAAATCGTTACAAAACTACAAGTCCCACATTGCACTCAAGCCAACGGTCCAATCACAGTAGAGTGATGTGACTGGTTTCAAGAGAAATACAGGAAATGACCAATCGGAAGCTCTCATTTGCTTGTTTACTTCCTGAAAATCCGCCATTGCGCTATGCGAGACTTTCCCGACAGTAACATTAAGTTTTATGTAATAGCAATAGATTTTAGAACACCTAGATTTATCGATAGCAATAGTAATATAACGTTAATGCAACAAAACGAATGCCTTGCTTTGTTAATCATAACGTTGATGCAGTAGCGTATGTCGTTGTGTTGGCTGTAACGGACATGACAATAACATAACGTGTACACATTAAAATTGCGATAATCGATTCTAACATTTTCAAATCGATGCAGTTGAATTTTCCCCTTAGGATCGATGCATTGCGATGCATTGTTACACCCCTACACCAAAGTCACTGGCCCACTGTGTATGTGTGTACAGCTAACTTGGCTAGCGTTATCAACAGCAGAGGTGGGCAATAGGGTCCAGCTGCAGCGCCGTACGGCCGGAGTGCAAGCGGTGTGACTAAATAAACTAAATCAGATAAAAAATTATCATAGTTCTGGTTTGCCTTAAGATGCAGTTTAAGATGGGTCTTGAACATGGAGTATGTGGGGCACTCTCTAATCACAACTGGTAGGCTATTCCAGTAGTTACCACCTTTAACAGAGAACACAGTTTTAGCAAAGGTAGTATACCGAAAGGGCACTGATGATCCTCCTCTACCATGTCAGCATGACCAACCTCTCTACTATATACTGATGATCCTCCTCTACCAGCATGACCAACCTCTATATATACTGATGATCCTCCTCTACCATGTCAGCATGACCAACCTCTCTACTGATGATCCTCATCTACCATGTCAGCATGACCAACCTCTCTATATACTGATGATCCTCATCTACCATGTCAGCATGACCAACCTCTCCAGATACTGATGATCCTCCTCTACCATGTCAGCATGACCAACCTCTCTATATACTGATGATCCTCCTCTACCATGTCAGCATGACCAACCTCTATATATACTGATGATCCTCCTCTACCATGTCAGCATGACCAACCTCTATATATACTGATGATTCTCCTCTACCATGTCAATATGACCAACCTCTCCATATACTGATGATCCTCCTCTACCATGTCAGCATGACCAACCTCTCCATATACTGCTGATCCTCCTCTACCATGCCAGTATGTCCAACCTCTATATACTGATGATCCTCATCTACCATGTCAGCATGACCAACCTCTCCAGATACCTGGACCACGGCACTGGCACCTTGGCACTGCAAGCTAATACATGTGTCCGAACTGGCTGAGTCTCTGGAGTACTGCAGCACTCTGCTGGGATACTATGACTTTTCTGGGGATGACTGCCAACGCTTTCAAAGGAAAGAGACAGGTGAATCCGTTGAATAATCTGCAGAAGAACCCTAGATTCCAGAAGGCTTTTAGTCAGCTTGGCGCATTGTCGCTGGTAACAGATGAGCTCCAACAGGAGATGGAGTCCTTCACATGCATTATGGATGGCCATGGTCCGATGAAGTCAGTTGATGCTGTGTGAGCCAAGATGCTGCAGAAAATGATGGGTGCTGATAAAGTCCTGGATGCAAACTCCAAAGTAGACATTGAACGCCTGCCTCCCCCCAAGGTCTGTCTCATCCCACATGTACAGCGAGCCAACTTCATAGTCGCCTGCTACAAAAGAGCAGAACAGCCAATATTCAAGAGGCCCAAAGCCTATGATCAAAGTATGGACTGGGAAAAACAATGGATGAGGAGGTGTTAGAACCTGTCTGGACGGTTGGACCCATCCTCCATCCTTCTCTTGTTGAGGTACTGGCCCAGAAAGTGGAGTCAGAAGAGCAAGAAGCTTGATAAGGAGGCAGATTACGCAAAAAATAACATGGATGAGGAGGATGGAGAGTACGAGTGTGATGAGGCGGAGGAAGAGATGGAGATCGAAGAGATAGACTTTGACAATTGTTTTAGTGATGATGATGATTAGTAGTTTAGGGTACAAAATACAAATAGAAAAAAAGACTTGAATGTTGTGTCAACAATGAAGATATCCAGTCCATGATATCCAGTGCATATGAAAACATATAGTTTGAACCTTAACAATAAATAAATCACTGATCAAAATCGCATGGGAAAATGTGTTAATTTGTCTATATAATTGTTTATGCAAAACTATAATATTTAGGGCATAACAGCATGGAGACAATCTTTATTACAATATTATTTCCAATATTAACCTAAATCGATCTCGTCCAATGCACTACATTTCAGTAAAAAGGGAAAATAGAGAAGTGATATATGTTTTTTTCAGCGTTTTTTGCTTTTTCTGTCCTGAAATTTAATCAAGATGTGTTTGAATCTTAAAAATAACAATTGTACTGAATTCCTTGGGTCAAACTTGTTTGGGAAAATGTTTTAATTTGTCTATATATGTTGTTAACTTCAAAAGTTATGCGGTTCTCTTTTTCTTATTTTTCAGGTTTTGGTTCAGGATAGGTGTAATAAAGGGTTAAAAATAAACCCCATGGGACATTATTCCAACCTGTTACCTGTCAGAATCTTAAAATAGACACTTAAAGGATTAATAAAAAACATCTTGGTTGCCCTCGGGCCTGATTCATAGAAGGTTTGTTTTGTGTATCTTAAATTCTTCTCTAGCTCTCCTTTTCCCATCTCCTCAAGCTGTGATTGTATCCCCTTCATCTGTTCCCTGTCACCCCCCCTCCCCTCCCTGCACCTGTTGCTCAAGTTTTCTCAAGTCTCTCTGTAATTGATCATATTTCATTTGCCTATACTTATTCAAGTGTGCAGTCTTTGAGATTAGGTATCCCCTCATAAAAAGTATTTCGATATCCAAACTTTTTCAACTTTTCATGCTCTATTTTTGACATGTGTGTTTCTTGTAGGAAGATCACTTGTGTCTTCTCTCTTCTGATTTTCGTCATAATTCTACTTCTCTTAACTGGGTTACTAAGACCATTGGCGTTCAAAGACGCCATTCTCAAGTTATGGTTTCCCGACATTCCTTTTCCAGTTCTTGCAGACATTAGCGGCTCCCCTTACCATACATTTTCTCCCGACATTAAACATGTAACATTTAGCACACATAGTGACCTGCAAACGAGGGGGGAACACCCACTCCTCTTCGGTATTTATCCCGTCGGTAAGTGCGAGGGAAAGCCCCTCGAAGGGAGAGGGCCCTTCGCTAAGGGTGTGAGACGAGGTGACCAACTGAAACCCCTCCATCCCTTAAATCCAACGTTAACCAATAAAGAAAACCTACGCTAATAAAAATTACCTCGCTCCTCCCGGGCGCTTATTTGAACATTACCACGGCCGTCATGACCGGTCCGAAGGATTCCACTCATTGTTATTTACGACGTATGTATTCGCTGAGCTTCTCTCTCGCCCTCAGTGCTGCTACTCGACCCGTCTGCCTGCCTGGTGTCGCCTCTGCGTTCCCTCTCCATCCCTCTCCTTTTCCCCTTCCATTTCTTCCACTGTGATGCCTCGCCTCTTCAGCTCGCTGTGCGCCTCGGTTGCGCTCGTGTAGGTCTTGACTCCGGTGACCCAATGGATCCGCATGCTGTGGTGTGGAGTCTGGAAGCGGATTCCTTTTATCTTTAGTGCTTTCTTTATACAGTTGTACTCCCTTCGTTTCTTCGCAACTTCAGGTGCATAGTCATGGTCGATATAGATTGTCTTGTTGCCCATTTGTATCTTTCCCTTCTTCCATGCTTCTCTCAACACCAGCTCCTTGGTCAGGTATTCCTGGAAGATAACGATAATGTGTCTTGGCGCAGCGCCTTCTGGCGGTCTTGTGGCCTGTGCACGGTGGGGCCCTTGCAGCTTGAATTCTATGTCCGGTGGGAGCGATAACTCGTTTTTGAGAAACTGTTTGATAAACTTTGGAACAGAGTCCCCCTCTTTTCCCTCCTGCATCCCGAATATGCGGATGTTGTTTTTCCTCGCCCTGGATTCCAGGTCAACTAACCTGTACTGTGCGACTCGGTGTTCCTCTAGACTCGCTCTGAGTGCATCCGACATCTCCGCCATCCAGTCCTCCATTTTGTCCACTCGGCTCTCCACCTCGTCCACTCGTTGATTTAGGCTCTGTATCTCAAAGGCGATAGTATCGAGCTTTGCCTTTATGTCTTCGCTAACTCTCCTGAGCTCTTCTTTTAAGTCGGTTTTCAGTTATTTTATCGCTTCAACTATGCCCACCTGGTCCATGCTCGCCTCGTATCCTGACTGCGCGCTGGCGGCCTGCTGCTGGTTGTTTATGCTAGCGGGGGCGTTAGCTTCGGTGTCGAGTCCTTTTCTCGTCTCTTTTTCCAAGTTATTGAATTTTTTCTTTTTTTTCCGGTTCTTCCCTTTCTTTCTCCCACTCATCTACCTTTCTGTCTTGGTTGAATGTTTTCTTTGAATTCTTGAGTGTTTGAAATTCACTTTGCCCGGGAGCTCTGCTTCTTATGCGTCTGTGCCCTCTGCTGGCAAACCGGAAGTCCAGTAAAACATTTTTAAATATTAAATAGCTAATAGAATCAATTGTTGTTTTTCTGGTAAATTAATACTTTAGATGAATCGATAACAAAATAATGGTTAGTTGCAGCCCTAGTGTTGGTGCCGTGTACAGGAGTTCAGTCGTAGGTGAAGAGGTATTCAGTACATTGTTCTGGGTCTGTAGTAAGAAACATGAGCATCACGTTCTGTTCAACGTTGCTTCCAAATAAAAAGAAAAAATGCCTTTCATTTGTATTTAGTTTAAACTTGTATTATTCAAAAGTAGTCATGGATTATGTGGTTATTTTGTAGACAAATGTTTCATCCAATTTACAGAAAACATACTATATCGTGATATATATATTGTTACAGATACCGGTATATGAAATTTCCCATAGTGTGATGTAATATTTTATCCATAAGGTGACACTTAAATCTGTCATAACCTGAGACTAAAGGGGCTTTAGTCCTGGACTAAATTAAACTGACCTTAACCATAGCCACGATAACTACTCCTGCTCCAGAAACTGTTGACTAACTGGTGCTTGAAACAAAGTGGTTTAAGTCTATAACTGTAGATGACTCTGGACTACACTGTTCTTAAACTATAAAACCAAGATACATACCATTATAAACCTCTTACATAGAAACTAAAGCTGAATAAAATAACCAATTATCTTTCTCTCCTTCTGCTGACACTTTTCTCCGTCACTATCTCCATCCAGATAGCTGTCCTGTCAGGCCTGGGAAGAAACCAAGAGGCTTGGATGGAAGAAAAGGTCTCTGCTGTGACCAGTGTGGAAAGAGCTTTAGTCGTCGAAGTAATCTGAAAACACACCAGATAATTCACACAGGAGAGAAGCCCTACTCCTGTGGCCAGTGTGGACAGGGCTTTTCTACGCAACAGAATCTGAAAACACACCAGAGAATTCACACAGGAGAGAAGCCCTACTCCTGTGGCCAGTGTGGGAAGAGCTTTAGTAAACTGTCTGATCTGAAAAGACATCAGAGAATTCACACAGGAGAGAAGCCCTACTCCTGTGGCCAGTGTGGACAGGGCTTTTCTACGCAACAGAATCTGAAAACACACCAGAGAATTCACACAGGAGAGAAGCCCTACTCCTGTGGCCAGTGTGGGAAGAGCTTTAGTAAACTGTCTGATCTGAAAAGACATCAGAGAATTCACACAGGAGAGAAGCCCTACTCCTGTGGCCAGTGTGGACAGGGCTTTTCTACGCAACAGAATCTGAAAACACACCAGATAATTCACACAGGAGAGAAGCCCTACTCCTGTGGCCAGTGTGGACAGGGCTTTTCTACGCAACAGAATCTGAAAACACACCAGAGAATTCACACAGGAGAGAAGCCCTACTCCTGTGGCCAGTGTGGGAAGAGCTTTAGTAAACTGTCTGATCTGAAAAGACATCAGAGAATTCACACAGGAGAGAAGCCCTACTCCTGTGGCCAGTGTGGACAGGGCTTTTCTACGCAAGGTAATCTGCAATCACACCAGAGAATTCACACAGGAGAGAAGCCCTACTCCTGTGACTAGTGTGGGAAGCGCTGTAGTCATCTGAGTAATCTGCAAACACCAGAGAATTCACACAGGATGGAAGCCTCCTTCTGTGACCAGTGTGAGAAGAACTTTAGGACAAGTACACATCTTCTGATTCATCAGCAAATGCATACAGCAGAGAAGCCACATCACTGTGGTCTGTGTGAGAAGAGATTCAGTCAATTAGAATATTAGAGAAAACATGCAAAAATCCACTTGGGAGAAAAGATTCAGTGAAATGTCAAACATTCTTAGAGTAGAAAAACCAGCTGTAGCCAGTGTTGGAAGAGTTCCACTCATAATGATAATTTTTTAAAATGATATCTATAAAGATGATATCTGTGCTTCATGGCAGTAAAATATATATAAAATGAGCATAACATAGATGCAAAGCAATGCAGAGAATATGAAGAAGGGTAAAAGCAATGCAGAGAATATGAAGAAGGGTAAAAGCAATGCAGGTAATAACAATATAAATAGTAACTCAATATTCTTCCCCATTAGATGGTTATGAAACACTTTGAAGTTACTTCATCTGTCCGTTTTGATTGATTATCCTGTCATTAATTTAGTTGTATATCACTCTGTTTGTTTGTTTTTGCATTTCTTGTATTTAGTTAATCCTGTTCTACTGTCATCCATAGTATTTAGTTAATCCTGTTCTACAGTCATCCACAGTATTTAGTTAATCCTGTTCTACAGTCATCCACAGTATTTTGTTAAACCTGTTATACAGTCATCCATAGTATTTACTGTACTTAATCCTGTTCTACAGTCATCCACAGTATTTTGTTAAACCTGTTCTACAGTCATCCACAGTATTTTGTTAAACCTGTTCTACAGTCATCCACAGTATTTACTGTAGTTAATCCTGTTCTACAGTCATCCACAGTATTTAGTTAATCCTGTTCTACAGTCATCCACAGTATTTAGTTAATCCTGTTCTACAGTCATCCACAGTATTTTGTTAAACCTGTTCTACAGTCATCCACAGTATTTAGTTAATCCTGTTCTACAGTCATTCGCAGTATTTAGTTAATCCTGTTCTACAGTCATCCACAGTATTTAGTTAACCCTGTTCTACAGTCATCCACAGTATTTTGTTAATCCTGGCTACAGTCATCCACAGTATTTAGTTAACCCTGTTCTACAGTCATCCACAGTATTTTGTTAATCCTGTTCTACAGTCATCCATAGTATTTTGTTAATCCTGTTCTACAGTCATCCACAGTATTTAGTTAATCCTGGCTACAGTCATCCGCAGTATTTTGT
The DNA here is from genome assembly GCF_963971535.1 of Notolepis coatsorum. Classification (NCBI taxonomy): domain Eukaryota; kingdom Metazoa; phylum Chordata; class Actinopteri; order Aulopiformes; family Paralepididae; genus Notolepis; species Notolepis coatsorum. Next base: position 1,750,944 of record NC_140172.1, read on the forward strand.
GCTGCACTTGTGTCGTTATGAATCTTTGTTCAACAGACTATAACTTTAAAATATACTCGTCAGTATAAATCCAGTGGCGAAGGTTTCTCTAATTTTTTTTCTTTCTCAAATATGTTTTTGTAGATTTCTTTTTTATTGGTTTGAAATAATAATAATAATACATCCATTTTATATAGCGCTTTTCCAGGTGCTCAAAGACGCTTTACATGGGTAGAAGGGACAAAACTATGGCAAAACAAAAACAGAACAAAATAATACATGACAAAATAAAATAAAACTGACAGAATTAAAGGTCAAAAGGTTTGTACTACCAGGGCAGTCTGGTAGAGAGAGAGGGAGAGGAGGAAATGGGACACAGAGCAGGGGAAGACATTCGGCAAAGGACGCCGGGTCTGGGAGTCGAACCCGGGTCGGCCATTTCGCGACGCAGCGCGTTACATGGTGTGCTACTAGAGCGCCAGGGTTTCTCAAATTTTAATGCTAATTATACCACTAGTTCAGACGTCTCGTTACATTCCAACAAGTGCCAACATGTCCTGATAATGCTATGAATCGTAAGCTATGGTGACACTGTTACACCTGTCCATCTTACAGAGAAGAAGGCATCAAATAGGTTTTTTTGTGGTTGAACTGTGGTATAGCAATAACATGCTTGAGGTTGTGTATCACAGTACTGCTCTACCTCTATGCTGTGCATTAAAATGTTCTTTTAAAGATGTCGTACTACCTGTATTATGTTTGAGTTATTCTATTGTTTGCAAAATTTTAGATAAAATTGTCAATTCTGTGGGTGCAGTGGGCAAGGCGCTCACCTCCAATGCTGGAGACGCTGGGTTCCCCAACGCCACAGTAGATATATATCTGTACATATCCCTTACCTACTCTCGCTAGTTACACAGCTGACCAGTATGACTTACTGATTAGCACTATTACCCAGTAGTTTCAAGTTCAAGTTTCAAGTTTGCTTTTATTTGTCACGTATAAAGTACATATGTACATTACAGTGAAATGCTTGGTTCTGTATGAGCCCCATGCAGAGAATTGAGTTGAGTTTATTTTATCTCGAACAATCAACCATATAAAAACACAATAAAATGGATAAACAAAATAAATGTTTCTAAAGTGAAAACTTCCATTCTTCATTAAATGATAAACAAATGAGTTTGAGAAGGAGCAGAAGGAAGCAATTACTTATCTAGTCCTGCCGCTTCCTCACAATATCTTACATAAAACAAACGGTGGTGTAGTGGTTAACACTGTCGCCTCAGGAGGCGGCTAGGTGGTGCAGTGGGCAAGGTGCTCACCACCAATGCAGGAGACGCTGGGTTTGAGCCCAGCTCTCCGCATTGCTTTCAGTTTGGCTGGTCGTTCATACTAATACATTTGGCAGTATTAGGGGGTGGGAAACTTATGGGTGGGGATCGGACGTTGTGGACAGCGACGGGGGCGGCGAAGAGAAATGAAGATGAAATTACATACCTGGGTTCCATCCTAGAGCCAAATATTTCCAGACAAAATGGCATCCAATGTAATAAAAAAAGTCAACCAACGAACTCTATTCTTGTACCGGATCTCCTCTCTGGTAAACAAGAATACCCTGAAGACTCTGGCAGGAGCACTCATTCAAGGGTACTACGACTATTGATTGATTGAATTGAAAACTTTATTAACAGATTGCAGAATGGGTACAATACAGTACAGCTCAATACACAATTGTTAAGGGGATGCAGACCAGAGAAAGACTTTCGTCTTGTTTACATCAGGGTCCCCCATTTTCAATTCATCGGGACATATATGACATACAGATAGACAGTACTGCTACATCTATACATTTATGACATACCAGATTTGCAAATACAGTACTGTTTGTGATACAAAAAGAGTCCAGAAAAGAGTATATACATTTGACATAAAAACTGTACATTGGGGAGGTTGTTTGGGGTGGGGGGGGGCTGTACATTGGAGGTAGTTTGGTGGGTGGGGGGTTGGAGGGGTGGGGGGGGGGTAACACTACAACTGTACAAGCAAAACTGTACATTGGAATATTGACAACCATACTTGGTCATTTACTGTACATTGGAGGGGGTTGGGTTAGGACATTTACATGGGCCAGTTTCGAATTGGAGTCTCCCGTAGGTGTTCTTTGAGAGTGCTTTTGAAAGTGGGTAGTGATTCACATTCCTTTACAGCTTTGGGTAGGGCGTTCCACATTGATGTGGCATAATTGTGAAACGTGTTTAGTCCCTTGTTTGAGCTGAATCTGGGTTTAACATGATTTGTGGAGCTCCCTCTGGTGTTGTGATCGTGGTATTCACTGACCTTTGGGAAGTATTTTGACATGTACATGGGTACGTTGGTCGTGTAGTGTATCTTGTAGACCAGGCCCATTGCAAGTTGCTGTACTCTGTCGTCTACTCTAAGCCATCCTAGGTTGTCAAAGTGGGCAGGGGTGAGGTGGGTTCTAGGAGTAAGGTCAAGCAGTAGTCTGACCAGTTTGTTTTGAGATGTTTGTAATTTTGTTTTTAGCGCCTTTGAGGTGCTTTGGTACCATGAGGTGCAAGCATAGTTGTAACTGAGGGGTACAATTCCCTGACTGTATTGATAAGTATGGTATCATTAAACCACTACCGCTTTATGTACTTTAATTACTGGCCATACAGTACACGATATATGAATATGATGAACACTTCCCACAATGAAATCGGTTCCACACAAAGGTATAATCAAGTATTTAATGGACCAAAAGGTACATAATATACTTTATATTATACTTTGAATGCACTTGTAAGGCAAAGGAATGTGCGTAGGCAAATCAACAATGAATGTCCATTCTCTGGTTACGCAGGAGGTAATTATACAACCTGAATCTTAGGGAATTATATCTATGGTACACTAGTAATATAGCGGGAGATACTGGAAGGGTCCCCCTGGTTGTAAGCCAGCAGGGGTAGAAGATCTGTCGGTAGTAGAGAGTCTGGTCAACGATGACTAAGGAGACTCCAGGTACAGGAGCCAGTGCAATAGCCTCTTGATCCACAAACGAATACAGCTGTTCTCCGTAGACTGTAGCTCCACAGTGAAGAAAGCTAGTCGGCCTCAGGCTCTCTGAGGCGCCGACTCGACTTGACTCCTCGCGGGGTAAATCCAACACGCGCAGGCGTCGGCGATTATCCGCTCCATAAATCACAGGACCAAAGCAAATATATTCCAGCCGCAAAGGGCTATGTAGTCGTCGGGTAGATTAATCCAGTGTACATGTCCATACGGTTCTCGTCTAGGTCTCCTCGGGTGAAAGCGCCATGTGGTCAGCCCAGCCTGGATAAGAACTCTAGCTAATACGAGGAAGCGTTGGAGATGCTGGTCACTGTAGAACTTTAGCCGCACGATACACTATACACAAATAGACTATTATTGACTTAATAGAAATATGTCGCACTCGACGGTATAGCGCCAAACTCTGACAATTCAGTTGTTAATTCGCACGCGGTCTCAATGCTCTATTCTGGGGCCAAACAGGCCATACTTCACCGCACGTTGTATCGTGGGTGAGGCTTCAACTTATTGGGTAACATACTTCTGTATTCACCTGCGCCGTATTTATATGCACGGTGAACAAACTAGTGCCAATCTCATTTCTGTCGCGTATCCCTGGGCAAAGGCCGGGCATGTCCAGACATGTCTTGACGGTGACTTTGAACCTGACTCCGGAGGCCGGTCCCTGGCGCCGGTGGACCGCTGTCCAATAGGAGAATGAAATATTATGGTCTGGGCTAAAGGGATATTCCGTGTATATGTACAAGGAATATACAAGGGATATCAAACGATATACAAATACTATGCAATATATATCAATAAATAAATATATATATTCGGTTTAATCTGATCCTTTGTAACAGCCGCCCCCTAATTAGTCCCAACTAATTAGCTAAGCAGAGACAGATTAACCGCACTGTCCACTACTCAATGTCTGTTGTGAGGGGTCGGTCAGTTCACAAAGTCATGGGGTCATGGTCGTCATCGATAGTATCGGGGAGCCTTGGCAGTTCTATTAGCCTCGCCACGGGTCGGGTGTAGATCCGCCCTTGGACGAGCACTTCGGCTGCTCGGACCTTTCCGTCGGCACCGGTGATCACTTTACTTACGCGGCCAGCCGGCCACATAGCTCGGGGTAGTGACTGGTCGATAATCATGACGACTGTTCCTTCTGTCAAATTGTCTCTCTCTTTCACCCATTTCTGGCGGGTCTGTAGAGACGGTAGATAGTGGAGTAGGAAGCTGTTCCAAAACTTGTCAGCCAATACTTGACTGTACCTCCACATTCTTCGGCCGTTCGCTTCTTCAGGCCTGTACATTGTCTGTGGTAGCGCGGGGTCCATCCGCCCCATCAAGAGTGTGTTGGGGGTGACTGGGTCGACATCTGCTACATCACTTGAGACGTAACCGAGGGGCTTTGAGTTCAATACTCCCTCGATCTCCGTGAGGACTGTCATTAGGACTTCTTCCGCCACGGTCTGGGCCCCAAGCACGGCGTACAGGGCTGTCTTTATTGAACGTACTTCTCGTTCCCAAGTTCCACCGAAGTGAGGTGCGTTCGGGGGATTAAACTGGAAGTCAATCTGGTATGGAGCGAGGTGGGTCTTAAGTTCTGGGCCCATAGCTTGGAAGCTCTCTCTCAGCTCTCTTTCTCCGCCTTTGAAGTTTGTCCCGTGATCAGACAATAATATAGACGGTTTGCCTTTCCGCGATGTGAATCTTCGGAAGGCCATAAGGAATGAGTCTGTGCTCATGGTTGGAAGGAGTTCTATATGCATCGCTCGGGTGGTCATGCATTTGAATACAATACCCCACCGCTTCTCGGTTCCTCTTCCTTTCTTTATATACAGCGGGCCGAAACAGTCCATACCGGTGGAGTGAAAGGGCTTGTCGCCGAGTCGGAGGCGACAGGGAGGTAGGTCAGCCATCCGGGGTATACTGGGCTGCGCTCGCCACTTACGACAGTTTAGACAGGTTCGCTGGAAGCGCCGCACTGCTTCTCTCCCTTGCAGTATCCAATAACGACGTCTGATCTCCGCGAAGACTCTCTCTGCCCCGGCGTGATGCACATCCTCGTCGTATTTCTTTATGATCAGCTCTGTGACCTTGTGTCGGCTGTTTAAGACTATCGGGTACTTGACGTCATCCGGTAAGTCTGGAGCTCTCCGCAGACGACCACCCACTCTGATGAGACCATGGGCGTCGCTCTCGGGGGCTAGGTGGAGCAGTCTGCTGTCTGATGGGACGGGCTTTGCTCCCTGTAGACAGTCTAGCTCATCGGGGAACGAGTCTCTCTGGGCTCGTTGTAGTAGAAGAAGTTCTGCTTCTTCGTAGTCAGCTGCAGTAATGTCAGTAGTGAGCTGAACCTCTGGGTGGTGCCACAGGAATGTCTTTAGCTACGCACTCTCTAGGGTGAGGCAATCGTCTATGTCGGGGTCTGTGGAGACGAGTGTGTTCAACCCACAGAACATAGATTTCTTGTTTTCTGCCTCCTCTTTACTCGCTTCCCGTGGGGTGGGTGTAGGCCACTCTTCCTCCGGGAGCTTGAGGAACTCTGGCCCGTCACTGTATAGGTTGTCACGGGTGAGGTCATCCAGGGACATTCCCCGGGTGATGACGTCAGCTGGGTTGTGTTTTGTGTCCACATACCTCCAGCTTGCTACTTCTGTTAAATCTTGAATCTCTGTGACTCTGACTCCTACGAAGACCTTGTATCTGCACGAATCAGACCGGATCCATGTGAGTACTGTCGTGGAGTCTGACCACAAGATTGTTCTTTGCACCGGAATGGTGAGTTCACGTTGGATTAACGTGGCGAGTTGCGCTCCTGCTAGGGTTGCGCAGAGCTCTAGACGCGGGATAGATTGTTGCTTTCGTGGGGCTATTCTTGAGCGGGCCAGGATGAAAGCAGTATGTATTTCTCCTCCCTCCTCTCGGGCACGCAAGTAGGCCACCGAACCGTAGGCTACTTCGGAGGCGTCGCTGAAGACGTGCAGGTCCATCTGGCACGTCTCCGGCCTCACTGTGGGTGGGAAGTAGCTGCGGCGTATGTTGACACCTGGGAGTGAGCTGAGTTCCGTCTCCCACTCTCTCCATGTGGATGCAAGGTGTTCGGGTATGGGGTCGTCCCAGCCCTGGTCCTTGTCCCATAACGCTCTTACAATCATCTTTGCCCTGGTGGTGTAAGGTAAAATACATCCCAACGGGTCATATTGTCTGGCGAGTGTTCTGTATACACTCCGTCTGGTGGCCGGTAGTGCAGTCGACCTTCCCTGCTCCTTGGTCAGGGGTGTGTGTTTATAATGGAGCGAGTCTGTTTTGAAGCGCCAGACTAGTCCTAATGTCATTTCTTGGGCTTCTCCTGGGATGGTCGCCATCCAGGTCTCGCTGCTTGCTGCCTTGTCCTCGGGGGAGAGGCTGCGCAATACTTGCGGGTCGCTGCTGGCCCACTGCCTGAGATCAAAGCCGCCTTTGATCAGGGAGGCGCGGAGCTTGAGTAGAAGGGCCTCGGCTTCTTCTGGCGTCGAGACGCTTTGCAGACAGTTGTCCACGTAGAAACTATTTCCTACACTTTGTCGGACCTCTTCATCAGCTGCTGGGTCCTCTGCGACGTGTTTTTGCAGTGCAAACGTAGCACAGCATGGGCTGCATGTGGTTCCGAAAGGGAGGACTTCCCATTGATAGATGGCTGGTTGCTCATCCCCGATCCTCTCTCTCCATAGGAACCGCAGCAGGGGCTTGTCCTCTGGGGAGAGGCTGCGCAATACTGGGGGGTCGCTGCTGGCCCGCTGCCGGAGATCAAAGCCGTCTTTGATCAGGGAGGCGCGGAGCAGCGCACGACGTCGCCAGTCAATTTTCTTTATGTGTCCCGCTGTGATTCGCTTGTTAATCTCAGCGCGGTACACAGTCTCTTGAGCGGGGTCTCTGGCTAGGCGCCGCTCTGTGTTCAATAGATACCGCTCCGTCGCTTCTTTTGGGGCGTGGAAGGTAGGCATACCCTCTCGCCTCAGGAGTGGAGTTGCGTATCTCATCACTCCGTTGATTTTGACTCTCTTTGTCCCTTGCTCGAGGAGGGCTATAGTGTAAATGTATTCCTTGGAACGAATGTCTTTCTTTTCGTTCTTAAAGGGCATTGTCTCTAGTGTCCATAGCCTCTCGACATGCTGTAGGAGGGTGGTGTCTTCTTCTGTCACTCTGGAGTGGAGGCAGTTAGTGGCTGCTGTTCGGTTAAGAGACTTAGCGAGGGGGCCTTGTAATGTCCATCCTAGGCGGGTCTCGACTGCTGCAGGACAGCCTCTGGGCCCTGTGTGGACCCGGTCTATCGGGACTATGAGGTCTGCATGGTCGGAGCCTATCAGCAGGGTCGGGGTGGCACCGTCTATGAGCGGGATAGGTAGTTGACGCAGGTGCACATATTTATCCATCAGCTTGGCGATGGGGTAGGTGTACTGCGACAGGCCTATTTCTTGGCTGGTGAAAGCATTAGTAATCCTATACCGTCTCTCTGGCTGCCCGCTTGCTGCGATAGTGAAGGAGACATTCTCGCCATTTATCGTCTTTAGATCTCTTCTTATTGTCCGAATCGTCATCTGGTTTTCGCTCCCCCGCAGCCCCAGCTGGGCCGCAGCGGACGCGAGGAGAAGGGTCTTCTCTGACCCGTCGTCAAGGACGGCGTAAGTGTCCATGACCTTGTCTTGGTAACTCAGTGTTACGCGGACCACCTTTAAGAGCACCCGGGCGCCCCCGCTGCTGGCGGGGTCAATGTACATAACACTTGCCTTTGTGCTGCTTGAGGGTGCAGGCTTTCTTCTGTTACTGTCGTGTAGGACATCTAGGTGGGCTCCGTCACACCGATTACACCTCTTCTTTAAGCGGCAATCGGCTGCCATGTGACTGCGCGCACATCGGTAACAGCGTCGGTTGGACTTTATCCATTGACTCACCTCGTCGGCGGTCATCTTCTTGAACGTGTCACATTGTGACAACCAGTGTTCCTTTTCGCAGTACGGGCACACCATCTTCCACTTCTCTTTCATCGAGGGGGTACTGTGGTTCTTGCTGCTCGGTACTGATTCTGATTGGTGCATGACGGTCACCAATCTTCGGCCATCGTTTGCTCTCCTAGGTCCCTCTCTGGAGCTTGGGGTGCTCCGCATGAACGTATCCAACCGTAGACTGTTGACTTCTCTCGCCAGGAAGTCGGCTAGGTCTAGGAGGGATGGTTCGGGACCGTTAGGATCACGGTGGTCTCTTTGCCGCCTGAAGCGCTCTTGTCGGGCGGGCGGAAGCTTCTCTAAAATCCTCTCGACATTAGAGTTCGCGTACAGTTCGTGCATACCCTTTTCTCTTTGCGCCCCCAGCATCCCTACCAGGGATTGTACCTTGATAGACAGGTCATCTAGTGAGCGATTGTCTGTGGCTGGGGGTAGGCGGTCAATATGCCTTATCTCTTGTATTACGTAGTCCCATGTGCGTCCATATCTTTGGTCGAGTGCTGCTAGAGCCGCTGTGTATGGGGTAGTAGAGGTGGCATAGGCCAGCGCTATATTGTGCGCTCGGGGCACCTTGAGGTGCTTCAGTAGGATAGCATACTTGTACGGTTCATCAGCTACATCGGACATCATTGTCTCTAAGCACATTCGTAGCTCCGTGTACTGTGCTCTGTTCTCGTGGGTGAAGTCCGGAAACGTCGGTGTGCCAATGTATGATGCCATGGATGGCTGGCACATCGGTGAGCGTTGGAAGAGAGGCCTCCTAGGCGAGTCTCCTCTTACGCCTCTTGGTGGGCTGGTACCTGCTGGGTACCATGGCCCGCGTATCCAGGTGCTATTCCTCTGGGCTGGTCGTGCGTCAAGCTCACCCGTGAATTGAGTCGGGGGTCTGTAGCGCAGAGCCGCGGGGGTAGAGCCTGGGCTGTACTGGACCTCCTGGTCCTGTCGAGTACTGTGCTGCTGTCGGGCTTGACTCTCCTCCTCTCCCTCTTCTTCTTCCTCTGGCAGGTCCTCTAGATCCTGTAGTCGTCTATTTAGCCTCTCCGCGGTGTAGACCGTTTCTTCCTTGTAGCTGGTCCTCGCGTGGACCGGTCGGGGAAGGAGTTCGGAGGGGGGTATAGGCTCTCTCTGGTGGTCGGGCTCAGGGTCGCTTGATCGGGTAGGGGAGGGTGCCCTTGACCCTTGTCTTGACGAGGCCCTGGAACCCCGTGCGGAGGGAGGGGGTGTTGCCCTGGCGATCAGCTGCTCCATTATCTGCGCTTGTAATCGGTCGCGCTCGGCTTCGCGCTTGGTGAGAGCGAGGTCGCGCTCTGCTTCTCTTTGGGCACCGGCAGCGGCGCGCTGGGCTTCGGCGGCGGCGCGCTCTGCTTCGGCCCGGTCTCTTACCATATTCTCTTCCGTCTGAAGGCGTCTAATCTCTAGACGTATACGATCTTCGTCGCTCCGTTGCTGCGCTTGAAGGCGTTCTCTTTCCATGGAAGAATGTTCGCGCTCACTAAGCGTCTGTGCTTGGAGTCGATCGCGCTCTGTTGAGGCTGCTAGGCTGGCGAGGAATGCCTGTGCCAGCATCTTGTCCGCCTCGCTGGGGGAAGACGCTGGTTGAGGTGATCCGCTCCTGGCAGTACTCGTTGGAGATCTGTTCTCCTGTGGCGAGTCCTGGAGATCCATCTCCGGGGTGCTCTCCTCTTCTTGTAGCGGGTAGAGTTCCATCCCTGGAGAGCTGTCTTTATCCTGGAGCTCTCCGGGGACTACTTCTTCGGTCTTGGCGGGGGGTAAAGTCGTGTCAGGTCCCTCCTGGTCCCTACCGTGAGCTTGGTCAGTTACGTTAGAACCCACTAGGGCCTCTATTGGCGGGGTAGCCTGGGCGATAGGGTCGGACATAATTTTACTATCTACTTTTTCCGCGTTTACCGTCTGTAGAAGGCTAGGTAGTATATTGGCAACGTAATCCTCTAAGTACTGAGGTGTCTGCCGTCTACGCTGCGGGCGATCTACTTTAGGAGAACCGTTTTGTGGAGTGTTCATCATAGGCCATGTCAATATTAATACCGCTATATTAATATTACACTAGTTACCATCCGGCTCGAAGGACCAATTGTAACTGAGGGGTACAATTCCCTGACTGTATTGATAAGTATGGTATCATTAAACCACTACCGCTTTATGTACTTTAATTACTGGCCATACAGTACACGATATATGAATATGATGAACACTTCCCACAATGAAATCGGTTCCACACAAAGGTATAATCAAGTATTTAATGGAGCAAAAGGTACATAATATACTTTATATTATACTTTGAATGCACTTGTAAGGCAAAGGAATGTGCGTAGGCAAATCAACAATGAATGTCCATTCTCTGGTTACGCAGGAGGTAATTATACAACCTGAATCTTAGGGAATTATATCTATGGTACACTAGTAATATAGCGGGAGATACTGGAAGGGTCCCCCTGGTTGTAAGCCAGCAGGGGTAGAAGATCTGTCGGTAGTAGAGAGTCTGGTCAACGATGACTAAGGAGACTCCAGGTACAGGAGCCGGTGCAATAGCCTCTTGATCCACAGACGAATACAGCTGTTCTCCATAGACTGTAGCTCCACAGTGAAGAAAGCTAGTTGGCCTCAGGCTCTCTGAGGCGCCGACTCGACTTGACTCCTCGCGGGGTAAATCCAACACGTGCAGGCGTCGGCGATTATCCGCTCCATAAATCACAGGACCAAAGCAAATATATTCCAGCCGCAAAGGGCTATGTAGTCGTCGGGTAGATTAATCCAGTGTACATGTCCATACGGTTCTCGTCTAGGTCTCCTCGGGTGAAAGCGCCATGTGGTCAGCCCAGCCTGGATAAGAACTCTAGCTAATACGAGGAAGCGTTGGAGATGCTGGTCACTGTAGAACTTTAGCCGCACGATACACTATACACAAATAGACTATTATTGACTTAATAGAAATATGTCGCACTCGACGGTATAGCGCCAAACTCTGACAATTCAGTTGTTAATTCGCACGCGGTCTCAATGCTCTATTCTGGGGCCAAACAGGCCATACTTCACCGCACGTTGTATCGTGGGTGAGGCTTCAACTTATTGGGTAACATACTTCTGTATTCACCTGCGCCTTATTTATATGCACGTCAACAAACTAGTGCCAATCTCATTTCTGTCGCGTATCCCTGGGCAAAGGCCGGGCATGTCCAGACATGTCTTGACGGTGACTTTGAACCTGACTCCGGAGGCCGGTCCCTGGCGCCGGTGGACCGCTGTCCAATAGGAGAATGAAATATTATGGTCTGGGCTAAAGGGATATTCCGTGTATATGTACAAGGAATATACAAGGGATATCAAACGATATACAAATACTATGCAATATATATCAATAAATAAATATATATATTCGGTTTAATCTGATCCTTTGTAACAATAGTCGTAGTACCCTTGTATGAGTGCTCCTGCCAGAGTCTTCAGGGTATTCTTGTTTACCAGAGAGGAGCTCCGGCACAAGAATCGAGTTTGTTGATTGACTTTTTTTTATTACCTTGGATGCCATTTTGTCACCGGAAAGATTAGCCTCTAGGATGGAGCCCAGGTAGGTAATTTAATCTTTCCTTGTGACAATATTGTCACCCACTGTAACTGAGAAGCCGTCGGTCTTGCTGAGTTTGTTATTTGAACTGAAGAGAATGGACTCTGTTTTGCCCATGTGTAATGATAGTTTGTTATCAGCGAGCCATATGCAGATTCTCCCTAGTTCCGAGCTGAGGGTTTTTTCAACCTGTAACTTGTTCTTGTCAGAGACCAGCAGGGCTGAGTCGTCTGCGAACAAGAACAAGTTGCAGTCACAAGCTGACGACATGTCATTTGCATAAATTAGGAACAGTAGCGGTCCTAGTATGCTTCCTTGTGGAACACCACAGCTCACTGTGAGGGGGGGGATAGGGTACCATTTACCTCCACCATCTGTTCTCTCCCCTCCAGGAGGGATCGCATCCAGCTCACTGATAGACTATCAAAACCCATTGCTTTTAGCTTGTCAATCAGAATGGAGTGATTGACAGTGTCGAAGGCTTTTTGTAGGTCCAGCATGACCATGCCGCAGTATTTGCCCGTGTCCACCTCTTGTTTGATGTGGTCGTTCAAATAGAGAAGGCATGTGTCAGTGGAGTGGGATGTTCTGAAGCCAGATTGGAATTCGTAGATTCGATTTTTTTCCGCTAGGTACTTTTCTTGCACCTCATGGTACCAAAGCACATCAAAGGCGCTAAAAACAAAATTACAAACATCTCAAAACAAACTGGTCAGACTACTGCTTGACCTTACTCCTAGAACCCACCTCACCCCTGCCCACTTTGACAACCTAGGATGGCTTAGAGTAGACGACAGAGTACAGTAACTTGCAATGGGCCTGGTCTACAAGATACACTATACGACGAAATACTGGTAAATTAGCACCAGCTAAATACTAGTAAATGACTACCAGTACAGCTAAATACTAGTAAATGACCACCAGTACAGCTAAATACTGATTAATTACCACCAGTACAGCTAAATACTGGTAAATTAGCACCAGCTAAATACTAGTAAATGTCAGTACAGCTAAATACTAGTAAATTACCACCAGTACAGCTAAATACTAGTAAATGACCACCAGTACAGCTAAATACTGATTAATTACCACCAGTACAGCTAAATACTGATAAATTACCACCAGTACAGCTAAATACTGATAAATTACCACCAGTACAGCTAACTACTGATAAATTACCACCAGTACAGCTAAATACTGATAAATTACCACCAGTACATCTAAATTCTGATAAATTACACTAAATAAGACTCGTGCACATCTGGTTGGACCCCGACTGGAGGTGCAGGTCAGCGCAAGAGAGATAAATAAACTAAAAGGAGAAAACGTTCAAGGGAAAGAAGGGACCGCACACTCCACAGGACTGGTTTTTGCTTATTTATTGTTGCACAACGCGTTTCGCTATCGCTTCCTCAGGTGCTATGCAGCAGGTGTCATCAATGATCATCATTATGTACAGCATACTCCACCCCACATCGTAACACATCAAGCCCATTGGCTACTCAATTATCACATTTAATTTGATCATTTTGCAGGATGTAATACATATAACTCTTATGTATAAAAATTATGCATAGAGACCACATATATACACACTAATTTTTGAAAATTATATAATACAATATGAGAGAAGTGACAAATCGTAACACATCAAGCCCATTGGCTACTCAATTATCACATTATCAATTATTATTGGCTACATCATTTTGCAGGATACATATCACTCTTATGTATAGAAATGCCTAGAGACCACATACATACACAGACTCATTTTTGAAAATTATATATAATAAAACAATATGAGAGAAGTGACAAATACCTAGGTCATTAGACCTGATAAACAGTTTAAAACAGACTTAAAACCACACCCATATAGGTTACACAGAACGGATAATGGTTACAAAAATGGATTCAGCTCGAGGGATTCATTTAGACCATGGGGTTCTACAGAATTCAAAGTAAAAATCCAGTACGCTTCCCTTTGTAAGAGAAGCTTTACTATATTACCGCCCCTCGGTGGTAGGGTGACTCTTTCGATTCCAATGAACCTTAGAGAGGCTGTGGAACCATGATCTCTCTCCTTATAGTGTCTCGCAATGGCATAATCCATATTGTTGTTCCTAATGGCTGCCTTGTGTTCTGCTATTCGCACCTTCAAATTTCGTTTTGTTTGTCCAACATAGACCTTACCACAGGGGCATTTCAGCATGTATATCACATGAGTGGTGTTGCAATTAATAAGTTTCAAGTTTCTTTAATAGTTGTCATACAGAAGTACAGAATACTTTTATACAAAATGCTTCTTACTGTTGCGCTCCAGAGACTGTGCAAGACAAGATAAGTATGAAATAAAATAACATAGTAAAATTAGAAGTAAAAAAAATGAGGTCACAGTGTTCAGTTTAGACATATGTACAATGTTCGATGCAGAATAGACGTAGTTACCATACAATATACAATACTGTGCAGTGTACTAATATACAATACTATATAGTGCAAGGCAGAAATGGAGAAATGGGACGAGGTGCAATTTAGGTACAATTCACAGTAGGTGTACGAGTTGTAGTGCAAATCCTTTATCAATAAATATAAAGTGTAAGTGTGTTTGTGTGATCTAAAGTGTGGAGAGTGGGTGCTGCAGTGTGTTGTTTGTTTGAGTGAGTGTGTGCGTGTGGGTGTGTGTGCTGTGTGCATTTGATGGTTGTTGCATAGTGATTATTGTTCGTTTAGCAGCCTGATGGCCTGGGGATAGAAGCTTCTTCTGAGTCTTTCTGTGCTCGCCTTAAGACTCCGGTATCGCTTGCCTGACCGCAGCAGTTCAAAGAGGCAGTTGTTCGGGTGGCTCGAGTCCTTAATAATTCTCTTAGCCTTCCCCTTGCACCGCTTGTTGTAAATGTTCTGGAGGGTGGGAAGCCCCCCTCCAATTGTGCGTTCGGCTGAACGTGTCACTCTTTGTAGTCTGCTACGGTCTTGTGCAGTGCTATTCCCAAACCAGGAGGTGATGTTGCCGGTCAGGATGCTCTCTATTGTACATGAGTAGAAGTTCCTAAGGATCTTCTGACTGACTTGGAACTTCCTTAGGCGCCTGAGGAAGTAGAGGCGTTGTCGTGCCTTCTTCACAACACTGTCAATGTGTGTGGTCCATGTCAAGTCCTCGGATATGTGGGCTCCGAGGTACTTGAAACTGTTCACTCTCTCAACCGGTGCCCCGTCGATGCTGAGGGGGCTGTAGTCCTTGACCCCCGACCTCCTGAAGTCCACAATCATCTCTTTTGTTTTGCTGACGTTCAGGGAGAGGCAGTTCTCCTGACACCACTGTGACAGGTTCTCTACCTCTTCCAGGTAGGCCCTTTCGTCGTTGGCAGAGATCAGGCCCAACACTACTGTGTCATCAGCAAATTTGATGATGGTGTTGTTGTTCCGCTGTGCTACGCAGTCATGTGTGTACAGGGAGTAGAGGAGGGGGCTCAGAACACAGCCCTGGGGGGCCCCTATGTTGAGCGTGATGGATGAGGAGGTGCAGTTGCCGGCTCTTACCACCTTGGGTCTGCCCGTCAGGAAGTCCAAGACCCACTGGCAGAGGTCATAGTTCAAGCCCAGGTCCCTGAGCTTGGCTATGAGTTTGGAGGGGACTATGGTCCCTTATTTTATATTCCTGCCCAGACTGTGGATGGTAGAAAACTTTTGTTTTCATAGTGTTTGAACAATGGGTACATCGACCACATGGATGGTTACCACACAGCTCTGTTAGCCAGTTAGAGTGACTTACTACAGGGGATTTATACATAGAATTGACGACAGCGTCCCTTATGTTTTTCCCCCTTTTAAAACAAAATCTTGGTGGTAATGATGAAATGTTTTTTAAAAGAGGGTCACATTTGAGTATGTTCCAGTGTTTGTCAATAATGTTTTTAACAACTTGAGATGAAGTACTATATTCTGAAACGAATGTGACTCTGTTACCAGGGGTGTCTCTTTTGTCAGATTCCAAAATGGTTTCCCTCTGTACATGTTTTGTCTTATTTCTGGCTGTATGCACCACTGATGCCTTGTATCCCCTCTGTTCAAATCTGTTACTCATTTCATCTGCCTTTCTTTCTAGGCTTGTGGGATCACTACAGATACGTTTAAGGCGCAGGAATAGTCCGTATGGGATATTCTCTACCATACGTCTCGGGTGATGACTCTGTGCATGTAAAATAGTGTTGCGGTCTGTTGGTTTACGAAAGATAGTAGTGTTCAGGTTTCCCTCATTGTCTGCTGATATCCGTAAGTCTAGGAAATCAATATGTTCTCTGCTGTGTACCATAGTGAATTTTAAAGTGTGATGTGTACCATTGATATACTCCCTGAACTGGAATAACTCATCTTCCGAGCCAACAAACACCATGAGAATGTCATCTATGTACCTTTTCCAAAAAAAAATATAAATAACCACCAGTACAGCTAAATACTGGTAAAGTAGCACCATCTAAATACTGATAAATTAACACCATCCAGTAGCTAGCCAACCTGTCTTCAATCATTCTGTACGATTCTACAAACACATTGAGCTGCTGAGACATTGAGAAGTCCACCTCCATGTCAGTGATCAGTGTGTACAGTAGACTGTAGGTCTATTCTGTGTGTACAGTAGACTGTAGGTCTATTCTGTGTGTACAGTAGACTGTAGGTCTATTCTGTGTGTATAGTAGACTGTAGGTCTATTCTGTGTGTACAGTAGACTGTAGGTATATTCTGTGTGTACAGTAGACTGTAGGTCTATTCTGTGTGTCTAGTAGACTGTAGGTATATTCTGTGTGTACAGTAGACTGTAGGTCTATTCTGTGTGTATAGTAGACTGTAGGTCTATTCTGTGTGTACAGTAGACTGTAGGTCTATTCTGTGTGTACAGTAGACTCTAGGTCTATTCTGTGTGTACAGTAGACTGTAGGTATATTCTGTGCACAGTTCAATACAGAGTAGTAGTACAGAGTACAGACAATCTGAGAAATGAGCCCCCAGTGTTGGGTGACCCTGAGCGTTATATAGAGCCATATGAAATCAGTTTAATTTGTTTCCAAATTCCATTTGATTCTTTCAGTTTTTTCCATTTGAATATTTCAGAATTCTGTATTTAGCTTTTTACGCTAATTTTACCATCAGAAATAGTGTCTAATAAGTGGGAATGAATAAATGTCCACAATTTAATGAGATATAATTTTTTTTTAATGTTTTTAAGTGCTGCAACTCAGAAATACAGGTCAATTTTAAAGTGCTTATAAGCTTCTTCTCATTGCTTCAAGTAAAGAAAAAACAACTGTAAACAAAACATTCCCTTCTGAGTTTTTAACACATTTTAAGCAAACTTTTTGTAAGGGTTCTTCATTTCCTGGCCAGGCTTCACCTGTTGCTCCCTCCTTCCCACCTCCACCTATGAACAATATCCCTCCACCCATGAACAATCTTCCTCCACTCTGGAACTTGGTGAACAGTCAATCTACTGCCACCATGTGGCCAGATTCTGTTGGTGCTGCACTGTGTGCATCTCTGTCTTTCTTTATGTTTTGATCTCCTGAATACCATCAGTAATCTGCTATCTGTTTTCTGTGTTGTGTAGTTATGATCAGTCTGGTGTTCTCTCAGTAATTGTATTTTTTGATTCTAGTCTAGTTTATTCCCCAGTGTGTGTTTGGCCTTTTGTTTTCCTGTACCCCTGTGTGTTAGTTCAGTTTTCCCTCTGAGGTGTGTCTTGTTCCCAATGACTCTCTTGTGTCAATCAGTGTGTGTATATCTGCCTCGTTTGCCATTCTCTTTGTCGGTTCATTGTTTGGATTTCCCTACTAGTGTTTGCTGTCTAGTTCCTCTGTTCCTGTGATCCTGTTACTCCTTCCAGTATTTTTGTAATAAGTGTTTCTAGTGTTCATTTGTTTGTTCCTCCCTTTTTTGTTTTTCGTGTAAAGTTCATTTTGTTTGTTAGTGTTTTTATTTGTAGTCAGTTGTTCATGTTTTTTCCTAGCCTGCCTTGCAGTGTTTTGTTTGTGCCTTTGGGACTTGCTCTCTTTATGAGATTATTATTTGTTTTTGTATTTAGCAGTGTTAATTTTGTTGACTAAATTGATGACGAAAGATGTTCGTCAACGAAGGTTTTTTTCATGACGACAACGAGACGTGACGTCACGTTATTGAATACCATGTGACGCTAACGAGACTAAATAGTTTATTAAATATCGTTGACCACAACTGACGACACAAATGTAATTTATAAAAACCAGGACGAAATTTCTCTTCATGTATGTTGATATTGTTGACTAAAACAAGACGAGACAAACCAATTATAACTTTTCTTACTGCCATCGTCCCGAGTAGAGCAGTGTGACGGGGAGCTCTGTTATTAGCATTAGCTGGAGCTATTTGAAAAGCTAGTTTTAGCTTAACGTTACCTTGGCTAAAGTTGGGACTATTCATAATCCAGCTGCAGACCTGCAAGCAAAAGTACAGCAAGTTGGCAAAGGAGTATTCCAAGGTAAATAACTTTGTCACCAGTAACGTTACATTGTTTGTATTTCCATCTAGATCACGTTAGCTAGTGGCTAAGCTAGCTCACGCTAATGTGGCTAACTGCACACAATTAATGACACAATGCAGACAGCCATACCGGTGACAATGTTTAGCTTTTAGTGCCAAATTTTGATTTGATTTGATTTGAAGTCTTTATTTCGAACATGCAATGAATACAACAAACAATAACAAAAAAGAAAAACAACTCAATCTGCATGTTCGAAAAGGAGTAGGAAGAAGTATACACTTATTTAATCCTACCCCTTTTCCACTACTCAAATGAGTGTACTATGAGAATGATAAGAGTCTGAGGCGGAGTCTCAAAAGAGAATGTTGAATGTTTTATTTTGCATTAAAAATCACAACAGTGCCTCTGCTAGGAGCTAACTGAACCGGAGGCGACTGGATAGGAAGTGCGCAACAACATATAATGTCTGTGTGGAACCAATGTGCCAACAACCTTTCCGTGGGTGAAGCATAGTTGAGCATAGTTGTCATTTAATGATACTAATACTAATACAACCACCTGTTGTTGAATAAATACCATTACTTTCTAGTTATTACTAAAAAAACAGTATATATAAAACAGTAGCTGTAAAAAAGAAAAGAAAAAAAGTTTTATAATTTATATAATATAATTTTTTTATGTATGCACTGGTATCAGATTCCCCTAGGTTAAAAAATAAATACGCAATTTAAATCTGAAAATGTTCCATGTTGACTATTTCTGACTTCTGACAAGTTTTTTTCCATTAACTAAAAATAGACAAAAATGTCATCCGTTTTCGTCGACTAAATCTAGACTAAAACAAAAAAGACAAAATTCAGACAAAAACTGACTAAGACTAAAATGCTCAGACATTTAGTTGACTAAAACTGACTAAACGAAAAATAAATGAAGATGACTAAATATGATGAAAACGAAAAAGGAGCACTTGCCACATGACTAAGACAAACTACAATGAAAATAGCTGCCAAAATTAACACTGGTATTTAGCCCTCTGCCAGTCTTCAGCTGTGCTATTCTTTGTTTTTGTATTTTGCTGCTGCCTTTGGACGTATTTTGTAAATATCTTTGTTGCTGCCCTCTTTTGAAGTTGGAGTATTTTTGGTTACACTTCACCCCTGGCTCGAAGTGTTCAAATTAAAGGAGCAATTGTAATCAAGGGCACACAACATAAAATTTGTTTATATGCGGACGACGTAATACTGTTCATGCAAAACCCCAACACCACACTGCCTCATCTGCTCAAGTTGATTGAGAACTTTGGAGATTTATCGGGATTCAAGATAAATTGGCCGAAGTCGGCTTTCCTTCCACTTAACGCCCCTGCAAAAAAAGATATAACCCTCCCAGGAGAGATACCTATGGTAAAACATTTTAGATGTTTGGGAGTGGAAATATTCCCCACCATAAGACAAACGGTGAAGCACAATTACACAAAAATCCAAAACAAAATCAAAGACGACCTTGATAGGTGGGCAAAACTTAAAAACTCAGTACAGGCACGGATATCAATAGTTAAGATGGACGTACTACCTAGAATCAACTTCTTCAGCTCAATGCTACCGTTACCCCCTCCAGAGGGTTACTGGAAAAGATTACACTCCTCCACATACAAATTTATTTGGAATAACAAACCACCACGTATAAAAAGATCCACCGCACAGAGAAATAAAGCAGACGGTGGCATGGCATTTCCAGATTTTTTCCACTATTTTAAGGCATACACATTAAGACCATTGACAACATGGTTTGATCCCCAAGCATTAGTATCCTGGAGAAAATTAGAAGAAAACATAGTAGCCCCACATAGACTGAAGGACATAGCATACACTAAACTATCAATCAAGCATTGCGAACGGAAATTTGGCCCCATAATTACTCATGCGATCCGGATATGGCGTGAAACACAAAAAAAATATCCTAACCCACATAAATGGCACAATCATACTCCGTTATTCAATAACAATGCACTCTTGATTGGAAAACGACCTATAAGATTCCCTATATGGGAAAAGCAAGGCATACACTCATTAGGGGATGTTTTTAACAAACAGGGTTTCTGTAGTTATGAAGAAATACGGAAATTTTTTTATCTCACCAAGTCCACACATCTTTTTTACATACAGTTATTGTTATGTTTGAAGAGTCAGGGTGTTCCATTAACGAAACCAATTGAACACCACAGATACCACAAATTCTTCTATGAAAGAGAGACATCGAGAGGTTTTGTTTCAGATTTTTATCATCAATTACTAACGTCCTCATATGAAACCCTCCACCTAGACTCCGTCTGGAGGAGGGATATACCAGACCTGGAAAGTGATTTTGATTGGCAAGAAGCCTGGGCAAATGTTCGACAAGGAACCCGGACCATCAACAAATCAATCTTAACTATATTCACAGGACATACTTGACTCCTATAAGACTGAAAAAATGGGTCTTATACAAGACTCCAAATGCTCCTTATGTACAAATGGGGACGAGGGGACATTTATGCACATGTACTGGGACTGCCCACCAGTTAAGATATTCTGGAAAGAGGTGACCCAGCAATTATCAAATCTCTTAACTTGGAATATACCTGTACACCCCTCTGTATTACTGCTGAATGATGTTTTTGTGTGCAGTGTGCAGTACATCCACAGCTAAAGAGATTGGTTTTATCGGGTATCACAGTGGCTAAAAAGCTGATAGCATCACAATGGTTCCAACCGGAAAAAATTTGCCGAAAGGTCTGGATTATTACATATCTCGATGTGATCTATCAAGAAATATCTACAGCAAGAATTTTGGGTCTCAATGAATCCAAAATGACATTGTGGTTAGAAGTGGTGGAGAAAATAAAAGCTAGCATATAATGGTAATGTCTGGTTAGGAGCGAGGGAAAATGGATGGATTATCCAATGGGGGGTCCGGGAGGGGGGGGTACGAGCTGGAGCATATGTGTGTAGGTTTTTAGATAACCGGTATTAAGGGTATATCCTATATAAGACAATTAACTAAAATGTGATTTCATTGGATGTGCACTGTCAACTAATGCTTGTATATCTTATCGTGTGTTGTCATGTTTGTTTATGTGTTTGTTTAAAAAATAATAAAAAAATAAAATGCAAAAATTAAAGGAGCAGTGCTCACTTTTGACAATTCATATCTACCTCTCCCTCGTATCTGTTTCCACTTGGGCCCTCTGCCAACACATCCCTGTCTGTTTGACCCTCTTCCAGCAACTCTCATCAAAAAACTCTTCCCAACTCTAGGCCCTGCCCTACTCAATATCTTCAACACCTCCTTGTCTACTGGCGTGGTGCCCCTGGCCTTTAAATCAGCCGTCATTAAACCACTACTTAAAAAACCGAACCTCGACCCTCTAATCTTGAAAAATTACAGACCTATCTCCAATCTTCCGTTCCTATCCAAAGTGTTAGAACGGATCGTCGCAACGCAACTTACTGACCATTTATCAAACAATAATCTTAATGAATCATTTCAATCTGGCTTTAGAGCCTTACACTCCACCGAAACGGCGGTTACCAAAGTCACAAATGACTTACTGCTCTCTCTTGACTCAAACCTCACTTCTGTGCTCTTATTGCTTGATCTCAGTGCAGCCTTTGACACTATCGATCACTCGATTCTTCTAGGTCGGCTTGAGAATCATGTTGGCATTCGGGGTCTCGCACTAGCTTGGTTTAAATCCTATTTAACTGATAGAACACACTGCGTGGTCTATAATGATTTAACATCTGAGACCCTCCCAGTGCAATGTGGTGTCCCACAAGGCTCTGTCCTGGGCCCTTTGCTATTTTCGATTTACATGCTACCCCTCGGCGATATCATACGCAAATTTGGCATAAACTTTAATTTTTACGCTGATGACACCCAACTATATATACCTATTAAGCCAAATGATTCCTCCCAACTACAAAACCTTGAGGCCTGCTTGCTTGCCGTCAAAAAATGGATGTCGCAAAACGCTCTACTCCTTAATGCAGATAAAACTGAGATGTTAATTGTTGGCCCCCCAAACCACAGAGGCCTGTTTCAGGACATCTCCCTCAACTTTGATACCTGTCATATATCCCAGAGCAGGGTACCCACAGTCTCTGGAGCGTAACAGTAAGAAGCATTTTGTATGAAAGTATTCTGTACTTCTGTATGACAACTATTAAAGAACTTGGACTTGAACTCCACCATAAAAAACCTCTGAGTCATTTTTGATTCCTCCCTCTCATTTAATGCACATATAAAAAAATGTCACCAAAATTGCATTCTTCCATCTTCGTAATATCGCAAAAATTCGCCCCATTTTAACTCTGGCTGATGCTGAAACCCTGATTCATGCTTTTGTCTCATCACGTCTGGACTACTGTAATGCACTTTTTTCAGGCCTACCTAATTCAAGCATCAAAAATCTTCAACTCGTGCAAAATGCGGCTGCACGGATACTAACTAGAACTAGAAAATTTGATCACATCACACCAGTTTTGTCCGCCCTACACTGGCTTCCTATCCAAGCCCGATCTGACTTTAAAGTGCTACTCCTCACCTACAAAATTTTAAATGGGCTTGCACCGCTCTATCTATCCGATCTCATCTCCCGATACTCGCCCGCTCGTGCTCTGCGCTCACAAAATGCGGGGCTTCTATCGATCCCTAGGGTTAAAAAGAAATCCGCCGGCCACAGAGCCTTTGTCTACCACGCTCCCTATCTGTGGAACAAATTACCTGCCGTCATCAGGGGCGCCTGCTCTGTCGAAGCTTTTAAATCCCTGCTTAAGACTCATCTTTTCTTTCTCTCCTTCAACCTACCCTGATCTCACCTGGTCGAGGACTGACCTTTAGATTAATCTGTCTAGTTTAGTTAGGGTACAGGGTACTACATGGTACTACATGGCACTACAGGGTACTACATGGTACTACATGGCATTACAGGGTACTACATGGTACTACATGGCACTACATGGCACTACAGGGTACTACATGGCACTACAGGGTACTACATGGTACTACAGGGTACTACATGGCACGACTACAGGGTACTACAGGGTACTACATGGCACTACAGGGTACTACTTGGCACTACAGGGTACTACATGGTACTACATGGCACTACAGGGTACTACATGTCTGCTCTTTTGCAGCACCACAAATATGGGAACTCTCTAACTCCTCCCCCCCCCCTTCCCCCCCCCTCCCTCCCCCTCCCCCCCCCCCCCCCTCCTCCCCATCTCTCTGAGTGCCCGTCTCCTAGCGCCGACTAAGGTGATGGAGGCCTCGGGGTCTTGGCCAAGATTGCAGTGACTGCTCTACATGCACCACGAGGCCTTGGATCAGTTACTTACCGTCGTCTGTTAACAGACTGTTAACAGTTTAACAGTCAAACGCGGTTTCATTGCTGGGTTAAGTACTTCTATTCTATTCACATAATATGCTTACTTCATATATCTACTCCATTCACATATATGCTTACCACTTGTATCTATTGCTATCAGGGCCGTAGCCAGGGTTTAGAAATTAGGGAGGTCCATTTATTTTTTTGGCCCAGACCGGCCCACTATAATCGGTCGGACACCACCCACCAGTACACCATCCTTACGGTCCCCTTAAATATGCGTACCTACTGTACTATTTCCCCCCCCCAACCCATTACAAAGCTGGGTAGTAAGTGCCATGGACAAGTGGACCAGTGTACTCACTCGCTCTTGGCTGAATCTTGTTTTGGGTGGTGATGTAAAAACACCTGCATCATAGCAGGCTCAGGATGGGCAACGTAGTCTTTAGCCTGTTCATCCCTGTCTCTCTCCTCCACAACCTGGCTTGACTAGACATAAGGAGAGAGATGATTACAATTAACTGGTACATTCAGGTCCAGAATTGTTGGAATCCCCTGACAAAGATGTGCAAAAAGCTGTACAATTTAAACAATACCATACTGGTAATGAGAAAATAGTTGTTTATTCAATGAATGCATGGAGCAGTTCCATCTTATTTCATTTGATACTAACTACTCAGTTCATACAGATTTCAAGTATTCAAATATCAATGATGAATATTGCATAAGGTTTACACAGTTAATAGATCACCTTCTTGTTTTATATTCATCTTATATGGCAATTAAATCAATGGTGTGTTTGTTTGGGGAGTTTGACCTATGTGCCTACCACGTGAAGGTGCATGATCAATGGACAGCACAAAAACAATTTGTGTAGGTGGAGACTAGAGCTACCACAGATAGTAATAAGTTATTAAGAGTAAGTAATCCATACCATATATATCCTAATAGTTACCTTATTACCATACTTGGCTGAAAACAAACTTTTCTGCCTGTTGTGAATGTGTTTTTCCCTGTAGGCTAATACATAAGTAGGCATACATTTTTGCAGTTGAGGAAAAATTTGCAGTTGAGTAGGCTATAATGTGCTGTGTTTTTATGTCTTCCATCGAGGACCACCTTGGAAATAAGTGTTAATGCTTGTTAATGAATGCTTTTAGGTGATATCCTCAGGAATACAAATTGGTCAAGATCATATGTTTTTATGATGTGTTTTTAATTTCCAAATAAATCTAATCAAATAAAAAAGCAGTTTTTGCAGTTGAGCTACTGGTGTTGTATATTATACAGCCTTTTCATGCATCTTTATCAAGGGAACCTGTAACTGAGGGGTACAATTCCCTGACTGTATTGATAAGTATGGTATCATTAAACCACTACCGCTTTATGTACTTTAATTACTGGCCATACAGTACATGATATATAAATATGATGAACACTTCCCACAATGAATCGGTTCCACACAAAGTGGTAATTAAGTATTTATTGCAGCAAAAGGTACATAATATACTTCTCTATTTTACTTTGGATGCGCTTATAAGGCAAAGGAATGTGCGTAGGCAAATCAATAATGAATGTCCATTCTCTGGTTACGCAGGAGGTAATTATACAACCTGAATCTTAGGGAATTATATCTATGGTACACTAGTAATATATAGCGGGAGATACTGGAAGGGTCCCCCCGGTTGTAAGCCAGCAGGGGTAGAGGATCTGTCGGTAGTAGAGAGTCTGGTCAACGATGACTAAGGAGACTCCAAGTACAGGAGACGGTGCAATAGCCTCTTGATCCACAGACGAATACAGCTGTTCTCCGTAGACTGTAGCTCCACAGTGAAGAAAGCTAGCCGGCCTCAGGCTCTCTGAGGCGCAGACTCGACGTGGCTCCTCACCGGGTAAATCCCACACGTGTAGGCGTCGGCGATTCTCCGCTCCATAAATCACAGGACCAAAACAAATATAATCCAGCCGCAAAGGGCTATGTAGTCGTCGGGTAGATTAATCCAGTGTACATGTCCACACGGTTCTCGTCTAGGTCTCCTCGGGTGAAAGCGCCATGAAAGCAGCCCAGCCTGGATAAGCACTCTAGCTGATACGAGGAAGCGTTGGTGATGCTGGTCACTGTAGAACTTTAGCCGCACGATACACTATACACAAATAGACTATTACTGACTTAATAGAAATATGTCGCACTCGACGGTATAGCGCCAAACTCTGACAATTCAGTTATTAATTCGCACGCGGTCTCAATGCTCTATTTGGGGCCAAACAGGCCATACTTCACCGCACGGAGTATCGTGGGTGAGGCTTCAACTTATTGGGTAACTCTACTTCTGTATTCACCTGCGCCCTATTTATATGCACGGCGAACAATCTAGTGCCAACCTCATTTCTGTCTCGTATCCCTGGGCAAGGCCGGGCATGTACAGACATGTCTTGACGGTGGCCTTGAACCTGACTCTGGAGGCATGGCCCTGGCGCCTGTGGACCGCTGTCCAATAGGAGAATGAAATATTATGGGCTGCACTAGGCTAAAGGGATATTCCGTGTATATGTACAATGAATATACAAGGGATATCAAACGATATACAAATACTATGCAATATATATCAATCAATAAATATATATATTCGGTTTAATCTGATCCTTTGTAACAGCCGCCTCCTAATTAGTCCCACCTAATTAGCTAGCTAAGCAGAGACAGATTAACCGCACTGTCCACTACTCAATGTCTGTTGTGAGGGGTCGGGCAGTTCACAAAGTCATGGGGTCACGGTCGTCATCGATAGTATCGGGGAGCCTTGGCAGTTCTATTAGCCTCGCCACGGGTCGGGTGTAGATCCGTCCTTGGACGAGCACTTCGGCTGCTCGGACCTTTCCATCGGCACCGGTGATCACTTTGCTTACGCGGCCAGCCGGCCACATAGCTCGGGGTAGTGACTGGTCGATAATCATGACGACTGTTCCTTCTGTCAAATTGTCTCTCTCTTTCACCCATTTCTGGCGGGTCTGTAGAGACGGTAGATAGTGGAGTAGGAAGCTGTTCCAAAACTTGTCAGCCAATACTTGACTGTACCTCCACATTCTTCGGCCGTTCGCTTCTTCAGGCCTGTACATTGTCTGTGGTAGCGCGGGGTCCAGCCGCCCCATCAAGAGTGTGTTGGGGGTGACTGGGTCGACATCTGCTACATCACTTGAGACGTAACCGAGGGGCTTTGAGTTCAATACTCCCTCGATCTCCGTGAGGACTGTCATTAGGACTTCTTCCGCCACGGTCTGGGCCCCAAGCACGGCGTACAGGGCTGTCTTTATTGAACGTACTTCTCGTTCCCAAGTTCCACCGAAGTGAGGTGCGTTCGGGGGATTAAACTGGAAGTCAATCTGGGATGGAGCGAGGTGGGTCTTAAGTTCTGGGCCCATAGCTTGGAAGCTCTCTCTCAGCTCTCTTTCTCCGCCTTTGAAGTTTGTCCCGTGATCAGACAATAATATAGACGGTTTGCCTTTCCGCGATGTGAATCTTCGGAAGGCCATAAGGAATGAGTCTGTGCTCATGGTTGGAAGGAGTTCTATATGCATCGCTCGGGTGGTCATGCATTTGAATACAATACCCCACCGCTTCTCGGTTCCTCTTCCTTTCTTTATATACAGCGGGCCGAAACAGTCCATACCGGTGGAGTGAAAAGGCTTGTCGCCGAGTCGGAGGCGACAGGGAGTTAGGTCAGCCATCCGGGGTATACTGGGCTGCGCTCGCCACTTACGACAGTCTAGACAGGTTCGCTGGAAGCGCCGCACTGCTTCTCTCCCTTGCAGTATCCAATAACGACGTCTGATCTCCGCGAAGACTCTCTCTGCCCCGGCGTGATGCACATCCTCGTCGTATTTCTTTATGATCAGCTCTGTGACCTTGTGTCGGCTGTTTAAGACTATCGGGTACTTGACGTCATCCGGTAAGTCTGGAGCTCTCCGCAGACGACCACCCACTCTGATGAGACCATGGGCGTCGCTCTCGGGGGCTAGGTGGAGCAGTCTGCTGTCTGATGGGACGGGCTTTGCTCCCTGTAGACAGTCTAGCTCATCGGGGAACGAGTCTCTCTGGGCTCGTTGTAGTAGAAGAAGTTCTGCTTCTTCGTAGTCAGCTGCTGTAATGTCAGTAGTGAGCTGAACCTCTGGGTGGTGCCACAGGAATGTCTTTAGCTGCGCACTCTCTAGGGTGAGGCAATCGTCTATGTCGGGGTCAGTGGAGACGAGTGTGTTCAATCCACAGAACATAGATTTCTTGTTTTCGGCCTCCTCTTTACTCGCTTCCCGTGGGGTGGGTGTAGGCCACTCTTCTTCCGGGAGCTTGAGGAACTCTGGCCCGTCACTGTATAGGTTGTGACGGGTGAGGTCATCCAGGGACATTCCCCGGGTGATGACGTCAGCTGGGTTGTGTTTTGTGTCCACATACCTCCAGCTTGCTACTTCTGTTAAATCTTGAATCTCTGTGACTCTGACTCCCACGAAGACCTTGTATCTGCACGAATCAGACCGAATCCATGTGAGTACTGTCGTGGAGTCTGACCACAAGATTGTTCTTTGCACCGGAATGGTGAGTTCACGTTGGATTAACGTGGCGAGTTGCGCTCCTGCTAGGGCTGCGCAGAGCTCTAGACGCGGGATAGATTGTTGCTTTCGTGGGGCTATTCTTGAGCGAGCCAGGATGAAAGCAGTATGTATTTCTCCTCCCTCCTCTCGGGCACGCAAGTAGGCCACCGAACCGTAGGCTACTTCGGAGGCGTCGCTGAAGACGTGCAGGTCCCTCTGGCACGTCTCCGGCCTCACTGTGGGTGGGAAGTAGCTGCGGCGTATGTTGACACCTGGGAGTGAGCTGAGTTCCGTCTCCCACTCTCTCCATGTGGATGCAAGGTGTTCGGGTATGGGGTCGTCCCAGCCCTGGTCCTTGTCCCATAACGCTCTTACAATCATCTTTGCCCTGGTGGTGTAAGGTAGAATACATCCCAACGGGTCATATTGTCTGGCGAGTGTTCTGTATACACTCCGTCTGGTGGTCGGTAGTGCAGTCGACCTTCCCTGCTCCTTGGTCAGGGGTGTGTGTTTATAATGGAGCGAGTCTGTTTTGAAGCGCCAGACTAGTCCTAATGTTATTTCTTGGGCTTCTCCTGGGATGGTCGCCATCCAGGTCTCGCTGCTTGCTGCCTTGTCCTCGGGGGAGAGGCTGCGCAATACTTGCGGGTCGCTGCTGGCCCACTGCCTGAGATCAAAGCCGCCTTTGATCAGGGAGGCGCGGAGCTTGAGTAGCAGGGCCTCGGCTTCTTCTGGCGTTGAGACGCTTTGCAGACAGTTGTCCACGTAGAAACTATTTCCTACACTTTGTCGGACATCTTCATCAGCTGCTGGGTCCTCTGCGACGTGCTTTTGCAGTGCAAACGTAGCACAGCATGGGCTGCATGTGGTTCCGAAAGGGAGGACTTCCCATTGATAGATGGCTGGTCGCTCATCCCCGATCCTCTCTCTCCATAGGAACTGCAGCAGGGGCTTGTCCTCCTCCACTAGTCTCACCTGCAGGAACATCCCTTTGATGTCGCCGCTGATGGCCACCTTGTCTTGGCGGAAACGTAGTAACACGCCTAGTAGAGAGGGGCCGAGTGTTGGGCCGGGCAAGAGCTCTTTATTCAGATTTTGTGATCCGATCTGGTAGCTGCAGTTGAACACAATACGATCCTTGCCGTTGTGGTGGACTTTGTGGTGCGGCACGTACCATGATTCGGTCGTCTGATCGGCCTCTTTAATGTCAATTTTCTTTATGTGTCCCGCTGTGATTAGCTTGTTAATCTCAGCGCGGTACACCGTCTCTTGAGCGGGGTCTCTGGCTAGGCGCCGCTCTGTGTTCAATAGATACCGCTCCGTCGCTTCTTTTGGGGCGTGGAAGGTAGGCATACCCTCTCGCCTCAGGAGTGGAGTTGCGTATCTCATCACTCCGTTGACTTTGACTCTCTTTGTCCCCTGCTCGAGGAGGGCTATAGCGTAAATGTCTTCCTTGGAACGAATGTCTTTCTTTTCGTTCTTAAAGGGCATTGTCTCTAGTGTCCATAGCCTCTCGACATGCTGTAGGAGGGTGGTGTCTTCTTCTGTCACTCTGGAGTGGAGGCAGTTAGTGGCTGCTGTTCGGTTAAGAGACTTAGCGAGGGGGCCTTGTAATGTCCATCCTAGGCAGGTCTCGACTGCTGCAGGACAGCCTCTGGGCCCTGTGTGGACCCGGTCTATCGGGACGATGAGGTCTGCATGGTCGGAGCCTATCAGCAGGGTCGGGGTGGCACCGTCTATGAGCGGTATAGGTAGTTGACGCAGGTGCACATATTTATCCATCAGCTTGGCGATGGGGTAGGTGTACTGCGACAGGCCTATTTCTTGGCTGGTGAAAGCATTAGTAATCCTATACCGTCTCTCTGGCTGCCCGCTTGCTGCGATAGTGAAGGAGACATTCTCGCCCTTTATCGTCTTTAGATCTCTTCTTATTGTCCGAATCGTCATCTGGTTTTCGCTCCCCCGCAGCCCCAGCTGGGCCGCAGCGGACGCGAGGAGAAGGGTCTTCTCTGACCCGTCGTCAAGGACGGCGTAAGTGTCCATGACCTTATCTTGGTAACTCAGTGTTACGCGGACCACCTTTAAGAGCACCCGGGCGCCCCCGCTGCTGGCGGGGTCAATGTACATAACACTTGCCTTTGTGCTGCTTGAGGGTGCAGGCTTTCTTCTGTTACTGTCGTGTAGGACATCTAGGTGGGCTCCGTCACACCGATTACACCTCTTCTTTAAGCGGCAATCGGCTGCCATGTGACTGCGCGCACATCGGTAACAGCGTCGGTTGGACTTTATCCATTGACTCACCTCGTCGGCGGTCATCTTCTTGAACGTGTCACATTGTGACAACCAGTGTTCCTTTTCGCAGTACGGGCACACCATCTTCCACTTCTCTTTCATCGAGGGGGTACTGTGGTTCTTGCTGCTCTGTACTGATTCTGATTGGTGCATGACGGTCACCAATCTTCGGCCATCGTTTGCTCTCCTAGGTCCCTCTCTGGAGCTTGGGGTGCTCCGCATGAACGTATCCAACCGTAGGCTGTTGACTTCTCTCGCCAGGAAGTCGGCTAGGTCTAGGAGGGATGGCTCGGGACCGTTAGGATCACGGTGGTCTCTTTGCCGCCTGAAGCGCTCTTGTCGGGCGGGCGGAAGCTTCTCTAAAATCCTCTCGACATTAGAGTTTGCGTACAGTTCGTGCATACCCTTTTCTCTTTGCGCCCCCAGCATCCCTACCAGGGATTGTACCTTGATAGACAGGTCATCTAGTGAGCGATTGTCTGTGGCTGGGGGTAGGCGGTCAATATGCCTTATCTCTTGTATTACGTAGTCCCATATGCGTCCATATCTTTGGTCGAGTGCTGCTAGAGCCGCTGTGTATGGGGTAGTAGAGGTGGCATAGGCCAGCGCTATATTGTGCGCTCGGGGCACCTTGAGGTGCTTCAGTAGGATAGCATACTTGTACGGTTCATCAGCTACATCGAACATCATTGTCTCTAAGCACATTCGTAGCTTTGTGTACTGTGCTCTGTTCTCGTGGGTGAAGTCCGGAAACGTCGGTGTGCCAATGTATGATGCCATGGATGGCTGGCACATCGGTGAGCGTTGGAAGAGAGGCCTCCTAGGCGAGTCTCCTCTTACGCCTCTTGGTGGGCTGGTACCTGCTGGGTACCATGGCCCGCGTATCCAGGTGCTGTTCCTCGGGGCTGGTCGTGCGTCAAGCTCACCCGTGAATTGAGTCGGGGGTCTGTAGCGCAGAGCCGCAAGGGTAGAGCCTGGGCTGTACTGGACCTCCTGGTCCTGTGGAGTACTGTGCTGCTGTCGGGCTTGACTCTCCTCCTCTCCCTCTTCTTCTTCCTCTGGCAGGTCCTCTAGATCCTGTAGTCGTCTATTTATCCTCTCCGCGGTGTAGACCGTTTCTTCCTTGTAGCTGGGTCTCACTTGGACCGGTCGGGGAAGGGGTTCGGAGGGGGGTATAGGCTCTCTCTGGTGGTCGGGCTCAGGGTCGCTTGATCGGGTAGGGGAGGGTGCCCTTGACCCTTGTCTTGACGAGGCCCTGGAACCCCGTGCGGAGGGAGGGGGTGTTGCCCTGGTGATCAGCTGCTCCATTATCTGCGCTTGTAATCGGTCGCGCTCGGCTTCGCGCTTGGTGAGAGCGAGGTCGCGCTCTGCTTCTCTTTGGGCACCGGCAGCGGCGCGCTGGGCTTCGGCGGCGGCGCGCTGGGCTTCGGCCCGGTCCCTTACCATATTCTCTTCCGTCTGAAGGCGTCTAATCTCTAGACGTATACGATCTTCGTCGCTCCGTTGCTGCGCTTGAAGGCGTTCTCTTTCCATGGAAGAATGTTCGCGCTCACTAAGCGTCTGTGCTTGGAGTCGATCGTGCTCTGTTGAGGCTGCTAGGCTGGCGAGGAATGCCTGTGCCAGCATCTTGTCCGCCTCGCTGGGGGAAGACGCTGGTTGAGGTGATCCGCTCCTGGCAGTACTCGTTGGAGATCTGTTCTCCTGTGGCGAGTCCTGGAGATCCATCTCTGGGGTGCTCTCCTCTTCTTGTAGCGGGTAGAGTTCCATCCCTGGAGAGCTGTCTTTATCCTGGAGCTCTCCGGGGACTACTTCTTCGGTCTTGGCGGGGGGTAAAGTCATGTCGGGTCCCTCCTGGTCCCTACCGTGAGCTTGGTCAGTTACGTTAGAACCCATTAGGGCCTCTATTGGCGGGGTAGCCTGGTCGATAGGGTCGGACATAATTTTACTATCTACTTTTTCCGCGTTTACCGTCTGTAGAAAGCTAGGTAGTATATTGGCAACGTAATCCTCTAAGTACTGAGGTGTCTGCCGTCTACGCTGCGGGCGATCTACTTTAGGAGAACCGTTTTGTGGAGTGTTCATCATAGGCCATGTCAATATTAATACCACTATATTAATATTACACTAGTTACCCTCCGGCTCGAAGGACCAATTGTAACTGAGGGGTACAATTCCCTGACTGTATTGATAAGTATGGTATAGGGATGCTCGATATTGGCTTTTTTACCGATACCGATATTCCGATATTGTCCAACTCTTAATTTCCGATACCGATATCAACCGATACCGATATATGCAGGGTTTCCCTGTCCAAAAAACTGAATAATTTCAGGTAACTAATAATTTCACTGGATATATATATAACAAATACTGTTATTGTTTTTTTTTGTTTTTAAACCGATACCGATATTTTCCGATATCACATTTTACTGCCGATATCGTCCGATAATATCGGTCGGCCGATAATATCGGACATCCCTAGTATGGTATCATTAAACCACTACCGCTTTATGTACTTTAATTACTGGCCATACAGTACATGATATATAAATATGATGAACACTTCCCACAATGAATCGGTTCCACACAAAGTGGTAATTAAGTATTTATTGCAGCAAAAGGTACATAATATACTTCTCTATTTTACTTTGGATGCGCTTATAAGGCAAAGGAATGTGCGTAGGCAAATCAATAATGAATGTCCATTCTCTGGTTACGCAGGAGGTAATTATACAACCTGAATCTTAGGGAATTATATCTATGGTACACTAGTAATATATAGCGGGAGATACTGGAAGGGTCCCCCCGGTTGTAAGCCAGCAGGGGTAGAGGATCTGTCGGTAGTAGAGAGTCTGGTCAACGATGACTAAGGAGACTCCAAGTACAGGAGACGGTGCAATAGTCTCTTGATCCACAGACGAATACAGCTGTTCTCCGTAGACTGTAGCTCCACAGTGAAGAAAGCTAGCCGGCCTCAGGCTCTCTGAGGCGCAGACTCGACGTGGCTCCTCACCGGGTAAATCCCACACGTGTAGGCGTCGGCGATTCTCCGCTCCATAAATCACAGGACCAAAACAAATATAATCCAGCCGCAAAGGGCTATGTAGTCGTCGGGTAGATTAATCCAGTGTACATGTCCACACGGTTCTCGTCTAGGTCTCCTCGGGTGAAAGCGCCATGAAAGCAGCCCAGCCTGGATAAGCACTCTAGCTGATACGAGGAAGCGTTGGTGATGCTGGTCACTGTAGAACTTTAGCCGCACGATACACTATACACAAATAGACTATTACTGACTTAATAGAAATATGTCGCACTCGACGGTATAGCGCCAAACTCTGACAATTCAGTTATTAATTCGCACGCGGTCTCAATGCTCTATTTGGGGCCAAACAGGCAATACTTCACCGCACGGAGTATCGTGGGTGAGGCTTCAACTTATTGGGTAACTCTACTTCTGTATTCACCTGCGCCCTATTTATATGCACGGCGAACAATCTAGTGCCAACCTCATTTCTGTCTCGTATCCCTGGGCAAGGCCGGGCATGTACAGACATGTCTTGACGGTGGCCTTGAACCTGACTCTGGAGGCATGGCCCTGGCGCCTGTGGACCGCTGTCCAATAGGAAAATGAAATATTATGGTCTGCACTAGGCTAAAGGGATATTCCGTGTATATGTACAAGGAATATACAAGGGATATCAAACGATATACAAATACTATGCAATATATATCAATCAATAAATATATATATTCGGTTTAATCTGATCCTTTGTAACAGAACCCTTATCCTAATGATTTAAAAAATAATATTATGATGATACGATATGGACCTAGTAGTTGGGTCATCTGTGGCACTTCGTTTCTCAATGGATTTTTTTAAAAAGGCGGGGGAAATTTGTGAGAGACCAAAATCCAAAATGGCTGCCGTGGAAATTAACTTTTTAATGGTTTGACCTACAATGATGCCCAATACATGGTACCAGCCCCCTCTCAGTCATGTACCAGCCCCTCTCAGTCATGTACCAGCCAGCCCCTCTCAGTCATGTACCAGCCCTCTCTCAGTCATGTATACCAGCCCCCTCTGTCATCTACCAGCCCCCTCTCAGTCATGTACCACAGCCCCATCTGAGTCATGTACCAGCCCCCTCTCAGTCATGTACCAGCCCCCTCTCAGTCATGTACCAGCCCCCTCTCAGTCATGTACCAGCCCCCTCTCAGTCATGTACCAGCCCCCTCTCAGTCATGTACCAGCCTCCTCTCAGTCATGTACCACAGCCCCATCTCAGTCATGTACCATAGCCCCATCTCAGTCATGTACCACAGCCCCCTCTCAGTCATGTATACCAGCCCCCCTCTCAGTCATGTATACCAGCCCCCTCTCAGTCATGTACCAGCCCTCTCTCAGTCATGTACCAGCCCCCTCTCAGTCATGTACCAGCCAGCCCCCTCTCAGTCATGTACCACAGCCCCCTCTCAGTCATATACCACAGCCCCCTCTCAGTCATGTACCACAGCCCCCTCTCAGTCATGTACCAGCCCCTCTCAGTCATGTATCAGCCCCCTCTCAGTCATGTACCATAGCCCCCTCTCAGTCATGTACCAGCCCCATCTCAGTCATGTACCAGCCCCCCTCTCAGTCATATACCTGCACGACTGGCGGGGGGGGTGCTTAGTAAGAGATGTGATTGGGCCAGCCCAGTGTCAGTCAGTACCAATGGGCCGATGTCTCAGCCTAGTAGTGGGCCGGTCGTTGACCAAAAAAAAAATATATATATATATATATAATTTTTTTTATAAAAAAAAATATATAATTTTTTATTTTTTTTTAATAGTTACAAATAGTTACCGAGGTCCGGACCTCGGTGACCTCATAGCTGGCTACGGCCATGATTGCTATGTCCGCCCACTACAATCACATGAGCTGTCTAACGCCTGTCCCGTCTCCCTGTCCCCCTGTGAGTTGCTGTCCTGGAGTGCTGACCGGAGTGTCGGACGTCCCGTGATGAAGGCCGGGAGAATGCGACCCCCTCTGCGTGCCCCCCTGTCTCCGGAGGAGAGTGCCGGACGTCCCGCGATGATGTCGGGGAGTTCGCGACCCTCTCTGCGCCGCCCCCTATCTCTCTGTCTCCGGCTGTCCCTGAGCAATGACCGGAGTGTTGAATGTCCCGTGACTAAGACGGGGAGGACGTGACTCTATTTGCGCCGCCCCTGTGCCTCAAATAGATCCGCTATCAGCTCTATCTTCAATCTTTCAAAATGTTCAGTTGCTATCGCTATCAGCTCTATCTTTAATCTTTCAAAATGTTCAGTTGCTATTGCATGCACTCATCTGTGTTTCACTTCACACTTGAGTGCATGCTTACCAACTGTAAGTCTGCAACACTACTATCACGACATCTAAGAAGGGAGATCCCCCCTTGAATGGCCCTTCTAAGGTGTCTCTCCTCCACACTGCCTGTGGAGCATTTTTCCCTATTGTTAGGTTTTAGTGAGTTTTTCCTTACCTTCGCGTGGGGTATGTCTGGGAGTGCTTGCATTCTTTCATTTATTTGCATTTATCTTAAATTTTTTGGACCTTATGGTGTTCTTGTTCTGTTCTTGACTTATTGTTATGTTTTCTTCTTGACTTGTTTAAAGAAGACCTGTACGGCCCATGGGGACATTAACGTGTGTTGTCGGGCCTTATAAATAAATTTGATTTGAATGAACCGACCCTGTTTGGACCCAGCGAACAGAACGAGGGAGGCTTTGAGCGCCTTGGAGGCGTTCAGAATGGGGGATTTACCTTCCTCCTCCTTGGAGGAGAGGAAGGATATTCTACGTCTGCTCTACTCTCTCAGGGAGTGGCACCCTGAGCTGGCCCCACAGCTGGAGGAGTATGGCAGACACTGGATAAAGTGCCTATTCCAGCCTCCAGCCTTCAGTCAAGCCTCTACTGCTGGTAAGGCCTCTACCACCAGCATGGTCTCAACGGCTAGCATTGCTACTACTAGTCCAGTCCCTACTGCTAGCGTACATTTACATTTACATTTAGTCATTTAGCTGACGCTTTTATCCAAAGCGACTTACAAGTTCTGTACGACAAGCCATCAGGAAGGGCACAACTCTATCAGCTGAGTAACAATGTTCATCAAAGTGTTGAGTGCTACAGTGTAGGTTAGTTTATTAGGACAAGTGCATGACAGTACGGTTAGTTAGGGTTAGATTTCCACAGCTAGCATGGCATCCTCTGCTGGTGAAGCCTCTACTGCCAGCGTGGCCCCAGTTGTTTGCATAGCTACTGCCAGCACCATAGCCCCGTCTGCTGCGTAGCCTGTACTGCTAACAAGTCACAGAGAGCTAGAAAGTCTAGGGAGGCTAGCATAGCCTCACCTGCTAGGGTACCTACTGCTAGCACCTCAGCCCTGCCTGCTAGCCCCACTTTGTGTGTAGCGCATTCAGCTAGCATGGCCTCCACGGCTAGCACAGCCCCTACTGCTAGTACAGTTCCTACTGCTAGCGTAGCTTCGTCAGCTAGCCTGTTCCCTACTGCTAGTTTAGTCCCTACTGCTAGCGTAGCTTCGTCAGCTAGCCTGTTCCCTACTGCTAGTTCAGTCCCTACTGCTAGCGTAGCTTCGTCAGCTAGCCTGTTCCCCACTGCTAGTTCAGTCCCTACTGCTAGCGTAGCTTCATCAGCTAGCCTGTTCCCCTACTGCTAGTTCAGTCCCTACTGCTAGCGTAGCTTCGTCAGCTAGCCTGTTCCCTACTGCTAGTTCAGTCCCTACTGCTAGCGTAGCTTCGTCAGCTAGCCTGTTCCCCACTGCTAGGACTGCCCCTTCAGCTAGCAAGGTCAGTTTCCCTGGAGCCGCCCTGTCGGCTAATCTCTTGGTTTCCACGGCTAGCCCAGCCCCTACTGCTAGTACAGTTCCTACTGCTAGCGTAGCTTCGTAAGCTAGCCTGTTTCCCACTGCTAGGACTGCCCCTTCAGCTAGCAAGGTCAGTTTCCCTGGAGCCGCCCTGTCGGCTAATCTCTTGGTTT
Source organism: Notolepis coatsorum (assembly GCF_963971535.1). Lineage (NCBI taxonomy): Eukaryota > Metazoa > Chordata > Actinopteri > Aulopiformes > Paralepididae > Notolepis > Notolepis coatsorum. Next base: position 1,788,324 of record NC_140172.1, read on the forward strand.
CCACAGCTAGTCCAGCCCCATCTGCTAGCTTAGCCCCTGCAGCTAACCAGGCTTCCACAGCTAGTCCAGCCCTATCTGCTAGCTTAGCCCCTGGAGCTAACCAGGCCTCAACAGCTAGGACTGCCCCGTCAGCTAGCTCGTTCCCTATGGCCCCTGTTTCATTGGTCTCGGTTCCTTGGTCTGGCCCTCCAGCCGGTATTAACTATCCTGCCCCTTCAGTTTTCAGGATGGGTTATATCCAGGTTACTCCGACTAACACTTTAGCCCCGTCTGCTAGCGTAGCACGGACAGCTAGCAGGTCTCAGAAGGCTAGAAAAGCTAAGAAGACTAGCATGGTCTCAGCTGCTAGAGTAGCCCCGTCAGCTAGTTCAGCCCAGGCTACTCGCACAGCCCCCACTGCTAGCTCAGCCTCTGCTAGCTTACTCCGGAATGCTAATGTAGCTTCTGCTGCTAGCACCTCAGTCTCATTTGCGAGAGCCCCTGCTGCTAGCATCTCTGTCTCGTCTGCTAGAGCCCCTGCTGCTAGCATCTCTGTCTCATCTGCTAGAGCCCCTGCTGCTAGCACCTCAGTCTCGTTTGCTAGAGCCCCTGCTGCTAGCATTTCTGTCTTGTCTGCTAGAGCCCCTGCTGCTAGCATCTCTGTCTCGTCTGCTAGAGCCGACGTCTAGTCCGGGTCGTGCTCCTGCTCCTGTCCCCGGGGAGTCTCCTGGTCCCGGCTCCTCGTCTGGTCCAGCCCTGCGCCGTGGTCTACGCCGTGGTCAACGCCGAGGTCTGCACCGAGGTTGATCTGTACCTGGAGAATCGTCTGGTCCCAACTCCTCGTCTGGTCCCGACTCCTCGTCTGGTCCCGACTCCTCGTCTGGTCCCGACTCCTCGTCTGGTCCCGGCTCCTCATCTGGTCCAAGCTCCTCCTCTGGTCCCGACTCTTCATCTGGTCCCAGCTCCTCGTCCGGTCCCGGCCCCTCGTCTGGTCCCGGCTCCTCGTCTGGTCCCGGCTCCTCGTCTGGTCCCAGCTCCTCGTCTGGTCCCGCCCTTCGCCGTGGTCTACGCCGTGGTCTTCGTCTGCAGAGACCCCCATCCGGGGTTCTGCGCCCGGTTCCGAGATCTGCGCCTGGAGGGTCCCCTGTCTGGGGTCCTACTCCGGGCCTGTCACCCTCTCCCCTTTGCTCCAGAACCCCTCATCGGCCCTTTGTCCCTGTTTCCAGTTCCCCTCGACCCCCTCATCGGCCCTCTGTCCCTGCTACCAGTTCCCCTCGACCCCCTCATCGACCCTCTGTCCCCGTTTCGAGCTCCCCTCACCAAGTTTCTGTTCCCATCTCTAGCCCCCCTCTCCTGGCCTCTGTCCCCGTCTCCAGTCCTCCTGATCCCGTGCCCCGTTCTCCCTTCTCCAGCCCCTTCTCCGGCCCTTTTCCTCTGCCCCACTTCTCCTATGCCCCTCCTGGGTTTCTGTCGCCGCACCCCTGCCCCAGTGTCCCTCGTCCTGGCCTGTTCCATCCTGACTGTTTCCCCCGGACTCTCCCAGTGTTCACCTTCCCTGGATCTCGGCCCCCTGTCTTGCCCGTTCCCAGATGGTCCTTTTTGCCGTCTGGAAGCCGTCCCTGGAGGGGGGGGGGTACTGTAAGGGTTCTTCATTTCCTGGCCAGGCTTCACCTGTTGCTCCCTCCTTCCCACCTCCACCCATGAACAATATCCCTCCACCCATGAACAATCTTCCTCCACTCTGGAACTTGGTGAACAGTCAATCTACTGCCACCCTGTGGCCAGATTCTGTTGGTGCTGCACTGTGTGCATCTCTGTCTTTCTTTATGTTTTGATCTCCTGAATACCATCAGTAATCTGCTATCTGTTTTCTGTGTTGTGTAGTTATGATCAGTCTGGTGTTCTCTCAGTAATTGTATTTTTGATTCTAGTCTAGTTTATTCCCCAGTGTGTGTTTGGCCTTTTGTTTTCCTGTACCCCTGTGTGTTAGTTCAGTTTTCCCTCTCAGGTGTGTCTTGTTCCCAATTACTCTCTTGTGTCAATCAGTGTGTGTATATCTGCCTCGTTTGCCATTCTCTCTTTGTCGGTTCATTGTTTGGATTTCCCTACTGTTTGCTGTCTAGTTCCTCTGTTCCTGTGATCCTGTTACTCCTTCCAGTATTTTTGTAGTAAGTGTTCCTAGTGTTCATTTGTTTGTTCCTCCCTTCTTTGTTTTTCGTGTAAAGTTCATTTTGTTTGTTAGGGTTTTTATTTGTAGTCAGTTGTTCATGTTTTTTCCTAGCCTTCCTTGCAATGTTTTGTTTGTGCTTTTGGGACTTGCTCTCTTTATGAGATTATTATTTGTTTTTGTATTTAGCCCTCTGCCAGTCTTCAGCTGTGCTATTCTTTGTTTTTGTATTTTGCTGCTGCCTTTGGACGTATTTTTGTAAATATCTTTGTTGCTGCCCTCTTTTGAAGTTGGAGTATTTTTGGTTACACTGGCTCGAAGTGTTCAAATTAAAGGAGCAGTGCTCACTTTTGACAATTCATATCTACCTCTCCCTCGTATCTGTTTGCGCTTGGGCCCTCTGCCAACCCATCCCTAACACTTTTCACTCTATACTTCAAGTAAAAAAGACAAATAACTGTAAACAAAACGCTCTACTTTTTTTGCACTGGATTATGACACTATGAAGCGGGTAATACCACTGATTGTTAGCTCTTGAGTCGATCCTTTTGCCTGTTTTTTGATGCACACACTTGTAAGCCTTTTCCTTTGATGCCTCTAACTCATGGAATGTCCTTCAACTCTCTCTGAAATTGGAGGTTCTCCCTTGGAATGTTTAAACGTATCGTTTCAGACCATTGTGTCTGACCTGTAACTGTTTTAGCTGATCTTTTAAAATTATTTGAACAAATTTATTTGGTGTTACTGTATACTGGTGTTTAAATTTCTGTGAATATTGTTTGTATTATGTACTGTTTACATTTTGTACAATCGTCGTTTCTGTAAATGAGGGAAACCTCAGATGCTTACGATTTTAAATAAAGGTTGAAATGAAAAAAGATAAGTGTTACCTGTCTCCCCTGCTGGGCCCGCTCCTCCAGCTCAGCCTGCAGGCCACAGTTCTTCTGCTGCAGCCAGGCCATCTCCTCCAGGAGCCCACAGACCTGCTCCAGATAGCTGAGACCTGGACTGAGCTGCTGCACCCACTCCTCTCCACGCTGACCCTGAACACAGAACACACACCGGAACATTTACATCATCTCCTCCTATACTGTACATTCTGTGTGTGAGCAATACCATGATCTCCTCCTATACTGTACATTCTGTGTGTGAGCAATACCATGATCTCCTCCTATACTGTACATTCTGTGTGTGAGCAATACCATGATCTCCTCCTATACTGTACATTCTGTGTGTGAGCAATACCATTATCTCCTCCTATACTGTACATTCTGTGTGTGAGCAATACCATGATCTCCTCCTATACTGTACATTCTGTGTGTGAGCAATACCATCATCTCCTCCTATACTGTACATTCTGTGTGTGAGCAATACTATGATCTCCTCCTATACTGTACATTCTGTGTGTGAGCAATACCATTATCTCCTCCTATACTGTACATTCTGTGTGTGAGCAATACTTTGAAACCGGCTGATGATGATGTTAATGTTTTCACCATCTCACACTGACAGAGGTTCTGTAAACAATTAATCCCAAACATACCAAGGCGATGTCATACTGTACAAAAAAACCTATTGTCGTAGTTTGAGGGTAATTTCAGTTTTACCATGATATTAATAATGTACTACTAGTCCATACCCAGGCCTGGTCTGCAAGATACACTACACCACTAAGATACCCATGTACCTGTCGAAATACTTCCCAAAGGTCAGTGAATTCCACGACCACAACACCAGAGGGAGCTCCACAAATCACGTTCAACCCAGATTCGGCTCAAACAAGGGACTAAACACGTGCCACAATCATTGTGGAACGCCCTACCCACAGCCGTAAAATAATATGCATCCCTACCCTCCTTCAAAACCGCTCTCAAAGAGCACCTACGGGAGACTGGAATTCGAAACTGGCCACGGTAAATGTCAAACCCCCCCCCACCTAACCCCCTCCAATGTACAGTTTCTTCCCCTACGAATGTATATATTTTCTTTTATGATCTCTTTCTCTTAAACAGTACTGTATATTGTGTATATGTCTTGTATGTCATAAATGTCATGATGAATTGAAAATGGGGAACCCTGATGTAAAAAAGAGGAAAGTATTTTTCTGGTCTGCATCCCCTTAATTGTGTGTATTGAGCCGTACTGTATTGTACCCATTCTGCAATCTGTTAATAACATTTTTAATCAATCAATCAAACTCTGATCTACTTATACCAGTTATTCATATCCTGCTAAACCAAGGTTGTGGTTTTTGTCAAATGCGAGCTGTTCTCAGAATGCATTTCAAACAACAGTTTATCCAAACATATCTGATAGTAATATCTCCATCTGTTATTATTAATATAACTTCTTAGAAGTACAACCCTGTGGTGAGACTGGGTTTCATCTGCATTTGAAATATGTCTCTACTGAGCATTCAAATGAACATCCGACTGCAAGCTAGCCTAGTTTAGTACAAACTAGAAGCAGCTTTCTACTGAATGCATATAAGAAACTTGTAGACTCCTTTACATAAGCCTACTGCGAGGGGCAAGTGGACTGGCTTGAGTTAGACGCGTGCTTAAAGAATTCAATGTCCAGAGAGCTCTTATCATTTTCGATATGCCAATCCTTTTATTGACTTATCAACCAAAATATATATACAAAAACTCTTTTTACTAATAACACTGACCGCCGACCTATACGGCACATCTCGAACACGACAAGACACGGTCAAAAACTGTATGGCTATTCCACTTGCGCACCTGGGGCTCATCACCCTCTGATCAGTATATATGGGTAACCACCCCCTGTGGTGGTTGCCATGGTGACTAATAATGCCACACCTCTGCACCGTGAGTTGAAATAAAACTAAATAAACAGAAGGGCATTTTTGCCCCAACACACCGGCCCCTAATTGAGAATGGCAGGAGGCCAGGAACAATTCAAAATAATATTTACATAATGGAGCCAATAGGTGTATACAAAAGAACTCAAAAAACAATTCTCTGAATTAGAAGCTTTAAATTGCAGCTACTTGAAGCAAGCAAAGTTTAGTTACTGGTCTATTAAATTGCAGCTTCTTGAAGCAAGCAAAGTTGAGTTACTGGTCTACACTCGTGCAGAACGCACCAGTCCTTTCCTGTCGGGATGGGTCTCCAGGACTCTTCCAAGTAACCAGAAACCACATGGGGCTGTAGCGTCTGCGATCAATACAATGTCTCCAGGGACAAGACTTTGTCTCTCCTTACTCCACCTCTGCCGCTCCTATAGCAAAGGTAAGTATTCTCTCAGCCAGTGTTTCCTGTTCCATTTTGTCTGCATCCTCATGACTCAGTTTCTTTTATGACTCATCTCCAATAGAGTCTTTCGTAGTTTCAGGATTCAAGCAACTGACCTCTTCAACCTTTTCTAGTTAGAAAGTAGGTGATCAGTTGGTGTGTGGCACTTGGTGCATCGACAATTACTGCATTGATGTTGAGATCCTTTTTGACCTCAGGGTCATCAGCAGAAATTGTTGTACTCCAAGATACCATCTGGCCACTCTTCCTCTGGTTTCCAAAGAAACTCAGGGCCCTCAATCCAACTTCTGTTGGTCAGCAAATCATCCACCGTAACTCCCCTTGAAGTTTTGTCAGCAGGGTTCTGAGTGGTATGAATGTACCTCCACTGCGTGACATCAGATGTTCTTTGGATGGCTTGTGTTGCTTGCTCTCTCCTTCTGATTTATATGAAGAACACTGGGATGGTTTTGGCTGCACACCTTGCAAGTCAAGCGCTTCTCGCAATTCCTGCTAAGATGTCCAATGCGAAGGCAGCCAAAACAGATTCCTTTTAGTCTTATAAAAGTAATCTTGTCCCTGTGTGTCTTCTCCTCCATCTGAGGACATTGATCCAGAGTGTGATTTTTAGAGCAACATACACAAGTGTTGGTGTTGTGAGCACATGCATTTCTTTGCTTTGCAGGGGTTTCGATAGTAACTGTGGTTGCAAAACTGTCTCCTATGAATTTGGGTTTAATTTGTGATTTCATTCTGTTCATGTTCATAGGTCTACTTCCTGTATTTGGTGGTGTATTTTGAATGTCTCCGAAGACTGGGTCTGAGACAATCTTTACCTGGCGCTCAATGAATGTGACGATATCCATGAATTGTGGTCTGCGATGGTGTTTTTCCATTATCGAACATACAGAGACTCTCCAATTCTCTCTGAGCTTGTATGGAAGCTTTGAAATCAATACTTTCATGTTCGCTGGCATATCGAGTTCCCTCATGTACTGGACATTCTCCATAGCATTACAGCACTCCCGAAGGAAAAGAGCATAGGCTTGAAGAGATTTTATGTCTTCAGCCTTCACTAGCGGCCAGTTGAGCATCTTCTCCATGTAAGCTGCTGTGATTTTATATTCATCTCCAAAGTGTTGTTCAAGTAGGTACTTTGCCATATCATAGCCTCTGTCTGGAGCCATGTGTTGACAGCTACGTACAAGCTCTTTAGGCTGACCCCTGGTGTACTTCTCCAAGAAGTACAAACAATCACCTCTGTTTCTCGTGTTCTTCTCCACACAATGAACAAAGGCTCTGACAAAGGTTCTGTACTGCAGAGGATCCCCATCAAAATATGGAATCTCTCTTGGTGGCAGTAAGTGAGTGGTTTGCTGCTCCACTAGCATTGCTGTTATCTCATTTTGCCTTTTTAATAGGTTACATACAACTGAGGTTTCATTGCTTTGGGGTGAAATTACAGTTGGGGTCGTTAGCTGCACAGGAGCTTCCATGTGGATTGTATTGTCCTGTGCTCCATCCCAAGACACATGTTGTCTTTGTAAAGATGGCGGTTGTGTTTGAATGGGAGTTGGCTGTAACAACATAGATTGTTGTCTTTGCCAAAATGGGGGCTGTTGAATGGGTGTTGGCTGCATCAAGTGCATAGGTTGTTGCATTTGCCAGGGTGGTGGTTGTTGAATGAGTGCTTGTTGCTGTTGCATAGCTTGTGGTATTTGCCAGGGTGGTGGTTGTTGAATGGGTGCTTGTTGCTGTTGCATAGCTTGTGGTTTCCATAGTGATGGTTGTTGCACATATGATTGCTGTGCAGATGGTTGCTGCAGTTCTGGTGGTTGCATAGATGGTTGCTGTGGTAGTGATGTATATTCTTTTGCCCGAGGATTGAGAGTGACTGAGGGTTCCTTTAACCTTGTTCCTTTCCTGTAGTAGGAGTCCATTCCATCGGACTGTGTGAGTGAAAGAGCTTGGTGACTGGGGGATTGTAATACTGCTATTCTTGCGTTGGTAGCTGCCAATTGTGCATCAAGCTCCATCGTTTCCTTTTTCTTTTTCAGGATCTGTTCCTGCTCTTCCAGAGCGTGTTTATCCTTTTTCAGGATCTGTTCCTTGGCTTCCTGAGCGTGTTTCAGGATCTGTTCCTGCTCTTCCAGAGCGTGTTTATCCTTTTTTAGCATTTGTTCCTGCTCCTCCAGAGCATGTTTATCCTTTAACGCTGCAGCGTGAATCACAAGTGAAGCTCTATCTGCCTCGGCCTGTAAGCGAGCTGCTGAGGTAGAAGATCTGCTGGACCTGCTGGACTTGCTGGTACCAGACCTTGTGTGACCTTTGTGAGCAGATTTTTTACTTCCCACATTAGAAATGCTGTCATTTGGATTAATTAGATTTTGCACGTCCTCCTCATCCTCATTAACACTTTTCACAGGTTTGGTCATTTTTGTCCATGCATTCATGTGATCAATAAAGTCATTGACATTGATCATTTTGGCTTTGAACCAAATGTCATGTTTTCCCCTTTCCTCAGGAGGTACTATTGGCAACAGAGCCTCCTGGTTTGCTTCTGCTTCCTTGCATATGTGGAGATATTGCATAAATGCGCATTGCACCTCCTGTTTGCATCCACTTTGCATTAACCCCAAAATCGTTTTTTGCAAGTTAGAAGCCTTGTTAAATTTAGATTTATGTAATTTATGTAATGTGTCAATTTTATCCGATAGGGCTTTTGGTGTTAATTTACTCTTGCGTTTTGTGACCTGCTGATCGGTATCAACATTGTGTGTGATTTGACCTGTGTCCACCTCGGACTGTGTTTTAGCCACTGTGGGTGTGGGCTGTGACTTTTCAACCAATGAAGGTTCTTTACAATGAGTTTCAGCCGTGGCGGGCTGTTCAACCATAACGCTGGTCTCTGTTGGATTCTGAACACCTTTATCAGAATTCATTTCAGCAATATAAGACCAACAGATTCAATATGAAACGGTACCTTTGGTTAAATCACAATAAACAAAACCCACAGTTAATCATCACATGACGTTCTAACCAAACCTTGACAGACACACACACGAACGGGTTGCACAACCATATACCACCAATGCATTGGAATTTTCCCTTTTTATATTTTTCTCAATTGACCCTGTGTGTGCACACATTTGTTTTGTATATGGCCATATAAGATATACCGGTAGCGCGCTACATACCTGTTCGTTGCGCAGCGCTGTCGGGGCCGTTTGACTTTATTCTTTGAACTTCGAAAAGTCTTCAAACAGCGCTCCTTGTCCGAGCGCTATTCAACATCAAACAGCGCTCTTTGTCCGAGCGCTATTCAATAAACTGCTTGCGCGCAGGACAGCTCCCTGGTCCGTTCCCTCGCCCCAAATGGTGCTGGGGCAGGTGATGCCGTCCGCTCCTTGACGGTGGTACCGTGGACAGCTCCCTGGTCCGTTCCCTCGCCCAAATGGTGCTGGGGCAGGTGATGCCGTCCGCTCCTTGACGGTGGTGGGCTGCTCCTCCCGGTCCGTCCGCTCCCCGACGGTGCTGGTGCTGGGCAGCTTGGTCCAGATTGTCCACGTTCCGCGCAATTCCAAGCGAAACGGTGAACCAAAACAGCTGATCACACGTCCCGCTGATCAGCTGTTGAATCTTGAGCGCAGAGCGCGCTGTCTCGCTGATCAGCTGTTTGAATGAATCTTGAGCGCCGAGCGCGATTATCCTCGTCTTCCAATAAGTAACAATGGCAATTGTCCATTTCAAACGAAGAGCCTTAGTTTTTGACTAATGTAGACTCCTTTACATAAGCCTACTGCGAGGGGCAAGTGGACTGGCTTGAGTTAGACGCGTGCTTAAAGAATTCAATGTCCAGAGAGCTCTTATCATTTTCGATATGCCAATCCTTTTATTGACTTATCAACCAAAATATATATACAAAAACTCTTTTTACTAATAACACTGACCGCCGACCTATACGGCACATCTCGAACACGACAAGACACGGTCAAAAACTGTATGGCTATTCCACTTGCGCACCTGGGGCTCATCACCCTCTGATCAGTATATATGGGTAACCACCCCCTGTGGTGGTTGCCATGGTGACTAATAATGCCACACCTCTGCACCGTGAGTTGAAATAAAACTAAATAAACAGAAGGGCATTTTGGCTCCAACAAAACTGGTGTCTATCTTCTTGCCTAACTCTGGAGAAGACGGTAACCGCATTTCCCACAATGTTGGCATGTTCCTTTAACATGTTTCTAACCCTCGCTGAATTTGGCCTAGGAAACACTTTTATTGACTGGGTCAAGGTTCTTTACAACTCACGGATGACGGCGGTTCTGACTAACGGGCTTAGGTCTAACAACTTTCCTCTACAACGGGGGAATCCCCAGGGGGACCCTCTTAGCCCTTTACTATTTGACATGGCCATAGAACCACTCGCTCAGGACATTAGGCAGTCAGCCGCGGTCTCAGGTATTAGGGAGGCGAGAGGGAGCACAAAATCACTCTTTACGTGGACGACGTACTGATCTTTATATCTAAACCTGACTCTTCCATTCCATGTCTAACCCGCATGATTTTATTTTTTATTTTTTTTATTGATCTTTTTCCCCCTCCATTTTCCTCCGATTTTCTCCCATCCCAATGTTAGTCGTATGCCAATTCCCAGTCCCTTCCTGGTCGCTGCGCACTTACCCCCCACAGTCAGATCATCTGGGAGAGTGGAGGCTACCACGTGCTTCCTCCGACACACGTCCAGCCAATCACCGCTTCTTTTCACCTGGCAGCGCGGATTCTCATTGAGAGGGAGTAGCGTGTGGGAGGATCACACTATCCCCCTCAAGTCCTATCCGCGCTTAGCAGGCGCCCCGACCGAACTGTAGGAGTCGCTGTTTACAACGACCCGGACCATCCCCGCCAGCTTCTCCCACCCTCTAATACAGCCAATTGTATTAGTGTGGACGGCCAGCCAAGCTGGTGACAACCCCGGAGCTGTGAGCTGGATTCGAACAGGCGAATCCAGCTCACAGCTCCGGGGTTGGTGACGAACGCAATCTCCGCTCGGCCACCTAACCGCCTCAGACTGGTTTTATTAAGGGTAGCAACTCTACCGACAACATGAGACGGCTCCTTAATATCATCCAAATGACTCGTGAGATAGACCACCCTGCAGTGGTTCTGTCTCTCGACGTGGAGAAGGCATTCGACCGTGTAGAATGGCCGTATTTGTTTCTAACCCTCGCTGAATTTGGCCTAGGAAACACTTTTATTGACTGGGTCATGGTTCTTTACAACTCACGGATGACGGCGGTTCTGACTAACGGGCTTAGGTCTAACAACTTTCCTCTACAACGGGGGAACCCCCAGGGGGACCCTCTTAGCCCTTTACTATTTGACATGGCCATAGAACCACTCGCTCAGGACATTAGGCAGTCAGCCGCGGTCTCAGGTATTAGGGAGGCGAGAGGGAGCACAATATCACTCTTTACGCGGACGACGTACTGATCTTTATATCTAAACCTGACTCTTCCATTCCATGTCTAACCCGCATGATTTCCACATTTGTAACCTTCTCGGGGTACAAAATTAACTTTTCCAAATCCGAAGCAATGCCACTTGGGACACTTAAATCCATCCCGATTCTGCCCGAGCCCTTCCCATTTCACTGGTCGCCCTCCGGCTTTGTTTACTTAGGAGTATTTGTGACACCCACCTATGATACATTGTTTAAGGCCAACTTTCCCCCCCTTTTAGACACCATAAGGGCAGACTTAGTTAGATGGGCCCCTTTACCAATCTCCTGGCTGGGTAGGATAGCCCTCGTCAAAATGAACGTACTCCCCAGACTGTTATACCCTCTCCAAATGATTCCAGTGCTGCTGACAAACAAGGTTATCAAGGTGCTAGAAGGCTGGCTAAGCTCATTCATTTGGAATGGGAAGAAACCGCATCTGAAAATGGCCAAATTACAGATGGATGGTGAAGATGGGGGTCTAGACCTACCTAATATAAGACATTACCAATAGCAGATAATGTATGATAATGTACTTTTATAGTTTATATTATGTCTTTATTATTTTTACTATAAATTCTGTTGTTATTATTGTTAGTGTTATTGTTGTTAGTGTCTCTATCATTATTACCGTAAATCTATTGTATTGTGATGTCTTGTTCTATGTATGTTTTGAAAAAGTGAAAATAAAAACATTTACAAAAAAAATAACCCTTTCACTGCCACACGACAGAAGGTTAACCCTTTACTATCACACAACCGACGGTCGCCGTCGTGCGGCAGTGGACGGGTTAACTGTCTGTGTATTGTCGCAGTGAAAGGGTTAACCGTTTTGGTAGTGCGGCAGTGAAAGGGTTAAGGAGGCATGTTTGGCGTAAATAAGGCAGATACATGAAGGTATCCGATACTAACTAGACTATGATGAATTGAAAATGGGGGACCCTGATGTAAACAAGACGAAAGTTTTTCTCTAGTCTGCATCCCCTTAACAATTGTATGTATTGAGCTGTACTGTACTGTACCCATTCTGCAATCTGTTAATAAAGTTTTCAATCAATCAATCAATAAAACCCTGGGATAAAAATATCCTGGAACATTCACACTATATTTAGTTTACCACACCATCATTATAGACAAGTATGAGCAGATTAATGCCAGATGAGCAGTTGAATGCAATTTGATTTCAGTGAGCCATTTAGCCGCAGCTCCAAACGGGGAACAAGGTTCTCATCAGCGGATCTCCACAGAAAGTCCTGGAGGGAAAGTAGACGAGGCACAGCAACGGGGAAAAAGCAGGCAAAAGCAGTTGTATTCCAAAACGACCCGACATCGATTGAAGGGAAGTCCCAGTATAAAAAGCCTCTGGGGCGCTAATCAAAAACTATGACAGGTGCGCGCTGGAATTGATACTTGCTCCAAAAGCGTGTGGCGGGGAATGCACCAATCAACACAGCACCTTAAAGGAGCGGAGCGTGTGGCGGGGAATGCATCAATCAACACAGTACCTTAAAGCCCAACCTCTAGGTTAAACCCTACTGATCAATTATGGGTAGTTTACATCATTGGTATATAATTTCATTATTTATTTTTTTCCATTTGACACCGGAAATGCCACTCTGAAAGAGTTAAAAAGGTCCACGCATGAATAACATGCACGCGCGAATCAAAAAAGCTTATCAAACGCCGACGTCACAACAGGTGTGGCTTGCATATTAATGAGCCGAATCTAATGTTGCTTTTCCACTAAAATAAAGTACTCAGTTTGTCTCCGTGTGGGGAGGCAGGGCTGCTGATGATCAGCATGAGAGCTCCAGAAATGACACGTGAAAAACTGCAGACCACTGATTGGTCAGAAGAGAGACGCGTGACGTCACTGTTTGGGGAGTCTGAACGAAAACAGAACGCCGCCATCTTTAATGTCTCGCGTAGGATGTCTTTTGTATGTTTGCAGCAAGAAACAAGTGCAATAAAAAAGGATACAGTCACTGTGTATTCTGCCTCATTTATTGATGAAACAAAACCGACATCAACACAATTTGCCACCGAGCGGAGAGTTTAGTCTGACAAAAAGATCGCTGATTAGTTACGCTTGTTGTTGGGGGTTAGGGACGTAACGTTAGTTAGCCTAATGCTAACGTTAGCAGATAGACACGAGAGGCTATCTGTGTAGAATAGACACAATGAGGTAACGTTAGCGTTAGCATAATAGACACAACGAGAGTCTGGTTAATGTTGTTATTGATTGATTGAATGAAAACTGTGTTTTACTCTGGCTTGCCAAGCTCATCATAGCCCCTTTCGTGACTGATGCACCGAGTGAAGCTTGTGGACTCGACAACAGCAGCCCGCAGCGCTAGTTAGCTCATAGCTATCGTGTAACACTAGCCTTTGTGGGCTCGGGCGCCCTGCGGCTGCCGCCGCCGTCGCGTCCATGGGCCCCCCGGCAGGGCACCCGTGGGGACGGGTCGGGGTGTACAGAGAGGAGAGAACCATTTTGGGTCGGCCGTTCATGCCGGCCAGCGAGCCGGATGTCGGGATATGTTGTTAGCACAATAGCTACCAAGCTAAGCTATGTTATCTACTAACGTTATAAACACAATGTGTACAACGACACAATGATTTACATTATTACAAATATGGTAACGTGGTTGTGGCTTTTACAAATAGTGGTTAGCTTTAGAGATGGATGGATGGCTATAATCACGGAGCAATAGTGAGGTGAAACAGATACATTTCCATTCGGCTAGTAGTAGCAAGCATATATCTATGGTAGCAAGGCTCTCTGCCTGCCACTAGCTGTGTGACTCTCAGCGCCCCCTGGTGAGCCCCCTGGTGACCAATACCTGTTGTGACGACATTACACGTGCACGTTATAAACCATTGATTAAAATATGCAAGTGCATGTTGATTGTGTTGGGCAGACAAAATGTTTTGATACAAACGCTAAAACTGGGTCAATTTCAATACTTTTTTTTCCAATTCTTCATGAAAGTCACTGTTGGCCTAGTCCACATTGTTTATTGAACAAAAATACAACGTGGAGGTTGCACTTTAAAGGAGCGGAGCGTGTGGCGGGGAATGAACCAATCCTCACGGTACCCCCCCCTCCACGGGAGCCACCCGGCGACCAGCCCGACCCGGCTCGTTCGGGTGAGCACGATGGAAGTCGGTGATCAGGCCGGGGTCCATGATGAGCTGGCGGGAGACCCAGCTCCGTTCCTCCGGGGCGTATCCCTCCCAGTCCACCAGGTACTGGAACCCCCGACCCCGCCGTCGAACGCCCATCAACCGGCGGACCTGCCACTGGGGGTGTCCGTCCACCATCTCGGGAGGAGGGGGGTCCGGAGCAGGAGGCATCAGGGGACTGAGAGAGACAGGCTTAACCCGGGATACATGGAAAACGGGGTGAATGCGCATGGACGCAGGAAGCTTAAGACTCACCGCCGCCGGACTGAGCACCTTCAGAACCTCAAAAGGACCGACGAACCGGGGGTTGAGCTTCTTGGCCGAGGACCGAAGCGGAAGGTCCTTTGCGGACAGCCACACCCTCTGCCCAGGGTGGTACGTCGGCGCAGGGACCCGGCGCCGGTCGGCCCCACGACTGGCGCGCTCCGATGACCGGAGCAGCGCAGTCCTGGCGATCTCCCAGACCCGACGGCACCGGTCGAGATGCTCCTGTACGGAGGGAACTGCCACTTCCGACTCCTGTGCAGGGAAAAGAGGGGGTTGGTAGCCCAGGGATACCTCAAAAGGTGAGAGGCCGGTGGCGGAACTGACCATGGAGTTGATGGAGTACTCGACCCAGGGAAGGAAACGGCTCCAAGAAGCGGGTTTCTCGGCAGCCACACACCGAAGAGCAGACTCCACGCTCTGGTTCATCCTCTCCGTTTGTCCGTTAGTCTGGGGATGATAACCAGAGGAAAGACTGACCGTTGCCCCCAATCCCTTGCAAAAAGCCCGCCATACCTGGGAAGTGAACTGGGGCCCCCGGTCCGAGACGACGTCCTGGGGAAACCCATGGAGGCGATACACGTGGCGTGTCAGGAGGTCCGCCGTCTCGGCCGCCGAGGGAAGCTTGGGAAGGGCCACGAGGTGAACCCCCTTGCTGAACCGATCCACCACGGTCAGTAGGCACGTGTTCCCCTGGGAAGAAGGAAGACCCGTGACGAAGTCCAACGCCACATGGGACCAAGGGCGGCTCGGAATGGGAAGCGGCTGCAATAGCCCGGAGGGTGCCTGGTGGGAGGCCTTGCTGCGGGCGCAGACTGCGCAGGCCAGTACGAACTCCTTGACGTCGTTCCTCATGGTGGGCCACCAGAATCGACGAGCCAGGAAGGAGAACGTGCGATGAACGCCTGGGTGGCAGGCGAACCGGCTGGTATGGCCCCACTGGAGGACCCGGGACCGGACTGAGTCGGGGACGAAGAGACGATGAACCGGTACATTGCCTGGAGCGCGATGGAAGCGTAGGGCACGCCTTACCACCCCCTCGATGCCCAAGGTGACTACTCCTACCACCCTGGCCTCTGGGAGGATGGGAGTCGGGTCCTCAGTGGTTGAAGCCCCCTTGGAGTGTAACCGGGACAGGGAGTCGGCCTTCGTGTTGCGGGAACCAGGGCGAAACATCAGCGAGAAGTCGAACCGACTGAGGAAGCTGGCCCATCTTGCCTGCCGGCCATTGAGGCGCTTGGAAGCACGGATGTACGTCAGGTTCTTGTGGTCCGTCCAAATGGTAAATGGCTCCTCGGCCCCCTCTAGCCAATGACGCCACTCCTCCAAGGCAGCCACAACCGCCAGCAGCTCCCGATTGCCGATGTCGTAGTTCTTCTCGGCAGGGAGGAAACGACGCGAGTAGAAGGCGCACGGATGTACCTTCTGGTCCGTTGCCGACCGCTGGGATAAGATAGCTCCTAGTCCAGTATCCGAGGCGTCCACCTCTACGATGAACTGTCTCTTGGGGTCTGGATGGAGCAAGACCGGGGCGGAAGTGAACCTCTTCTTGAGGGAGCGGAACGCAGCACACGCCGCTGGGGACCAGTCGAACGGCAGGGCGGGAGAGGTCAGCCTGGTAAGTGGTTCCGCCACCTGACTGTAGTTCCGGATGAATCTTCGGTAGAAGTTGGCGAACCCGAGGAAGCTCTGTAACTCCTTCCGAGAGGTGGGTTCCGGCCACTCCTCCACGGCCCGGATCTTGCGAGGGTCAGCTCGGGTCAAGCCTCTCTCCACGATGAAGCCCAGGTAATCGACGGAGTCGGAGTGGAATCGGCACTTCTCTGCATTGACGAAGAGCCGATTGTGGAGGAGGCGCTCCAGCACACGGCGGACATGCTGGATGTGTTCCTCGAGGGTCTTGGAGAAAATGAGGATGTCGTCTAGGTATACCACCACAAACTCCTCCAGCATGTCACGAAGGACGTCGTTCATGAGCGCCTGGAATACCGCCGGAGCGTTGGTGAGGCCGAACGGCATTACCAGGTACTCGTAGTGGCCCCTGGGAGTCTTGAAGGCGGTCTTCCACTCATCGCCCTCTCGGATACGGACCAGATGGTAGGCAATCTGGAGGTCCAGCTTGGTAAAGACGGTAGCCTGGGTGAGAGGCTCGAAGGTGGAGTTCATGAGAGGAAGAGGGTACTTGTTCTTAATGGTGATCTCGTTGAGCTGGCGATAGTCGATGCAGGGTCGAAGGTCTCCGTCCTTCTTCCCAACAAAGAAGAAACCGGCCGCCACAGGGGAGGAGGAAGGCCGAATGAGTCCTGCTTCCAAGGACTCAGAGATATATTGATCCATCGCTGCCTTCTCAGGGACGGTCAGACTGTAGAGGCGGCTGCCGGGAAGGGGAGCCCCTGAGCGGAGGTCGATGGCACAGTCGTAAGGCCGGTGAGGCGGAAGGGCCTGAGCCCTGGACTTACTGAAAACCTCCTCGAGGTTGTGGTACTTGGGGGGTATGGTCGAGAGGTCCGGAGGCGGCTCACAAACGGATCTCCGGGGCGAGGGACAGGACGCCGCCTGAAGACACTGGGCATGACAGGAGGAGCTCCACCCCCTGATGGTACCGGAGGACCAGGCAATGTGGGGCTCGTGCAGCGCGAGCCAGGGCCGGCCCAGGACTACTGGGACAAGAGGGGATCTGGTGATAAAAAACTGGAGTCTCTCAACGTGGTTACCAGCAATGGTGAGCAGGACAGGACAGGTGCGTTGAGTGATGTCAGCCAGGCGGTGTTGGTCCAATGCGAACACCTCCAATGGCCTTACGAGGTCCTCTAGTGGAATGTTGGCCCGGGTAGCAAACTCGAAGTCTAGGAAACTCTCGTCAGCACCCGAGTCAATGAGTGCCTCCACAGTGGCCCGTTGGTCCGCCCAGGCCAGGGTGACGCTCATCAGACGGCTAGGTGGTGCACGGCTCTGGGAACGAGAAAAACGGCTCACCAGGATCTCCCGGGGGCCCGGCGAGCCTGGTCTTTTGGCCGGGTGGGGCAGTATCATAACTACATCTTTGATGTTTATAGCAAACCAACCCGTTTGAAAATCGGTAAAGAATTGAGCAAT
This sequence comes from Notolepis coatsorum, assembly GCF_963971535.1. Taxonomy (NCBI): domain Eukaryota; kingdom Metazoa; phylum Chordata; class Actinopteri; order Aulopiformes; family Paralepididae; genus Notolepis; species Notolepis coatsorum. Next base: position 1,805,779 of record NC_140172.1, read on the forward strand.
CTATGGTTATTTAAATAGTACATGCACCATAGACATTAATGTTATCAGTAGCTGAGCTGCCTGGGGCAAGATGGCCGCCCTACCACGACGTCGCTCTCCATTGGCCGGCAGCGCGGGTAGCGTCTATATTAAATCCAGCCGAAGAGTGCTTCCGCATTGGCGTTTTGCGCTCTGATTGGCCGAGCGCTCCTCTAGCCAGGAATCGAAACTCTGTTTAAGCTCCAGAGAGCGAGGCTGAAAATCCGCAGTTCTTGCCCCACTGATGGGAGGAGAATACGACTTGAAGCGCCACAGTGGACGTGAGTCTCACTTGAAAGTGGCTCACCAAAAAGAAACATCCAGATCTATGGATACGTTTCTTTTTAAACCAAACAATGATAGCCAGACGGACAAGGTCACTGCAGCTGAGATAACAAGTGTCTATCACACAGTACAACACTCCCATTCATACAGGTCAGCCGACTGTGCTAACCTTTAACCTTTGATTTAAATCTATTCGGTGAAGACCATGGCAGTTATTCTAATATAGAAACACAATTTATTTGTATTATTATTTTTGTATTATACTACACTGTTTTCCCTAGTTCTGTGTTAACAGGGAATATCAAACACAAGACATTCCTGTCAAGTGATGACGTTTGAATATTTAAAACAGATGTTAGGTGGTATTTAATTTGTATTTATTTTGATTTAACCTTTAACCTTTGATTTAAATCTATTCAGTGAAGACCATGGCAGTTATTCTAATAAAAAAATTTACATTATCTATCTGTCCCACTTTGTCCCACCAAAATCTTACTGTTGTCCCACTTTGTCCCACCAAAATCTTACTGTTGTCCCACTTTTGGACTTTTTGCATCTGGTCACCCGACACGGACGCGTTAAACTAACCTAAAGTTAGTTGTTCACCAACAATCTACAGACACAAACAAACACAGAACCGGACTGTTATATTAAATTAATTGATTGATTGCTGTTTAACGCGTCCGATTATTCCCATCATGTCACTGCCATTGGCTCCGCACCGCGCTCTCTCACCGGCCGTCTTACCCCACGGACCCAACCGCCGCCGCCGCCACCTAAGTGGGAGCACCGCGCGCCCCAGCCCAGCCCCACTGTTCATTGTAAACAATGATGCATGTAGTTACTGTGTGTTGTTGTAGCCACCGGGTAAATCGCTATTTTTTATTGGATTGTCATGACAAACCAATTCTCTAATCCAACATATATGTAAAGAAACAACATACTCCAGTTAACGGTATATTTTTTTAATGATTCGTTACGGCGTAATCAATACTTAATTGCGTTCGGGACCTCCATATTTTGGGGGTATTCATCAGAAAACTCGGATCCGGGATTCGGCTCCCATCAGTGGGGCAAGAACTCCGGATTTTCAGCCTTGCTCTCTGGAGCTTAAACAGAGTTTCGATTCCTGCCTAGAGGAGCGCGTCGCGGCTCATGCGCATGCGCGCGCTCGGCCAATCAGAGCGCAAAACGCCAATGCGGAAGCACTCTTCGGCTGGATTTAATATAGACGCGCGCGGGTAAGCTATCTAGTGTTCTATATAGCGTGATTACGAAACCTAGCCGCATTTCTCGGAGACGCTCTCTGATTGGCACTGACTGACGCTCTCTGATTGGCCACTGACGCGTTTGCCCAATCCGTGACGAGCTGTGTCTTTGCCCATTTCCACGTCGAACAGCCTGCAATGTGCAAACTACCTGGCGTTCTATCGCCATGCACTAAGGCAAACTCTAACTGTAACTGAGGGGTACAATTCCCTGACTGTATTGTTAGATATGATACTTACTACCACTACCTCTTGTACTTTAGACTCTGGCCACCCAGTACTAGGTATAAATAATTATGATAAACACTCCCACCTGATGAAACGGATCCAACACAAATGTACCAAGTCGAAAGTCTGCGTTTAATAATAATACATAGCAAAAGGTATGTACAACGATCACTTAATTACATTTATGATTTGAAATAGTATGCACTTTTATGGCAAATGAGTATTCGTAGGTAGATCAATATCGAATGTCCAATCTCTGATTGCGCAGGAAGTAAATATACAACCTGGAATATTTAGGGAACAATAGCAATGATACTTGAATGATTATATAGCTGGATACACTAGGGGAAGGTTCCGACTGCTTGTAGGACAGCTGGAGGGGGGGGGTAGAGTCTGGCTGTATCCCGTCTGGCCGAGGGTATCCTGGGAGAGCCCACAGTCGTGCGACCCGGTGCCCAGCGATCCTCGATCCACAGATGAAAGCAGTTGGACTCTCTGTGGCCGGCGTCCTCCGGTCCACGATGGAGAGACGTGAGGCGACCTCGTCGTGTAGAGCGTCTTCTCACCTGTCGTCCTCTCCGGGGGGGGTATTTCCAACACACCGCAGTGTTGGCCTTTATCCATAGAATAATCAAAGTACTCAAAGCATAATCCAAGCCGGGGAAGGCTAGCCGTCGTCGGTAGAATAATCCAATATACAGGTCCACTCGCTCTTTGGCCTGGAGCTCCTCGGGTGCAGCTTCACGTGGGGTCAACCATCCTGGATAAGCGTCCAGCTGATGCCCGAAACGATGGGGGTGCTGATTACTATAGAACTCTTACCGCACGAGGCACTACATATGAATAGACTATTATTAGCTTAATAGAATACGTCCAACTCGACGATATAGTGCCAAATATGACTATTCAAATATTAATATACACGATGTCTCAATGCCGATACTGGGCCGAATTGGCCTTACTGCCCACACGTGGTTCGCGGGGAGGCTTTTGCGTCTGTCACTCTGTTGGAGGGTAAGGAACTGGACTAAAAGAAAGCTCTACTTTAATAGCGCAGTATATATACGCACTATGAACAAATAGTACCATTAGTGGTGCGGTAGACATATTCCTACGCGGAACTAGGACTTGTCCATACATGTTGAGCGGTACGATTGAACCTGGTCTGAGGGGTATGGCGACCTGGCACCAAGGTCTCGTCCAATGGTAGAATGGAGACTATTATGGGATGTTCAGTAGACTAGAAGGGATATTCAATGCATATTGTACAAGGAATATACAAGGGATATCAGGGGATATACAAATACAATTAAATATATATATATAAATAAATATATATATTCGGTTTAATCTGATCCTTCAGAACACTAACCTTAATCACAAACAGTACTGTATTTGCAAATCTGATATGTCATAAATGTATAGATGTAGCAGTACTGTCTATCTGTATGTCATGTATGTCATATATGTTATGATGAATTGAAAATGGGGGACCCTGATGTAAACAAGACGAAAGTCTTTCTCTGGTCTGCATTCCCTTAACAATTGTATACTGAGCTGTACTGTACTGTACCCATTCTGCAATCTGTTAATAAACTTTTCAATCAATCAATCAATCAATCAATTGTAGTGATTGTTAATGGTACATAATTCACCCACGGAACTATTGTTAGGAACAAGAGTTCCGCCCGAACATTATAGGAGGTGGCACTTCCTGCCACCACGGGTCAGTCGACTGCACGCAACGTACCAGTAGCATGTTGTATTTGTGTACCCAATAAATGCTGTTCGCTCTACCTCGAGCTACCGTCTCCGTCTCCCATCTCTCGGCACTACACTGGTGACCCCGACATTGGTCTCGCTGAAGTATCAGGGACCGAACCGAACATGGCAAACGATGCCGTTATTATTCGATTGCCGGAGTTTTGGGAGCATTCTGCGGCGGCGTGGTTCGCGCAAACAGAGGCGCAGTTCGCCCTACGAGGGGTTGACGACGACGCAGCGAGGTATTACCACGTCGTCTCGAGCCTCGGGAGCACTACAGCGGCGAGGACGGTAGGCTTCATAACAGCTCCGCCTGCACGGAATAAATATGAGGCGTTTAAGACGCACCTACTCAGAATATTCGAGTTGTCACAGTCAGAGCGGGCCCGACGCTTGCTGGCTATACGAGGCTTGGGGGACAGCAAGCCTTCGGAGCACATGGAGATGATGTTAAACCTGCTGGGTGCGGAACGGCCTGATTTCCTGTTTATCGAACTGTTTCTCAGGCACATGCCGCCACACGTGCAGACGGCACTTGCCAATACAGCGACTGCTGATCCCCGTGCTTTAGCAGAAGAGGCTGACCGCTTCTACCTGGCCACTCGACACTTTGCCCCAGGGCTAATAGCCTCGACATGCGGTTACACGCCGCAGGGGGGAGGGGCGAGGAAGATCAGGAGCAGCGCTGCCGCAGGCCTGTGTTATTACCACGCACGTTTCGGCGCGAGGGCGACAAGATGCCGTTCCCCTTGCACTTTCGGCATAACGCATAAACGCGGACACCTGCGCCCAGTAGCAGCGGTGAGCGCAGGTATGTCGAACCGGCTGCTTTTCATTAGAGACACACTCTCCGGTTGCAAATTCCTCTGCGACACCGGGGCTCAGAGGAGCGTCCTGCCAGCTACAAAAGAGGACACCGCCGGCGATGATAGAGGCCCACGCCTGACGACCGCCAACGATACCCCTATCCGCACCTACGGTACAAGGACCGTGGAACTGTGTTTTGGGGGCCAGCGGTTCACGTGGGACTGCATCACGGCCGACATTTCGTTCCCACTACTTGGGGCAGATTTCCTGGGTGCACACGGTCTCCTCGTGGACATTAGACATGGCCGCCTAATAAACGCACAGACACGGGCTTCGTTGGCATGTGTCCGCGATGAGGCGACATACGGCGGCCTTCTTACAGCTTTCACCGACCACGAACCCCTCACGTTTTCTGAGTCAAGGGTAGCGGAGCCATGGTCGGCACGACAAGAGCTCACGTACGAGTCCGAGTGCGCCGCGAGACACGTCGCCGAGAAGCCCAACGTCGTCATCGGAGCTGTACAGCCGGACCTCGACTGCGTCAACAGGGGCTCGGAACAGGCCTCCGACCACGACATCCAGGCCCTCGGGACTGCAGATTCCAGTCTACGCCTGGAGGACGTCGCGATTGGTCACGCGGGTCCGACGCTGCTGAATGACCTATCCACCAGACACCCTAGCCCACAGGCCCCTGAGGACTGGCGAAGGCTCGCCTTTGAGGTGGGGTACAACCACCACAAGGTTGAACCCGCCCACGTAGGCATTTCCCAGCCCTTAGAGCTGGCCCTCTCCCCCCGCCGAGGCCGTCCGCCGCTACCCCGGGACCCGCCAACGATGGAGCCGCCGTTGGCCTCGTCGACGTCTGTGCCCCCGGGTGTCGGGGAGGACACGGGCGCTTGCGCCGCCCCTACCTCCCCGCCCCTGGCTTTCCGCACTCACCGTGGCCGGTTCATGCCCCCGGGCGCCGTGGAGGGCGCAATCGCTTGCACCGCGCCCCGGGTTGTCCGCTCACGCCGCGGCCGGGTCGTTGTCTCTCACCGCCGTGGAGATTTTGACCATGGTTGAATTCTGGGGGGGCTTGTGTAGTGATTGTTAATGGTACATAATTCACCCACGGAACTATTGTTAGGAACAAGAGTTCCGCCCGAACATTATAGGAGGTGGCACTTCCTGCCACCACGGGTCAGTCGACTGCACGCAACGTACCAGTAGCATGTTGTATTTGTGTACCCAATAAATGCTGTTCGCTCTACCTCGAGCTACCGTCTCCGTCTCCCATCTCTCGGCACTACACAATCAATCAATCAATCAATCAATCAATCAATCAATCAATCAATCAATCAATCAATCAACCAACTTCAAAAGAGTGCCTAAGCTTAACCGTCTAAAGAACTTGCCGTCACGCTCTAAGACAAACTCTAACCGTAACCAACTTTGAAGAGTGCCTAAGCTTAACCAGTGTAGAAACAGGCGTCGGCCAATCAGAGCGCGTCTCCGAGAAATGCGGCTAGGTTTCGTAATCACGCTTCTAGCGAGCGGTTTACGGGACGAACGGAGCGAGGACGTCATCTAAGATGGCCGCGCGTCGCTATTAAAACTAGCAGCTAACGTTTCTACAGCCAGACTGTTTACATTGAGGAGCTTTTAACTCGCTTCTCTGCTACAAAACCGTTATCAAAGGACCAGTTAAACACAACACATGTGTTATCGGTCACCGTCAACTCCTCCGTGCGAACATTACTGACTTTGAACCCGATTGTGAAGCAGATCAAGTGTGTTGTTGTCTTTGTTGTGAGTCGGAGCAGAGACATCCACGTTGGATGCAATGCAACGAGTCTCTCGCTAACGTCTCTGTGGCAGAACTGTACTGGATCAACACGTAAGTACAGTTATATTTACATTGTGTTCCTCTTATCGCTCCTTCCTAGCAGCAGCAGCAGAAAGGAACCTTTGACACAGGACAACATAGTTATCTAGGATGGCTGACAGTAGACGACAGAGTAGAGCAACGTGCAGTGGGCCTGGTCTACAAGATCCATTGATTGATTGATTGAAAAGTTTATTAACAGATTGCAGAATGGGTACAGTACAGTACATCTCAATACATACAATTGTTAAGGGGATGCAGACCAGAGAAAGACTTTCGTCTTGTTTCCACCAGGGTCCCCCATTTTCAATTCATCATAACATATATGACATACATGACATACAGATAGACAGTACTGCTACATCTATACATTTATGACATATCAGATTTGCAAATACAGTACTGTTTGTGATACAAAAGTGTCCAGAAAAGGAGTGTATATACATTTGGCGTAGAAACTGTACATTGGAGGAGGTTGGTGGGGTGGGGTTGGGTGGGTTGGGTGAGGGCTGTACATTGGAGGTGGGGGGGGGGGGGGGGGGGGGGGTTGGGTAGGGGACACACACACATTTTACACTGTACATTGGAATGTTGACAAAGCCTTACTTGGTCATTTACTGTACAACTAGGTTAGGACATTTGTAGGGGCCAGTTTCGAATTGCAGTCTCACGTAGGTGTTTTTTGAGAGTGTTTTTGAAGGTGGGTAGTGATTCACATTCCTTTACAGCTTTAGGCAGGGCGTTCCACATTGATGTGGCATAATTGCGAAACGTGTTTAGTCCCTTGTTTGAGCCGAATCTGGGTTTTACATGATTTGTGGAGCTCCCTCTGGTGTTGTGATCGTGGTATTCACTGACCTTTGGGAAGTATTTTGACATGTACATGGGTACCTTGGTCGCGTAGTGTATCTTGTAGACCAGGCCCATTGCAAGTTGCTGTACTCTGTCGTCTACTCTAAGCCATCCTAGGTTGTCAAAGTGGGCAGGGGTGAGGTGGGTTCTAGGAGTCAGGTCAAGTAGTAGTCTGACTAGCTTGTTTTGAGATGTTTGTAATTTGTTTTTTAGTGCCTTTGAGGTGCTTTGGTACCATGAGGTGCAAGCATAGTCGTAGTACCCTTGAATGAGTGCTCCTGCTAGAGTCTTCAGGGTATTCTTGTTTACCAGAGAGGAGATCCGGTACAAGAATCGCGTTCGTTGGTTGACTTTTTTTATTACATTGGATGCCATTTTGTCACAGGAAAGATTAGCCTCTAGGATGGAACCCAGGTAGGTAATTTCATCTTTCCTTGTGACAATATTGTCACCCACTGTAACCGAGAAGCCGTCAGTCTTGCTGAGTTTGTTATTTGAACCGAAGAGAATGGACTCTGTTTTGCCCATGTGTAATGATAGTTTGTTGTCGGCGAGCCATATGCAGATTTTGCCTAGTTCCGAGCTGAGGGCTTTTTCAACCTGTAACTTGTTCTTGTCAGAGACCAGCAGGGCTGAGTCGTCCGCAAACAGGAACAAGTTGCAGTCACAAGCTGACGACATGTCATTTGCATAAATTAGGAATAGTAGCGGTCCTAGTATGCTTCCTTGTGGAACACCACAGCTCACTGTGAGGGGGGGGGATAGGGTACCGTTTACTTCCACCATCTGTTCCCTCCCCTCCAGGTAGGATTGTATCCAGCTCACTGATAAACTATCAAAACCAATTGCTTTTAGCTTGTCAATCAGAATGGTGTGATTGACAGTGTCGAAGGCCTTTTGTAGGTCCAGCATGACCATGCCGCAGTATTTGCCCGCGTCCACCTCTTGTTTGATGTGGTCGTTCAAGTAGAGAAGGCATGTGTCAGTGGAGTGGGATGTTCTGAAGCCAGATTGGAATTCGTAGATTAGATTTTTTTCCGCGAGGTATTTTTCGATCTGTTCGTATACTATTTTTTCCATGACTTTCGAGATGGATGTAAGGATAGAAACAGGGCGGTAGTTACCCGGGTCTAATTTGCTGCCCTTTTTGTGCAGGGGTGTTACTCTCGCAATTTTGAAGTCCTTGGGGACGTGTCCCTGTTTTATGGAGAGGTTTATTATGTGTGTGATGACTGGGGTGATGGCTGCTGCTGAGTCTCTGAGGAATTTGGAGGGGATGTTGTCATGGCCAGTGGCCTTGTTTGGTTGGAGGGCGCTCAGTTTTTTGAGTACCTCATCTGTAGTTACTATTTCCAGTTTGAAGTCGTCTTTGTGGACGCCTAGGTTCATGTAGTATGCTACTATGTGTTCTACCCCATACTGCCCTGAGTGGGAGGGTAGTTTGTTTACCAGTGTTGTGGCTATGTTTGTGAAGAAAGTGTTTAAGTAATTGGCTACATCCAGCTTGTCTGTGATGAGCGTGTTGTCCGTCTTTATGTTTATGTTTGAGAACCTGGTTTTGAGTTTTTTACTGCAGCCTAGTTGATTGTTGAGTAATTTCCAAAGTTCACGTGGTTTATTTTTGTTTTCCTCGGTTTTGTCATTGATGAAATTTTTTTTTGCAGTTTTGATCATGGAGTTTACGTCATTTCTTAGTCTGTTTCTTTCTAGTTTGAGTTCAGTCACGTGGTCTTGGAGTTCACTGCTCGTGCTTTTGGTAAGCTTTGACTGACTTTTACGAAACTCAGAGCATTTTTTGTCTCTGGCTTTCATAGCGGTCAGTATTTCAGTGTGCATCCATGGCTCAGCGCGATTTTTTACCCTGGTGGTTCTTAGGGGGGCCATTTTGTTTAGTATTGATGAAAATTTGGTTTTGAAGCCAAGCCAAGTTTCTTCAACCAGTGTACCATTGAGTTCATCTGACCAGTCCAGACTCTCCAGTTCAAGGTTAAAGGCCTCGCTAGAGTAGGTTTTGAGGTCTCTAGATGTGACTGTTTTGTGACAGCCAGCCTTTAGTTTTAGCTTTTTGCGGGTACAGAATATCATGTAATGATCACTTAACCCGCATGCTATAAGCCCTTTACTGGAGATCTTGGACTTGTCAGAGGTCAGTATGAGGTCAATGGTAGTCTGAGTTGATTCACATATCCTTGTGGGTTGGGTGATTAGTTGGCTGAGGCCGTGCAGATCACAAAACCTATTGAAGGATTTGAAGACGGGTGCATTTTTTTGTTGCATATCCGTGTTCCAATCCCCAATAAGAATTTTTTCCGCATCCTCAGCTCCAGCTAAGCACACATCCAGAGTATCATAAAAACCAGTCTGTTCTGGTGGTCTATAGATTGTGCCTATTAGTACTGATTTTGCCCTTTCAAATAAGATTTCAATCCATACAGTTTCAATCTCGTCATGGTTAAGGTCAGTACGGTTGCTGAATTTGGTATCTTTGTGTATATACACACAGACACCACCTCCATACTGGTTCCTATCCCTCCTGATGATTGAATAGTCCTCGATTTCTATCTCTGGATCCTGAACAGATGAGTCAAGTTTTGTTTCTGTGAAACATAATATATTTGCCTTACCGTTTAGAAACAAATGTCTGATTTCAGCCAATTTCGGTTTCAAGCTGTTTATGTTTAAGTGAAATATGTGAAGTCCATTTGAGTTTGTTATTTCATTAATGTCGTCTAGTTCAAATTGTTTTTCCACTGTGGTGTGTGGTTGATCTTGTGGCGGTAGGTGGGGAGGGGGGGATGGGGTCCTGTGTTCATTGATGTTAGGAGGGGGGGTGGGGATGATCCTTTGTCCTCTGCTGGTGTATTTGGTCGGTGTGAAAGCCCGCGACGTGGGGGGGGGGGGCTGGTTGCTGTCCTCAGATGTGTCTGGAGGCCCTCCGTTGTGGGGGAGGGGGGGTGGATCGGTTAGTCTAGCTGTCCTGGCGGGGCTAGCCGAGTCAAACGGCGGGTCCCTGTTGCTCACGTCCCGCGCTGATATGAATCCCCTGATTGCAAGCTCTCTCCCTCTTGCATCTCGGCTCCTCTGCTTGGGCTTCGGTGAGGGGATGTCGCCGCCTGCTGGTCGGTTGGTGCATCCGCTGGCCATTGTGTCCTGGGCCGGCGACGGTGTGGAGATGCATTCTATTGACGGTGTGAGGATGAGCCGTTGATTCTTCGCCTGTTGGCGCGTTAAAACAGGTCCTGGGTTCTGATGAATGTCTCCAGACAGGAGCAAATACAATAAAAACATCGATTTTCTATCAAACTTGCCTGTCGGGGGTAGTCTCTTTCTTTCGGGATTCGCCGTCAACAGTCTGTGAATAGTTGCCGCTCCAATAGCCGGATGTTTACTCTCCGAGCCATTCAACAGGTAAAAGTCACAATGGGACTGTAGATTTGCGCGTTTGTTGCCTTCCACCGCCGTTTCCTGACGATTCTGTGCTGAATTCAGGCACACGTCCACTACAGCACACAGGTGTCGTGTTGCTTCACACTGTAACTAATACCTGAGTCCTCTGCTGTGGTTGTGAGGATCTTTATTAGCTTCTCCGTAGCTCCATGACACACACTGTGTTCTTCTGGCCTCTCTCTCTCGTACACTACTCTGTACACTGTGTGCTATAATGCACACACGTTAACATAACACCACATCTCCCTTTCTACAAGCAATGGGTAGACTGCCATTGATTCCACAGACCTTAGAGGATTATTCTGCCTCTATATCTAAAAGGTCTGTTCCTATCTGAACTGATCTAAACACTTTCTTTACGCCATACATAAACCATATAGGCTATATTAAACATTTGTAACCACTGCCAGGAGGCTTAGGGCATATAACAGACGGACACAGCAATTATATTTAATATAATTATCTTTATTGAATGCTATGTTAAAAGAAAGAGTACGTTGAATTTCATACAAAACTATCACCATGTATAAATACGCACAGAGAGACAGACTGAATTCACATACACCCTAATCTGAAGTAGCTCAAACAGTGACCACCTATTGACAAGGACCACCACCTGTCATGACACAGAAATTACACAATGAATATATTAACATCTCATATATCACAACAATTAACATTGAAGCATGACAGTAGTTCAAGAACCTTAGTATATGAAATACTGGCTGTTGCACACTACAAGACAAACATTTAATAAGTTAATAACACACCGGTACTGCAAACGAACGAGAGAGAGAGAGAGCTAGACTTACAGTTTAACCGATTGTGTGAGACACCCGGCGCCGCACACACACAGCAGACACCCGGACCACAACGGTACATCTATTTCCCCAGCCTGAGGGAAATCAGGACAGGTCGTCTATATTACTATTTATCCTACACTGTCTGTGTGTGATATGCATGTGTGGATGGCTTAGAGTAGACGACAGAGTACAGCAACTTGCAATGGGCCTGGTCTACAAGATACACTACGCGACCAAGGTACCCATGTACATGTCAAAATACTTCCCAAAGGTCAGTGAATACCACGATCACAACACCAGAGGGAGCTCCACAAATCATGTAAAACCCAGATTCGGCTCAAACAAGGGACTAAACACGTTTCGCAATTATGCCACATCAATGTGGAACGCCCTGCCTAAAGCTGTAGAGGAATGTGAATCACTACCCACCTTCAAAAACACTCTCAAAAAACACCTACGTGAGACTGCAATTCGAAACTGGCCCCTACAAATGTCCTAACCTAGTTGTACAGTAAATGACCAAGTAAGGCTTTGTCAATATTCCAATGTACAGTGTAAAATGTGTGTGTGTCCCCTACCCAACCCCCCCCCCCCCCACCTCCAATGTACAGCCCTCACCCACCCAACCCCACCCCACCAACCTCCTCCAATGTACAGTTTCTACGCCAAATGTATATACACTCCTTTTCTGGACACTTTTGTATCACAAACAGTACTGTATTTGCAAATCTGATATGTCATAAATGTATAGATGTAGCAGTACTGTCTATCTGTATGTCATGTATGTCATATATGTTATGATGAATTGAAAATGGGGGACCCTGGTGTAAACAAGACGAAAGTCTTTCTCTGGTCTGCATCCCCTTAACAATTGTATGTATTGAGATGTACTGTACTGTACCCATTCTGCAATCTGTTAATAAACTTTTCAATCAATCAATCAATGCAACTCATAAAAGTGAGCGATACCTTTGTATCGCCAGGCGTAAGCACAATGCCTCGCCTCTTCACCGTTCACTGTCTGTCGTTCCCTAAGGGAGACCATACACAGTATAAATACCTAAACAGTGCACATCAACCTAGCGACATGATAATGCAAGCTCCGCTCTATAATATAGTTAAGTTACTCACCAGGACTCTCTCTCGTCCCGTCACAGGGGAATCAGGTGTGGGGAAATGTTTGCCGTTATCGCCACCCGCACACAACTAGGAAGTGTTCGTTCCAGCCGCCATCCGGTCAGGCTGAAATACACGCTGACGCCAGAGCCACACCCACAATACCCCCAGCTGGCCACACATTGATTGATTGATTGAACATTTTATTAACAGATTGCAGAATGGGTACAATACAGTACAGCTCAATACACACAATTGTTAAGGGGATGCAGACCAGAGAAAGACTTTCGTCTTGTTTACATCAGGGTCCCCCATTTTCAATTCATCATAACATATATGACATACAGGTAGACAGTACTGCTACATCTATACATTTATGTCATAAATGTATAGATGTTTTTGTACTGTATATTTGTAGATCTGGTATGTCATACCAGATCTACAAATATACAGTACAAAAATAGTCTAAAAAGAGAGTATATACATTTGAGGGGGAAGAAACTGTACATTGGAGGAGGGGGGGTTGGGGAGGCGGGGTGGGGGGGAACTGTACATTGGAGGGGGTTGGGTTTGGACATTTACAGGGGCCAGTTTCGAATTGCAGTCTCTCATAGGTGCTCTTTGAGAGTGGTTTTGAAAGTGGGTAGTGATTCACATTCCTTTACAGCTGTGGGTAGGGCGTTCCACATTGATGTAGCATAATTGCGAAATGTGTTTAGTCCCTTGTTTGAGCCGAATCTGGGTTTGACATGATTTGTGGAGCTCCCTCTGGTGTTGTGGTATTCACTGACATTTGGGAAGTATTTTGACATGTACATGGGTACCTTAGTGGTGTAGTGTATCTTGTAGACCAGGCCCATTGCAAGTTGCTGTACTCTGTTGCAGGGAACAAAATTAACTTTTTGACTTACCAGCCATTTGGCTGGTAGATTTTAAAATCTACCAGCCAGGCAGATTTTTTTACCAGCCAAAAATTATAAATAGCTTTTTAGTATATCGCCATGTGTTATTATTACTATATAATACTCTCATATGCTATTTTCATTTGAGTGGACTGAAGGAATGAGTCAGCCTTAATAGTTTTAAATGCAAATAATTTATTGAAACATAGAAGTGGGGTCGGGACACGTCTATATTAAAGGCAGCCCAAGAGTGCTTCCGCATTGGCGTTTCGCGCTCTGATTGGCCGAGCGCGCGCATGAGCCGGAATCGAAACTCCGTTTAAGCTCCAGAGAGCGAGGTTGAAAATCCACAGTTCTTTCCCCACTGATGGGAGCCGAATCCCGGATCCGAGTTTTCTGATGAATACCCCCAAAATATGGAGGTCCCGAACGCAATTAAGTATTGATTACGCCGTAACGAATCATTAAAAAAATATACCGTTAACTGGAGTATGTTGTTTCTTTACATATATGTTGGATTAGAGAATTGGTTTGTCATGACAATCCAATAAAAAATTGCGATTTACCCGGTGGTACAATGAATGGTGGGGCTGGGCTGGGGCGCGCGGTGCTCCCACTTAGGTGGCGGCGGCGGCGGTTGACCGATGGCGATGCCGAGGACGAGCGCGCGTCCGTGGGGTAAGACGGCCGGTGAGAGAGCGTGGCGCGGAGCCAATGGCAGTGACATGATGGGAATAATCGGACGCGTTAAACAGCAATGAATTAATTTAATATAACAATCTCGTTCTGTGTTTGTTTGTGTCTGTAGATTGTTGGTGAACAACTAACTTTAGGTTAGTTTAACGCGTCCGTGTCGATTAGCCCCACCGTTCATTGTAAACAATGATGTGTATTGTCATGACAAACCAATTCTCTAATCCAACATATATGTAAAGAAACAACATACTCCAGTTAACGGTATATTTTTTTAATGATTCGTTATGGCGTAATCAATACTTAATTGCGTTCGGGACCTCCATATTTTGGGGGTATTCATCAGAAAACTCGGATCCGGGATTCGGCTACCATCAGTGGGGCAAGAACTGTGGATTTTCAGCCTCGCTCTCTGGAGCTTAAATGCGGCTCATGCGCATGCGTGCTCTCGGCCAATCAGAGCGCAAAACGCCAATGCAGAAGCACTCTTGGGCTGCCTTTAATATAGACGCGGTCGGGACACACACACACACACACACACTGTTTCAACTCACCACCCCCGCATCATATTGTAGTCTAGTCTGTCTTCAAACTTCCACTCCTCTCTAAACATATTTTTTTGTCTGAGAAAGGTGCGGTGGGTTTTCTTTTTAGCGGCAGGCTTACTCCTTCCATATGGTTCCACTTCCACATATTTGTAATTGTAACCCATTTAATAATAATAATATTTGAGCATGCAGTACCTCCACAGCTAAAGAGATTGGTTTTATCCGGTATCACAGTGGCTTAAAAGCTCAAGAATTTTGGGTCTCAATGAATCCAAAATGACATTGTGGTTAGAAGTGGTGGAGAGAATAAAAGCTAGCATATAATGGTAGTGTCTGGTTAGGAACAAGTTATAATGGTTGGATTATCCAATGGGGGGTCCGGGAGGGGGAGGTTCGAGCTGGAGCATATGTATGTAGGTTTTTAGATAACAGGTGGGGTATATCCTGTATAAGACATTTGACTAAATGGTAATTTCATTGGATATGCACTGTGAATTAATGCTTGTATATCTTATCGTGTGTTGTCATGTTTGTTTATATGTCTGTTTAAAAAATAATTAAAAAATAAAATACAAAGAAAAATTATAATAATATTTACATTTATATATTTAATTACCGCATATATATATATATATATATATATATATAGGGCAACCAACCTTTTTACACTGCCATACACTGAGGCATCAGGGCATGTATACTTGCTCAGATGCTTGATCTACTCGCTGTACGTTAACTTTTTTTGCACATAGCACTGGTGCTACAGAGGTTGATAGTTTTGTAGCACAGGCCAAAATCTTGTAGCACAAGTATAAAACTTGTTATATTTGTAACAGTCACAAATGTGCCTATTCAGGGCTGTACGTTAACTTTTTTTGCACATAGCACTGGTGCTACAGAGGTTGATAGTTTTGTAGCACAGGCCAAAATCTTGTAGCACAAGTATAAAACGTGTTATATTTGTAACAGTCACAAATGTGCCTATTGTATTTGTGTTATTTAGTTGCAGTGCCATGTTTGGCTGTCATTTAGTATATCGCCATGTGTTATTATTACTATGATACTCTCATATGCTATTTTCAATTAATATCATAAACAACATAAGGAATATTAGCATAATTTTGAGTGGACTGAAGGAATGAGTCAGCGTTAATAGTTTTAAATGCAAATAATTTATTGAAACATAGAAGTGGGGTCGGTTGGGACACACACACACACAATGGGGGACCCTGATGTAAACAAGACAAACGTCTTTCTCTGGTCTGCATCCCCTTAACAATTGTGTGTATTTACTGTATTGTACCCATTCTGCAATCTGTTAAATAAAGTTTTCATTCATTCACACACACTGTTTCAACTCACCACCCCCGCATCATATTGTAGTCTAGTCTGTCCTCAAACTTCCACTCCTCTCGAAACTTGTTTATTTGAATATCAACATTATCTGTCCATCCTCAGTTTACTATAATATACTCCTGTCCTGAGTCCTGACTAGTGACTTCATCGTCTTTCCAAACGCACGCACGCACGCACACAGGGAAGGGGAGAGAGTGCCCCCCCATTTCCCTTTCCCCAGTCCACACTGTCTGCTGGCTCTGCCTCTGATCAGGATTAGCTTGTTAGCTTGCTAACGTTGTAGTGATTGTAATGGTACATAAACGTTAATTTCGGGCGATGTGCGCATAAAGGAACTGCGACGGTGCAAAGCATGTAGATGCATTTGACCCGTTGCGAGAAAAAAAAAACACCACAGACTTATTTCGGGACGTGTAGGCGCACTGCTGTGTTAACGCAGCAGTGCGCACCAACCGACCAACGCGCTGCTCTGCTTGCAGAAGCGCGGATATGACTCGTCGAGTTGTCACAAGAGTTTTTTCAAAATAAGAGTATCATATGCACCTGAACGTTGCTAGCTTTCGGAGCCTAGCTGGAGCTGCGCGTGGGCAGAAATGAGACCCGCTACAGGATTTTCAAAATAAGAGTATCTATATGAACCGAATCCCTATCGCACCAGTGCTATTGAAGTAAATCCATCCATCGCACAGACCGCTGTTGCTGTAGCACGTGCAATATATATGTCGCACTGTACACCCCTGCTATTGTATTTGTGTTATTTAGTTGCAGTGCCATGTTTGGCTGTCATTTTCATGCTGACAAGTTGACGTCACACAGCCAGACACGTTACGTGTAAGGAATTATGGGATTTGGTGTTGGATCTATGGACTCTACTAGGGGTGGGAATCACCTGTTTCTAGGGCTGACCTTCGAAGCTTTTTTTGGCAATCGAAGCTTCGGGGCCGAGCTAAAGATAAAAGATAAAAGACTAATTTTACTATCTACTATTTACATTTCTGAATTCACCTTTCACTCACACAATCATTTCTCTTAATTATCTTAAGGTACACATTTCTTTTGCAGCTTAAATAAACATACCTGGTTTTGTACTTCTTAAGTACTGCCTGTGTTGAGCACAAGGAGCTGTGTGCCTCCGCTATGGTGACAGTGGACCTCTGCAGACAGGCAGACAGGCTGCTCAGGTGTGTGAGTGTGTCATGCAGGAAGCCACAGAAGCTATGGTGACAGTGGACCTCTGCAGACAGGCAGACAGGTTGCTCAGGTGTGTGAGTGTGTCATGCAGGAAGCCACAGAAGCTATGGTGACAGTGGACCTCTGCAGACAGGCAGACAGGCTGCTCAGGTGTGTGAGTGTGTCATGCAGGAAGCCACAGAAGCTATGGTGACAGTGGACCTCTGCAGACAGGCTGCTCAGGTGTGTGAGTGTGTCATGCAGGAAGCCACAGAAGCTATGGTGACAGTGGACCTCTGCAGACAGGCAGACAGGCTGCTCAGGTGTGTGAGTGTGTCATGCAGGAAGCCACAGAAGCTATGGTGACAGTGGACCTCTGCAGACAGGCAGACAGGTTGCTCAGTTGTGTGAGTGTGTCATGCAGGAAGCCACAGAAGCTATGGTGACAGTGGACCTCTGCAGACAGGCAGACAGGCTGCTCAGGTGTGTGAGTGTGTCATGCAGGAAGCCACTAGGGCTGTCTTAAATGCTTCGAAGCTTCGAACGTTCGATTCGATGGCACAAGCTTCGAACATTAAAAAAAAAATCTAATTTCAAATTTTTTTTTTAACATTTTTTTTTACTTCGATTTGTAGGTGTGTGTGTGTGTGTGTGTGTGTGTGTGTGTGTGTGTGTGTGTGTGTGTGTGTGTGTGTGTGTGTGTGTGTGTGTGTGTGTGTGTGTGTGTGTGTGTGTGTGTGTGTGTGTGTGTGTGTGTGTGTGTGTGTGTGTGTGTGTGTGTGTGTGTGTGTGTGTGTGTGTGTGTGTGTGTGTGTGTGTGTGTGTGTGTGTGTGTGTGTGTGTGTGTGTGTGTGTGTGTGTGTGTGTGTGTGTGTGTGTGTGTGTGTGTGTGTGTGTGTGTGTGTGTGTGTGTGTGTGTGTGTGTGTGTGTGTGTGTGTGTGTGTGTGTGTGTGTGTGTGTGTGTGTGTGTGTGTGTGTGTGTGTGTGTGTGTGTGTGTGTGTGTGTGTGTGTGTGTGTGTGTGTGTGTGTGTGTGTGTGTGTGTGTGTGTGTGTGTGTGTGTGTGTGTGTGTGTGTGTGTGTGTGTGTGTGTGTGTGTGTGTGTGTGTGTGTGTGTGTGTGTGTGTGTGTGTGTGTGTGTGTGTGTGTGTGTGTGTGTGTGTGTGTGTGTGTGTGTGTGTGTGTGTGTGTGTGTGTGTGTGTGTGTGTGTGTGTGTGTGTGTGTGTGTGTGTGTGTGTGTGTGTGTGTGTGTGTGTGTGTGTGTGTGTGTGTGTGTGTGTGTGTGTGTGTGTGTGTGTGTGTGTGTGTGTGTGTGTGTGTGTGTGTGTGTGTGTGTGTGTGTGTGTGTGTGTGTGTGTGTGTGTGTGTACTACCCATCCCAGTTAGGACAGCCGAATCCCGTCCAATCTTTCGCCGTCGACTAAAGACTCACTTCTTCAACCATTATCTGAAATGATAAAAAAAATAAAAATAAAAATCTAACCGTGACTAACCTTACTGTCATGCACTTAATAAACTAACCTACACTGTAACACGCAAGACTTTGATGAACATTGTTACTCAGCTGATAGAGTTGTACCCTTCTTGCTGTCTTGTCGTACAGAACTTGTAAGTCGCTTTGGATAAAAGCGTCAGCTAAATGACTAAATGTAAGTGTGTGTGTGTGTGTGTGTGTAGGTGTGTGTGTAGGTGTGTGTGTGTGTGTGTGTGTGTGTGCGCGCACCTTGTAGAATTCCACACATAAGAAAGAAAGATACTGGGATGAATAAACAAAATAGGAAATAAAATGTAGAAATGCATGCAATACATAAATAAATATGAATCTTCATATATGAAATATAACATTTAGATAAGGTGCTACTGAGATGTTTTGGTGAGTTCTTTGTTTTTTTGTGGAAGTTGCCCTTCTTAAAAATGCATGAACATTCACTGATAATTGGTCTGTAGTGGAGTCTACAAGGTCTACATTGCCGGACCATGTAGAATCCGGACCTTGTAGACTGACATAATTCTGTGCATAGTTTAGTCTACACAGGCCATATTTCAAATAATCAAAATCTTACTTCATTCATCTTAAACATTCTTGATTTGGGGGATTGGTAGTTCCCATGAAATCTGAAGTTGTTCAAACGACAACAGCGATCCACCTTGAATTAAATCACACAGCCGAGTGAAACCTTGTTGTTGGATGCGTCAGTCACGAAAGGGGCTACTTAATTAATTAATCCAACCCACTTTATTTATAGAGCACATTTAAAAACAACAAGGTTTACAAAAGTGCTGTACAAGTCCCACAACATAAGATAAAAAAAAAAAAAAAAAAAAAAAATTAAAACAAATATTTTATTTTATTTTTTTTTTTATTTTTTTTCGAAGCTTCGAATTAAAATCGAAGCTCGGCCCCGAAGCTTCGATTGCCAAAAAAAGCTTCGAAGGTCAGCCCTAGAAGCCACAGAAGCGGACAACAGCAGCATCCCTGGCAATACTGTAGTAGCC
Source organism: Notolepis coatsorum (assembly GCF_963971535.1). Classification (NCBI taxonomy): domain Eukaryota; kingdom Metazoa; phylum Chordata; class Actinopteri; order Aulopiformes; family Paralepididae; genus Notolepis; species Notolepis coatsorum. The sequence goes on from NC_140172.1 coordinate 1,825,400, forward strand.
TCTGGCCTTGGCATGCTGGGCACCTCTAACATTTTGGGCATCAGGAGATTGAATCTGAAATACATTAAGAACAAAGACAAATAAACAATTAATTGCTGTGGGGGGGGGGGGGGGGGGGGGAGGTTATGGCAGATTTGATCAATGCATAAAACATTGAAACATGTTACTAATTCTAAGCATGTTTGTGTTTGTTGTTATTTACTTTATTTATAATTATTTTAGAATACTGTTTGAGTATTAATATTTGTTAAGAATATAGGACAGCATATATAAGCATTATGCTTCAGTCTGTACCTTTTCAGTCACTGTAAAATCAAATATTGTTAAATGATGGTGTATATTGCATTGTGTGAGATGATGACTGAATAAACTACTACTACTACTACTACATTACATATGTTAACTTTTGGAGTACTACTTAGCATAGAAATCTAGAGCCACTACCTGTTCCAAGTGCTGGACAAGCCCCTGGTAACCACGCAGGAAATGGTCCAGGGCACGCAGTAGGTGTCCTACCCATCGGGTCCCGCCAATTCTGGTGGGGACCAGTGCTGTGTGCCCAAGAGCCTGGAAGCTGTTTAGCAGGTTGGCCCTGTTCAGTGGACTGGTGTGGTAGAAGGTGTAGAGCCCACTGATGAGGTCTTCTACTTTCTGGAACATCACATTGGAGCGGATGGAATCGGCAAAGGCCAGTTCAAGGCGGTGTGCCATACAGTGGATCCCGATGATGTAGGCCTTGTCCCCCTTCAGCCGGCTGACCACACCGTTGGCTCCGATCATCACAGCCGCTCCATCTGTTACCAGAGCAACCAACTTGCTCCCCCACTCCTCACACACTCCATCCATGATGACAGTGATGGCATTGGTTATGTGTGCCGCGTCTGCCTTCTCCACTGACTTGATGCCAACAAATGTTGTCTCAATCTTGCCGTTGTGACAGAATCTGACATACACTAATTCCTCCTCTTTCACAGAACTGTCTGTGGAGCCGTCTGACAAGATGGAGAGAAATTTTATGTTTTTTAAATTCTCTCTGGCGTGGTTTCTCTCAGCCTCTGCAACATGGTGCATGAACTCTCTGGCCTGCTTCTCATTCCTATATGTTGAGCCCACAGCAATGCCTTTCTTTTCATCCAAACTGCAAAAATCCATCAAACAAATAAATTAATTCAATACAATGAATAAGGTTATCTAATATATAGCTGCCTGGAACTTCTCAAACATTTCAGTACATAATAACTGTTACGAAGGATCAGATTAAACCGAATATATATATTTATTGCTTGAGATCCCATGTATAATATTTGTATATCGTTTGATATCCCTTGTGTATTCTTTGTATATATACACGGAATATCCCTTTTACCTAGTACAGACCATAATATTTTGTTCTCCTATTGGATAGCGATCCACTAGGCGCCACAGCCATACCCCCAATGTCTAGTTCAAAGTCACCGCCAAAGACATGCCTGGACATGACCGGCTTTGCGCAGGAATACGAGACAGAAATAAGGCTGGTACTAGATTATTCACCGTACGTATAAATACGTTGCAGGTGGATACAGCAGTTAGTTAACCTAGAAACGTGTTACCCTCAAACGTTAAAGCCTTCATCACGAGTCAACGACCAAGTGAAGTGAGCAACCGTGCGTCTAAATAGAGCACCTATAACCGCGTGCGAATTGATAGCTGAAGTGTCAGAGTTTAACGCTGTACCGTCGAGTTCGACTTATTCTATTATTCAGTAATAGTCTATTTAGGTATAGTGTATCGTGCGGCTACCGTTCTACAGTGACCAGCATTACCAACGCTTCCTCGTACCGAGCTAGTGTGCTTATCCAGGCTGGGCGGATTAACCTGGTGCCGTCTTCCGAGGAGCCCTAGACGAGGACCGTGTGGATATGTACACTGGATAACCTACCCGACGACTACATAGCCCTTTTCGGCTGGATTATATTTGGTTTGGTCCTGTATCTGATGGAGCGGAGAATTGTCTACACCCACAACTGTGTGGGATTTACCCTGTGAGGAGCATCGTCGAGCCCGCCTCTAAGACGCCTGAGGCTGGCTAGCTTTCTTCCATGCTGCACCGCATACCGGAGAATAGCTGCTGCTTTCGTCTGCCGATCAAGGGAGTAATGTACCGTCTCCCGTAGCTGGAGCTTATTGATTCCCCGGTGATCCAGACTTTGCATTCGAACATTTCCTCCCCCTGCTGGCCTACAACCGGATGGACCCTACTAGTATCTCCCGCTGCCTACTAGTGTACCATAGATATAATTCCTAAGATACAGGTGGTATTCATTATCTCCTGCGTAATATTCTAATGGACTTACGCTCTTGACTTATTCACGCACATTCTTCGCCTTACAAGCGCGACTCTAAGTAAAGTAATGTAATATACTATTATTGCTGCTAATAAATATTATTCTAACCAAGATTTGTGTGGAACCGTGTCATTGTGGAGGTGTTCATCTCATATACCTGTGTACTGTATGGCCAGTAGTAATGTACATAAGACAGTAGTGGTTTAATGATACCATACTTATTAATACAGTCAGGGAATTGTACCCCTCAGTTACAATAACAGTATACTGTATAATGAGTTATTTTATTGAAAACGCAACATAAACAAGGCTATGCTAAATAAATGACCAGATCAGTTCACAGTTGTGAGTCTCACGTTATTACAAGAATACTCTACATGCATTTGTGCTTCATTAACAGGTTTCATAGTAGTCATGATACTAGTAATACTAATAATTTAAGAGAATAAACATGTTCACTTACTTGCACATCCACTCGAAGTCTGTAAAGGGTAGGGCTGTCTTAAATACTTCGAAGCTTCGTTCGATGGCACAAGCTTCGAACATTAAAAAAAAAAATCGAAAAAAAAAAAATGTATTAGTTTGTTTTCAAAAAATGTATTTAATTTTTATTTTTACTTCGGTGTGTGTGTGTGTGTGCATGGGGCCATTGGGTGGGGCCAGGGGACAAATACACTGGAGGAAAGTAACCCAGCTCAGCACTGCCCAAATTATATCATCACTATTGCCTGTTTGAAGGATATCATCCTCAAACACATATACACCACCTACACGCCTATTCTCAGTCCTTGCCCCACAATGGTGGAATGAACTACCCACCCCAGTTAGGACAGCCGAATCCCATCCAATCTTTCGCCGTCGACTAAAGACGCACTTCTTCAACCATTATCTGAAATAAAATTAAAAAAATTAAAAAAAAAATCTAACCCTAACTAACCTTACTGTCATGCACTAATAAACTAACCTACACTGTAACACGCAACACTTTGATGAATATTGTTACTCCGCTGATAGAGTTGTATCCTTCCTGATGACCTGTCGTACAGAACTTGTAAGTCGCTTTCGATAAAAGCGTCAGCTAAATGACTAAATGTAAATGTGAATGTAAATGCCTTGTAGAATTCCACACATAAGAAAGAAAGATACTGGGATGAATAAACAAAATAGGAAATAAAATGTAGAAATGCATGCAATACATAAATAAATATGAATCTCCATATATGAAATAGAACATTTAGATAAGGTGCTACTGAGATGTTTTGGTGAGTTCTTTGTTTTTTTGTGGAAGTAGCCCTTCTTAAAAATGCATGAACATTCACTGATAATTGGTCTGTAGTGGAGTCTACAAGGTCTACATTGCCGGACCATGTAGAATCCGGACCTTGTAGATTGACATAATTCTGTGCATAGTTTAGTCTACACAGGCCATATTTCAAATAATCAAAATCTTACTTCATTCATCTTAAACATTCTTGATTTGGGGGATTGGTAGTTCCCATGAAATCTGAAGTTGTTCAAACGACAACAGCGATCCACCTTGAATTAAATCACACTGTGTTGGCTGCGTCACAGTCACGAAAGGGGCTACTTAATTCATTAATCCAATCCACTTTATTTATAGAGCACATTTAAAAACAACAAAGTTTACCAAAGTGCTGTACAAGTCCCACAACATAAGATAAAAAAAAATAAAAATAAAGAAATTATATAAAAAAAAATAAAAAAAAATAAAAAAATTTTTTATTCGAAGCTTCGAATTAAAATCGAAGCTCGGCCCCGAAGCTTCGATTGCCAAAAAAAAATTCGAAGGTCAGCCCTAGTAAAGGGTCTTGCATTCTTTCCAATGGCATGTACAGTCCGAAACATAATCTTCATTTTTGTGCTGGTCTGTTCTGACATGGCTGTTAGCCTGGCCACAGAGGGTAGAGCTGCCGCGGTATTGATATTTTCCTTACCGCACAAATTTGCGAAATATTTCCTACCGCCGCGGTTATTACCGCACAGTGCGCACAAAAAAAAAATTTGAATGCATTTTTTTTTTTTTAGTAGTCTACTCTTATAGCCTGCCTCTAGTCTAATGGCGCTTTTCCACTGCATAGTACCTACTCGACTCGACCCGCTTTAGGCACCTGGTACTTCGTTCCTTTTCCACTGCAGCCAGGTACTACTCCGTTTGTCTCCGTGTGGGGATGCAGGCGGGGCCGCTCGCTTGTGTACACTGAAAGCTCCGTGTCCGAGGGCTTGCAGCAAGCCAGAGTTTAACACAGTTTAAATCAATCAATCAATACTCTCGTTGCGTCTATTCTGCCAAAGCTAACGTTACCTCTCATTGTGTATTCTACCAAGCAACCCGGGTTTAACGTTACCTCTCGTGTATATCGGCTGACGGTAGTATTAGGCTAATAACAACAACAAACTTAACACATCAGCGATCTTGTTGTGACACTAAACTCTCCGCTCGGTGGTAAATTGGGTTGATGTCGGTTTTGTTTCATCAATAAATAAGGCAGAATACACAGTTAATCCATTATTTTTTGTTTATTGCACTTGGTTCTGTCGCAAACAAATCCTGAATGAAATGCATCCTTAGCGAGGCAGTAAAGATGGCGGCGTTCTGTTTTTGTTCAGAGCCTCCAAACTGTGACGCGTCTCTCTTCTGACCAGTCAGTGGTCTGCAATGTTTCACATGACTTTTCTGGTACCACTTCTACCCAATAGGGTCGCTTGGAACCGAGTAGGGTATATCTGCAAAGCCGCAAGCCGCAAGCCAACTTTATTATTATGATAAAAAACAGCGGTGACGCGGTATTCAGCCTAACTCTGCGGTGAGCGTGATGCAACAGCGATACCGCGGTAATGCGGTTATCGCGGCAGCTCTAACAGAGGGTCTTGAAAGGAGAGGCTCCGATGCAATCCGCGACGCAGACATGGAGCCAATGTGACACTGGCTCTGTTCATGGTCACGAATTGCTTCCAGATTCATAGATGTGCTCCCAATAACAAAAGTGTTGTGTCTGTTTTTGTTTTTTGCATACTTGCGGCACACCGAACAAGTCATCACTCCAGCCCCAGCATCATACTGGAGCCAGTCTCTTGAGGCACCACTAACGGCATCTCCAAATTTCCACTCGTCTCTAAACTTTCTTTTATTAGACGGTCCCGCTCTCGCTGCCACTTCTTCCGCGGTGGGTTGTGTTTTTACCGGCCGGCTTACTCCTTTAATATGGTTCCACATACTGTATCAGTGAGTAACGTTATTTAACGTTATCACATTTTGCGTTAGCTAGGTGGGCGTAACGTTAGCTGAGCTCCCTACACGTTGGTAAACAAGCAAACGAGATGACGCAACGTGAGAGACGGGGTTGCCAAAAACTGCGACTGTCGCAAAACCAAAACACACCGCAGATTTTTTTTTGTACATGATGATAAGGTGCCCGCCGCACGGCGGTCAGACCTCTCAGTGGGAGGCGCCAAACGTAAAAACTGAGCGCGAGCGGCGGGGTCTAATTTCGCTCCCTGGCGGTAGGAGGGAGACCGTGTCAATAGACAGGATCAAGCCCGCCCACATGGACGTTTCCCAACCCATGGAGTTGGCTTTCCCCCCCGCAGGGGCCGTCCGCCGTTGCCCCGGGATCCGCCTCCCACGGAGTCACCGGCGACCTCACCGATGCCAGTGCCCCCGGGTGTTGGAGAGGGTACGGGCGCTTGCGACGCTTCCCCCTCCCCGCCCCCGGCTTTCCGCGCTCGCCAAGGCCGTTTCGTGCCCCCGGGTGTACGCCGCTCCTCCCTCCCCGCCCCCGGTTTTTCCGCACGCGCCGAGGCCGGGCAATTGTTCCCCCCCACCAGGGGGATTTTGACTATGGGTGAATTCTGGGGGGGCTTGTGTAGTGATTGTACATAATTCACACAGAACTGTTGTTGGGAATAGTAGTTCCCCCCCGAACGATATATAGGGTGGCACTTCCTGCCACCGGCATTTATTCTTACTATCGACTCGACTACGTCGACTTGTTGTTACGCTGATGATTAATAAAGGAATTAGGTTTAACTTCGAGACACCGCCTCCGACTCCTTTCTCTCAGCGCTACAATATCAACATTATCTGTCCATCCTCAGTAATCCTCAGTTTACTATAATATACTCCTGACTTCATCGTCTTTCCAAACGCGCACACACACAGAGAAAGGGAGAGTGCGATGTGGGCATAAAGGAATGGCGATGATGCAAAGCATGTTAGATGCATTTGACCCGTTGTGAGAAAAAAAAACACCAGACTTATTTCGGGTCGCAAAATAGGCGCACTGCCAGCAGACATTAGCACGGACTGGGCGGATATGACTTGCCGAGTTGCCACGGGATTTTCAAAATAAGAGTATCGATATGAACCGAACGTTGCTAGCTGCCGGAGCCATAGATATTATAGCTGGAGTTGCGCTTGGGGCGGAAATGAGACCCGTCACAGGATTTTCAAAATAAGAGTATCGATATGAACTATTTTGTTACACGCCAGGTGGCGGGCAGACCTCTCATTGTTACTCGCCAAACCTTAAATCTGCCCGCCATTGGTGCTTGGCGGGTACTTATTTTGTTCCCTGCTCTGTCGTCTACTCTAAGCCATCCTAGGTAGTCAAAGTGGGCATGGGTGAGGTGGGTTCTAGGAGTAAGGTCAAGCAAGTTTCAAGTTTCTTTAATAGTTGTCATACAGAAGTACAGAATACTTTCATACAAAATGCTTCTTACTGTTACGCTCCAGAGACTGTGCTAGACAAGATAGTATCAAACAACATAGTATAGCATGTAATTTAGAAGAAGAAAATGAGGTCACAGTGTTCGGTATAGACATATGTACAATGTTCTGAGTTACCATATAATATACAATACTATGCAGTGTACTAATGTACAGTACTATATAGTGCAAAGCAGAAATGGGATGAGGTACAATTTAGGTACAATTTACAGTAAGGTGTACGAGTTGTAGTGCAATCCTTCATCAATAAATATAAAGTGTGGGGAGTGGGTGCTACAGTGTGTTTGTTTAAAGTGGGTGTGTGCTATAAAGTGTGTGGAGTGGGTGCTACAGTGTGTTTGTTTAAAGTGAGTGTGTGCGTGTGGATGTGTGTGCTATGTGCGTTTGGTGGTTGTTGTTGTGTAGTGTTCATTTTCGTTTAGCAGCCTGATGGCCTGGGGATAGAAGCTTCTTCTGAGTCTTTCTGTGCTCGCCTTGAGACTCCGGTATCGCTTGCCTGACCGCAGCAGTTCAAAGAGGCAGTTGTTCGTGTGACTGGAGTCTTTAATGATTTTCTTAGCCTTGCCCTTGCAACGCTTGTTGTAAATGTTCTGGAGGGTGGGGAGCCCCCCTCCAATTGTGCGTTCGGCTGAACGTGTCACTCTTTGTAGTCTGCTTCGGTCTTGTGCAGTGCTATTCCCAAACCAGGAGGTGATGTTGCCAGTCAAGATGCTCTCTATTGTACATGAGTAGAAGTTCTTAAGGATCTTCTGACAGACTTGGAACTTCCTTAGGCGCCTGAAGAAGTAGAGGCGTTGTCGTGCCTTCTTCACAACACTGTCAATGTGTGTGGTCCATGTCAAGTCCTCGGATATGTAGGCTCTGAGGTACTTAAAGCTGTTGACTCTCTCAACCGGTGCCCCGTCGATGCTGAGGGGGCTGTAGTCCTTGACCCCGACCTCCTGAAGTCCACAATCATCTCCTTTGTTTTGCTGACGTTCAGGGAGAGGCTGTTTTCCTGGCACCATCCCGCCAGGACCTTGACCTCTTCCAGGTAGGCCCTCTCGTCGTTGGCAGAGATCAGGCCCACCACCACTGTGTCGTCAGCAAATTTGATGATTGTATTGCTACTCCGCTGAGCCACACAGTCGTGTGTGTACAGGGAGTAGAGGAGGGGACTCAGAACACAGCCCTGGGGGGCCCCTATGTTGAGGGTGATGGATGAGGAGGTGCAGTTGCCTGCTCTCACCACCTGGGGTCTGCCAGTCAGGAAGTCCAAGACCCACTGGCAGAGGTCATAGTTCAAGCCCAGGTCCCTGAGCTTGGCTATGAGTATGGAGGGGACTATGGTATTGAATGCCGAGCTGTAGTCGATGAATAGCATTCTCACATAGTTCCCCTGCCTCTTGTCCAGGTGTGATGCTGCTGTGTGCAGCACATGGGCTATGGCGTCCTCCGTGGACCTGTTGGGGCGGTATGCAAATTGCAGGGGGTCCATGTTGATGGGGAGGGAGGAGCAGATGTAGCCCTTTACTAGCTTCTCAAAGCACTTCATGGCTATGGAGGTGAGAGCTACAGGGCGGTAGTCGTTGAGGCAAGCAGGCTTGGATTAGTAGTAGTCTGACCAGTTTGTAATTTTGTTTTTAGCGCCTTTGAGGTGCTTTGGTACCATGAGGTGCAAGCATAGTCGTAGTACCCTTGAATGAGTGCTCCTGCCAGAGACTTCAGGGTATTCTTGTTTACCTGAGAGGAGATCCGGTACAAGAATCAAGTTCTTTGGTTGACTTTTTTTTTTACATTGGATGCCATTTTGTCACAGGAAAGATTTGCCTCTAGGATGGAACCCAGGTAGGTAATTTCATCTTTCCTTGTGACAATATTGTCACCCACTGTAACTGAGAAGCCGTCGGTCTTGCTGAGTTTGTTATTTGAAATTTTTAACCGAAGAGAATCGACTCCAAAGCTGTAAAGGAATGTGGATCACTACCCACTTTCAAAACCTCTCAAGAGACACCTACTGGCCCCTGTAAATATCCTAACCCAACCCCCTCCAATGTACAGTCATTTACCTAGTATGGTTTTGTAAATAGTCCAATGTACAATTTTGTTTGTTTGTACAGAGTCTCCCCCCCCTCAATGTACAGTTTTGCTTGTTTATACAGTGTGCCCCCCCCCCCCCCAACCACCTCCAATGTAAATTACCCAGTATGGTTGTCAATATCCCAGTGTACCCAACCCCCCCCCACCCAACCTCCTCCAATGTACAGTTTCTACGTCAAATGTATATACTCCCTTTTCTTGACTCCTTCTGTATCACAAACAGTACTGTATTTGCAAATCTGGTATGTCATAAATGTATAGATGTAGCAGTACTGACTATCTGTATGTCATGTATGTCATATATGTCCTGATGAATTGAAAATGGGGGACCCTGGTGGAAACAAGACGAAAGTCTTTCTCTGGTCTGCATCCCCTTAACAATTGTGTGTATTGAGCTGTACTGTATTGTACCCATTCTGCAATCTGTTAATAAAGTTTTCAATCAATCAATCAAACTCTGTTTTCCCCAGGTGTAATGATAGTTTTTTTTTTATTTTATTTTATTTTTTAAACTTTGGCCATTCCCCTGGCTCTTTTATGTGTTTATCACATTTATACTGGTCAAGGATGACCGACAGAAACAGGCTGAAAGGGTTCAGATGGGTGGGAAGACACTCTGGGAAAGGCACGGCTGCAGTCGGGATTCGAACTCGCTAAGCCCCAGATCCGTGACGAGCACGGTTGTCCACGGCGCTGAAATAGCGCTCGCGGTACGTGGTGAGCTACTGGAGCTCCCCGATAGTTTGTTTTCAGCTAGCCAGATTCTGACGAGTTCCGAGCTGAGGGTTTTTTCAACCTGTAACTTGTTCTTGTCAGAGACCAGCAGGGCTGAGTCGTTGGCGAACAGGAACAAGTTGCAGTCACAAGCTGACGACATCTCATTTGCATAAATTAGGAACAGTAACGGTCCTAGTATGCTTCCTTGTGGATTAATAAAGTTTTCAATCAATCAATTCAATCAAAACCCTATGCTACCTGGCCACGCCCCCCACTAAATGTATTGACAGAAGATTATGACAGAGGAGGTGCCGGATTTGATCAAATAGGTGCCGGTCTCAATCTGGCAGGTCCTGGCACAAATTAAGTCCTGCATTTATGTAATCGGCTTTGAATAAAAGCATGCCAACTAATTCTTTTAATTCTTTTCCCCTCCATACTGTGATGTGATTGGTGCCTGGAGAGAAGCCTCTATATATGTCCTGGCTGACCAGTCAGTTCCAGACTTGGATCTACAGTATGGGCTCTCTGTGACCATCTGCATTTATCCTTGTTGTAGCAAAACTCCAGTTCCAGTAGAAGACGTCCAAGATCACACCTACTAGAATGAAGGAGGAATCAGACCAGCAGGACCTCTGTAAGTCAGAACAAGACCTCCTACTGAAGATACTTTAGTTTACTCTCCAGACCCAGAAGTAAATAAAGACTAGTATGTTGAGTTGTGTTTCCCTCTGTCCCAGATCCACCCAGAGACCTACTGATTATTAAAGAAGAAGACCAGGACGCGCTAGAGCCACCCAAGGATACTTCTTTTGAGATGAAGGAGGAGCCCACAGACCACCAGGATATCAGTATGTTGTTTCTTTCTCTTATCTTGATTTAGTCATCTCCTTCCTCTGCTCCAGCATGATTGTATGTCTCAGTCTTTGTTGCCATTGCTTTCTCTCCTCTCATTCTTTAATTTCATCAAACTCTTGTTCACATTCAGCCTAACTATTTGGAGCACTTTATTCTGGTATCTCTTTTATAAATGGAACACCTTTGTCCTGGTTCCCCTGCTGGATTGAATAGCAACCAGTAGAACTAAGCTGATAGAAGGGATCCCAACTGTGATGTATTAAGCCTTAGCTAAAGGGGTCAGTGGTCTTGTTTAACTTAAATAAATGTAATGGAGGAAAATTAAGTGTTTGATTTTAAATAAAGTTCAGTATATAAATATAATAATTTGTAAAATAATACTGTAAATACTGGAGTATTTCCTTAGTTGCTGTCTCCCTCTGCCCCAGAGCTACCTACAACTTCCTATCAATCATGAAAGAAGAGGCTCAGGACTAAATTACATCCTGTTTTAGATTTTGTATAAAGATACAAAAAAAAGTGACATCTGTAAATACTTTTTCTGTTCCAGATCCACCCAGTGACCTACTGATGATTAAGAAAGAGGAGGTTCAGGACACGCTAGACCCACCCACGGATATGTCCACTGGGCTGAAGGAGGAGCCCCCAGACCATCAGGAGACCAGTATGTTACTTTTCCTTTCCTTGTCTTTCTTTTCTCTTGTTGTCCATCCTCTGTTCCAGCATAGTTGTATGTCTGTGTCCACAACTTTTTCTCTTTCTTTCCATGAAGCCTCAATCTATTTGTTTCACCACAACAAAGTGTGGTATTTTCACATACATTAGGGGTGGACGGTATAAACGGTATACGGTATAAACGGTATGAATTTGCTCTACAGTATGGATTTTGACTATACCGTGTAACCGGTTAAGCAGCTCTAAAATAGCAATGACGTCATGTAACCACAGCGCGACTATCTCACTCGCATTTGCCCCTAAAAATAGATAGAATTAGTCATAGATAATAGATATGTGCGAACTGGAAAAAGTTATTTAGGAGGCTTCGCGCAGTGGGCGTGCCAGCCCCTACCGCACGCATGTAAACACGGGTCTAGTAGTCTAGTGGGACGGGACACGGGAGGACGGCGGCGTCTCCCTGAGCTAACGTTAGCTTAGCTACCGTTACAAAATGACCCAGTCAACTATTCACTTTTAGTTTAATACATGATGAGGCATTGTCTAACCGAACGGTATCTAGTCGGCCAGCTACCGATAGCTCCTGACATCAACAAACACTCCACAAAGTCTAGTAGAGACATGTATGCTACCTGTTAGCTGTTAGCTCACGTTAGTTCACCGTTCAAAACGAAATGTCCCATTGAACTAAATAATTCACTGAGGCGTTGTATTAACGTTATATATCCGGCTAGCAGTAGCTACAGATAGCTCCTGATATCAATGTCTTATAACACTGATTCGATGCGTATTCGAGCTGAGGGCTTGCTGAGCACAGTTAAGTAACATTATACCAATAGGGTCCAGGTGCAGCGCCGGAGAATCCTGGCCGTAGCTCTGCTCGAGGCTACTCGAGTATAGGTCCAGGTGCAGCTCCGGAGAATCCTGGCCGTAGCTGGAGGCTACTAGAGTACACACAGACAGTGGAGCTTGTTGCGTGGTGGCGATGTCTCGCAGATAATACAAGTACAAGTCTAATTATATAATATATATATTTTATAAAAAAAAAAAAATTATATAAAATTAATAATTTTTTTATCAAAAACGATGATACCGTGATATATACAGTTACCGTCTATGCTTCAAATTATACTGTGATATACATTTTAGACCATACCGTCCACCCCTAACATACATTGTTGAAGAGTCTGATGGATGGAAAGTCAACTAAATGGCCATGTGTTTCATTACTCTCTATGACTGTCTTGCACTAGCTGGTAGACCCTCGTGTATATGGTTGGTCTCTGGTCAAATACAGTTTGGAATAAATCCATAGGGAAATCTTTAGGTCCAGAGATTGAAGAGACCTACTGATTATTAAAAAAGAAGATATATAATTACAGAAGAAATCAGAGAGTGGGCAAATACTTTTTCATGCCACTGTAAATACTTTTTTCTGTCTCCCTCTGTTCCAGATCCACCCAGTGACCTACTGATGATTAAAATAGAGGAGGTTCAGGACACGCTAGACCCACCCATGGATATGTCCACTGGGCTGAAGGAGGAGCCCACAGACCACCAGGAGACCAGTATGTTACTTTTCTTTTCCTCGTCATCTTTCCATTTTTCTTTCTTTCTTTCTTTCTTTCTTTCTTTCTTTCTTTCTTTCTTTCTTTCTTTCTTTCTTTCTTTCTTTCTTTCTTTCTTTCTTTCTTTCTTTCTTTCTTTCTTTCTTTCTTTCTTTCTTTCTTTCTTTCTCTTTCTTAGACATCTTTTTAAGTCTCTAGATGTAAGGTTAAGAATTTATCTATGCAAATTCTTTAAAATGAATCTGATCCTTTTTATTCTGTCACCTATTGATTAAGGCTGTAGAGTAGACGTCTGCAGGGGCCTGACATGTCTGCCCCAGCCCGGCCCAAGCCTGTAGCATTCAGGCCCGGCCCTACCCTAGCCCGAAAAGTTAAGCAATTATTCGGCCCTAGCCCGACTTAAGCCTGAGGCCAATATTACGATGTGATGACTGACATAACACACACACACACACACACACACACACACACACACACACACACTACCTACGTTACACACACAAATGCTTTATGCAATAACGACATAGCTCTGCGGCTAACAAAGGCAACAATTACATGCCCACAGGCATGACACTAAAGCGTACCGAAAACACTCTAACCAGCAGCCAATTAATTTGAGTAAATCAGGATGGACTCACCACTTCACTTCAGCCCAACAAAAACCTCACAAATCTTCGCCAACCGGCTAAATCCAAGAACAATCATGCAAAACGTTTTACAGTTTATTCCACTCTGCTGTACATTCGCGGGCGCTCTGAAGGGAAATAATGGCATCCACCGTTGATGGCTTCAGCGCTGTTCTCCTCTCCTCCAGCGTTCTCCCTGCAGTGCTGAAATATCGCTCGCTCGAGCTGCTGCTTGCGGGTATACTTTATTAATTTTTTTTTATTTATCCTTTATTTATCCAGGAATGTCCCATTGAGATACAAGATCTCTTCTTCCAGGGAGTCCTGAAAGTCTAGCTAGCAAAGGCAGCTTCTCCGTCTCCTACACGCACGCTCTCAGCGGTCTAGCTTGTTGCTTTGATGGAAACACTACGTGACGGCGCGATGGTGTATAAATCTGCCCCAGCCCGGTCCTAATCTGTCCATGGTGTCGGGCTCCCCAAACCACCTTTTCAAGTGGTCCCGGTTATCCGTCCCCGGGGACGGAACGCAGCGTTCTCATTACACTACTTTTTGGGCAATTGTGCTCTGAAATGGCCCCGGATGCCTAGTGAGAAAGTACCCTCAGACTCCTTTACCAAGAGCTTGGTGTAGAGCAGGAGGAATCCTAATTCCCAAGGAGAACGAGTCCTCACTGCCAGTTTCTAACCATATTCCTCTTGAATGTAGAAGGTAAGATTTTCTTTAGTATAGTGGCACAGAGGCTAGCAAACCACCTAGAAAGGAATTGTTTAATGGATACAATACTGCAGAAAGCACACAAGTATGATATGGTACCAGATTCAGCCAAGATAGAGAAAAGAGATTAGCAGGTGGTATTTTTAGATCTGGCAAAAGCGTTTGTTTCAGTACCGCATAGCCTTATTTGGAGTGCATTTTTTTCTCTAGAGTGCCAGGGGTGATTGTAAACTTTGTGCATACTTCCAAGATATTACAATGTGCTTTAGTACTATTACAACAGCATGGCTGAGACTAGAGATAGGCATTATGACAATGTGTATTAGTTCACCACTAGCATTTAGAATGGTGATAGCAGTCATTATTGGAGTCTCAAAGTGGGTGGTAGGTGGGGAGAGACGGCAGGGCAGGCTGTGCCTCCCATCTATTAAGTAGGGATGTACAGTGCGACATATATGTTGCATGTGCTACAGAAAAATCGGTCTGTGCGATGAATGAATTTACTGCAGTAGCACCCGTGCGATAGACGTTTGGTTCATATCAATACTCTTATTTTGAAAATCCTGTGGCAAGTCTCATTTCTGCCCAAGTGCAGCTCCGGCAGCCCCACAACAACAGCGTGTGTAGATGTAGAGTGCGCATTTTGCGACCAGGAAATAAGTCCCTGCCTTTTTTCCCCCTGCAACGCATCCAATGCACCTAACATGCTTTGCATCTTCGCCAAAACTAACGTTAGCTGCTAACTGTAACTAAGATGAGCTAACCCGGCTCAGAGGCCCGAGGTTTCCCCCCATGGCTCCGTACGTGGCCCGGGGACAGGTGGTGTCCCGCATCCAAGGCCTGACACGCTATCACCTGCCATTCACGCAGGTGGAGGGTGAGGTTCAGGGTATGAGGACTGGCGTGCCACGGCTCGACAAACAGCTGGCTGCGGTCCTCTGCCCGGACATAATGTGGCACCCGGACCGAAAGCCGATGCCGGGGGAAGTCGGCCTGACAGCTGGCGGTCTGGGCGGACATGGCCTATGTCGCTTCCACCCAAAACCTGGCCACTGCGACTAACATCGCCCAGCTCTCTGCCTTTCAGTCGAAGCTGGTGACAGGTGGAGAGTCCCTGGGCCCGGACCTCTGTGAAGCGGGCAGGATGCGTGGTGAGGTAGTCGCAGGGTTTTTTCACACGGTCTACTCTATTTATGCGTTTTTTGGTACTGCACCCTTTTTTCGCATAGTCTGTGTTCTATCCCTCCGCTCCTCGTTAGGACGAGTGTGAGGGCCAGGACCCTCCCCGTTTTTCTGGTGGTCGTAAAGGGGGCCTCAGCGGGTACATCTATCGGGCCTACGCGCCTTACTCCGCCCATTAGTCCAATAGAGCGAGCAAGACCCGTAGCCAGTATACGAAATATAATGAAGGTTATCCTATAACCCTAGTTATATGAGTAACTGGCAAGCGTCTTGCTTTGCGGCCCTGAGGACCCCTGACTGTCTTTCGAATGAAACTCAGGCTCGGAAGGGTTGAGCACGGCCACGCGTCACTGTTATATGCGTGACCAGGAGTGGGCGTGGCCGGGTAGATGTAAGGTGCATGGTAAATACTTTCAATGTATACAATGGTATAACGAGTACTATCCAATAGAGCGAGCAAGATGCTTGCCAGTTACTCATATAACTAGGGTTATAGGATAACCTTTGTTGCAATCGGATTCAAAATGGCGGAGCAGTGTCCAATATTAAAACTGTATTTACAGTAGATTTCATTCACGGTTCTTGTGATACTAAATCCAGATTGAACTCTGCCATTGGAAAGAGTAGATTTGGCCTGATCCATAGATGTGCAACATGGCTATAATAAGGTAATTTATAGGCCTGATCAGTAGCGGCTGGTACTATTGCAGCCTTGTGGGTCGCAGTTCACCTTAGGTCGAGTTGAAAATGTAATGCTCTGAGATGCTCTGGAGCAATCTCTCTCTGTCTCTCGGATCAATCCAATAAAATAATTAACACATGTATGTTGTCATTTTAAACAACTCACCATTCATTCATTATGCATCAGCAGCAGCTAAATTAATGTTATAGTTCACAACACAGCAGCGCGTTTTGAATCGCTAGCCTATTATCGTCTCAGCAAGCACAGTCAATACTTTTTTCCGTAGCCGCATTTCGCGGAGACAGCTGTGTAGCGAGAGAGAGACAGAGCGAGAGAGAGAGAGACTCACTGTTTAGTTGAAACGTCCAGGGCAGGAGGGCTTGATAAAGTGTATAATCCACTGTTGATGTATTCCAGACCACTGTCCAGACTGCATCCGCCATATAGCTTGTTAGCCAAGTGTTAGCTGTTAGCAGTTAGCACCACACAACACAAGTACTTCATTTCTTTGTCCATTTCCGCGTCGAACAGACTGCAAACTACCTGGCGTTCTATCGCCATGCTCTAAGACAAACTCTAACCTTAACCAACTTTGAAAGAGTGCCTAAGCTTAACCATCTAAAGAACTTGCAGTCACGCTCTAAGACAAACAGCTGCCCTGCATCTCACAACAACAACAACTATCTACCAACCTAGAATTGGAACATAGAAATTGGATTCGGCCAATCAGAGATCGTCTCCGCGAAATGCTGCTACGGAAAAAAAAACTGACGTCGGCCAATCAGAGAGCGTCTACGCGAAATGCGGCTACAGAAATTCTTGACGCTGCTGCCTAGACCGCTTCAAATCGCGCCCGGATTCCAACATAATAGTCATATTTCAACGCACAACGCGTTACGCACTGATTGGCTGCGACGGATACAGCGATCAAACAGTGACGCGCACTCAGAGCGCTATTGCGTCTAGCCCGGGCCGAGAAATACAAAAAAATAAAAAAAGTGAGTCACTTCCTGTTCAGGAAAACGAGTATTTTTAATTTTATATATTAACGTTATATTGTGCATTGGAAACACAAACATACTTAAAATGAGTAAATATTATTCATTTTAAACATGTTTATATTATTTATAGGGCTATAAAACAAAAAACAAAAAAATATTTTTTCTTGTTCTTCTCTCATATAACCAGGGGCCTGAGGGGGGGGGGGGGGGGGGGGGGGCGCCCGAGCGCCCCTAGTGGCGAGCCGCCACTGGGCCTGATATTCTAAATATTCTAAATTCTATAATAATAATTTTCAAATTGCATGTGTCCGGATGGCAGAATTCAGTACTGTATCTACAAAACCTTCTGTTTAATCATCTTCCCTTTATTCATTTGCTTAGATTCTTTGTCACGTGATCTCAAGAAAGTTCTGAATGAGCTCAGTGACAGTCTTTCATGTCTGGTCATTTTTAGCATGGTGTTATTGTGAAAAATCATAATTTATATTCTCCTTGTTTCATCACAATTTACTCCAGCCTAGTAACAGACACAATATTTATTCCCTGAGATCCATAGATGTCCCTATATACCAAGAACATGCAAATGGTCCTTCTAGAAGTGGAGCAATCTACATACCACAGCACCCACATGACTATAATAATACATTTACTCCCTACTGTCTTACACTACCCTTCAGTGTAATGCAGCGCACGTTGGGATAATGCTTGGTAGAATTAGGTATTTAGCTAACATTAGTTGTAATATTAGATGGCTAGAGCAGTGGTTCTCAAACTGTGGTACTGCTGGTGGTACTGTACTTGAAAACATTTACAAAATCTTTTTTTCTTTTTTCTTTTTTTGCATTCAGGCCACTGAACTTAGAAGCAGGCCAGGCCAGTGTTTCTGGTTGCGGGCGGCGCGATAGTTAGATAACCTAAGTGAGGAACAACCAGGAGATCACTGTGACAGAGCGTAATGCAGTCTAAACAGTCATAAATCTTTAATTCAACTTCAGCCCTGATCATAACAATTTTTTTTTAGATTTTTTGTAATGTCAGATAAAAAATGAAATACTCCCACTTTTCTGAAAAGAGTTGGTGTTAAATCTGACATTACAAAAAATCCATCAAAATCTGTGTTGTTGCTAATCATTGACACATGCCTAGCCTGTAATAATCCCCCCCAGAAAAATCTACTTTGCATTTGATATATTGAAAATATTTAACTTTTTGTGTTTTTTTTTACAATAATTTGTGATGCCATCACACAAACTGGCATTTAAAGGGTAAAATTTCAAAAATGTATTGAATATGTGTTTTCTTTTATTTTTTAAAATAATTTGTGATGCCCATCACAAACACTGGCATTTAAAGGGTAAAAATTCAAAAATTCCTGCACCAGAATGCGGGAAATTAAGTTTTTGTAACAAAGTGTGTGTGTGTGTGTGTGTGATGTGAGAGAGAGAGAATGAAGGACAATTGCTTGCTGTGTGAGAGAGAGAGAGAATTAAGTACATTTGCTGAAATACAGTTATTAATTTTCTCACTTGCTATGTGAGAATGTTAGTTATTATGTTCTCAATGCCCCTTGCATTGTATGAGTTGTGTGGAAGCGTTTGCTAGTTCTAGTGCTATCCCTTTGTACATTGCGGCTGTGTCTGACAAAAGTTAACAATAATTATTACATGGCGTTTTCACATTCGCCGAAATGCTTGCTTGTGATTGGTCAATAGCGCTCGTCAGAGGTCCGTTATTATTCGATAACGGACCTCTGCCGAACAATAATGAACGCTGTGCGCAGCTGTTCGCAATCAAGCCCACTGACACACTGCATCAGTGCAGCCAATCAGACACACCTGCCCAGACCACAGATCTGCCGGCTGCTGCCGGCGATGACAGCGGGAGCGACAGAACAGAACTGCGTCTGCATTTGATCTCGTAAAAGAGTTTGGAATCAGGGCTGGTGGTCTATCGCCATGCTCTAAAGACAACTAACCTTAACCAACTTCGAAAGAGGGCCTAAACTTAACCAGTTGGAAACAAGTTGTGTACAGTAATAAAATTTGCAATCAATCAATTCAATAGTCCACGCTCACTTAAAATAGCGCACCTCCCAGCTGCTTCTATAGAAAGTAGGTAAAATAAAAAATAAAAAATAAATATTTGCAATCAATCAATAAATTTTTTTATTTTGTTCCACAATGACTCATGACCCATCAATTACATCATCCAACATTGTTTAAGCAACTAAGACATTCGCTGTGACAGAATCGGTTTTTATTTAGTCGTTATGATGCTATCAACATATCCATTCGTAAAGATTATTGTCCGCCATCTTGCTTTCATTTCTAAACCCACGAACGGCGGAGTGATTGTAATTCGGTTGTGGGTGGGTTCTGGGACCACAAGCGTTGGTTATAAGAAATAACCATGTGTAACTTGACTGTTTCAGCCAATCAGAATCGAGAAATTTGCATGCCGTTAATTTGCGACAATGACCTCGTAGCTATACTGTAACTGAGGGGTACAATTCCCTGACTATTAAAGAGTATGATATATTAAACCACTACTAGTTATGTACTTTAATTACTGGCCATACAGTACATGAATATATATGGTGAACACCCACACAAGAATACGGCATTGACACATAAAGTACTATTTAGAGGGTATTTATTATTATTAAGCAACGTTAGGTTACAGATTGAGAATTATGCTGGCGCTTGTATGGCGAAGAACACACGTAAAGTAAGTCAAGAGCGTAAGTCAATGAGAATAGTATGAATACTAAGATGGGTCTAAACTGACGCCACCTGTGGCATAGCAATTACATAGGGCACACTAGTACCAGCTGGAGACACTGGGGGGTTCCCTCCGGGTGTAAGGCCGGCAGGGGTAGAGGAATGTTCGGGTACAAAGTCTGGGTCAACGAGGAATAAAGAGGCTCCAGCTACGGGAGTCGGTACATGTACTCCCTTGATCAGCAGACAAAGCAGCAGTTGTAATCCAAGTATGCTCGACAGCATGGACGACAGCCAGCCAGCCTCTTCCTAGAGGCGGGCTCGAGTGATGATCCTCACGGGGGTAAATCTCAAACGACAGTGGAATCCACGGTACTCTTCTCCAGCGGTAACGGTCCCAAAGCAATATAATCCAACCAGAAATGGTTCTGCAGTCGCCGACGCTGGTTCTCCTGTGCACTGTACTTCACATTTAACTAGGTCGAACTTGACGTTACTTCACTAAACTCTGACACTTTTACTATTCTATTCGCACATGTTCTAAGTGCTCTATTTAGACGCAAGGTTGCTCACTTCACTTGCACGTTGACTCGTGGTGAAGGCTTGGACACTGAACTTGAACTACTTGATGAACTACTGCTGTTTACACCTGCGCCGTATTTATACGTAAGTGATAATCTAGTCCCAACCTGGTCACTTTGGTCCTGAATCACTGCACTGCCAAAGGCATGTTGTAACATGCCCCAAACTCGCCCACTGCACCTGTCTGAGTACGAGACTGCCTGGAGCCTGGGGGGGGTGTCCAATAGGAGAGCGCATATTACTCTGGTTTGTACGCAGGTAAAGAGATATTCCGTGTATATATACAAATAATATACAAGGGATATCAAACGATATACAAATATTATACAAGGGATCTCAAGCAATAAATATATATATTCGGTTTAATCTGACCCTTTGTAACAGCCGCCTCCTAATTAGTCCGCACCTAATTAGTTAAAGCGAAGGCAGATTAATAGTCCTGTCAACTACTCAATGTCTGTTGTGGGGAGTAGGGCAATCTACAAAGTCAGTGGGTCATGATCGTCATCAAGGGAGTCAGGGAGCCTTGGCAACTCTATCAGCCTCGCCACCGGTCGGGTGTAGGTCCGTCCCTGGACAATAACTTCTGCCGCTCTGACCTTTCCGTCGGCACCAGTGATCACTTTGCTTACGCGGCCGGCCGGCCACGCAGCTCGGGGTAGTGACTGGTCTATGATCATAACGATTGTGTCCACCTTTAAGTTGTCCCTGTCCTTGACCCGCTTCTGACGGGCTGGAAGGGATGGTAGGGAGCTTAGGAGGAAGCGGGCCTGAGACTGGTTGATCTGTGCTTGGCTGTGTCTCCACATCCTCCGTCTGTTCCTCTTGTTTGGTCTGTACCCCGTCTGAGGAGGGGCCGGTTCCGGCCGCCCCATCAAGGAGTCGCTTGGGGTGCTGGGTTCGAGGTCCGCTACGTCGCTTGGAGCGCAGCTGAGGGGGGTGGAGTTCGGAACTCCCTCTTCTTGGGCCCACGGTTCTCTCACAGGCCTCTCGTCTAATGTCAGTAGCCTCTCAACGGGCTGTACGAGAGAGTGGCCGGTGTCGCTCACCTTTGTGTGCAGGCAGCGTGTAAACGTGGGTTGACTGTCAAGTCCGTAGAGGGGGCCCTGGAGCGTCCACCCCAGTCGGGTCTGAACCGCGACTGGGCATCCTTTGGGTCCGATGTGGGCCGCCTCAATTGGGAGAATGAGGTCCGCGTGGTCGGAGCCTATGAGCAGGGTCGGTGTGGCGCCGTCGATAAGCGGTATAGGTAGTCTGCGTAGGTGCACGTACTTCGCCATCAGCTGTGGGATGGGGTAGGTGTACTGTGACAGGCCTATGTCGTGGCTGGTGAAGACGTTAGTGATGCTATACTGCTTCTCGGGCTGCTCGATCGCTGCTATCTTGAAGGAGACATTTTCACCCTTTATGGTCTTCTGGTCTCTTCTAATGGTACGGATTGTCATTGTTCCTTTGGCACCCCGCAGGCCCAACTGGGCTGCGGCGGAAGCGAGGAGGAGAGTCTTTTCAGACCCATCGTCTAGGACGGCGTAAGTGTCCAGGACCTTGTCCTCGTAGCTCAGGAGCACTCTGACCACTTTGATGAGCACTCGGGGGGGTCCCGCTATGCTGGTCTATGTGGAGCACTCCTGTTGGTGGGTTGCCTTGGATCTTCTGTAGTGGTGCCGACTCGCGGTAGTCCGAGTAGCACCGTGACTCCCAGTGTCTGCCGTAGCAGTCAGGACACCAGGGGGCGGTCCTATGGATCTTCGGTAGTGGTGCCATCGCCTCGGCCTGATACATCACCGTGACGGGCCCACTTTGGTTTCCTGGCGGACGCTTGTTGATGTCGTGCAGGACCTCCAAGTGGGCGCTGTCGCACTTGCTGCATTTCTTCTTTAAACGGCACTCAGCTGCCATATGGCTGCGCGCGCAGCGGAAGCAGCGGCGGTTGGCTTTGATCCACTGACTCACCTCGTCAGTGGTCAGCTTCTTGAAAGTGTCACATTGATACAGCCGATGTTCCTTTTCACAGTACTGGCATTCAATCTTCCACTCCCCCTTGGTCGGGGGGTTGCTGTGGTTCTCGTGCTGCGGCACTGACTCGGCCTGGTGCATAACGGTCACCGACCGGCGGTTATCATTAGATCTCCGAGGTCCATCTCTTGGGCTTGGTCCACTCCACACGAACGTATCCAGTCGTAGGCTGCTGACTTCCCTCGCGAGGAAGGCGGCCAGGTCTAGGAGGGATGGCTCGGGACCGTCGGGATCACGGTGGTCTCTCTGCCGCCGAAAGCGCTCTTGGCGTGCTGGAGGGAGCTTCTCTAGTATTCGTTCCACATTAGAGTTAGCATATAGTTCATATCTCCCTTTCTCCTTTTGGGACCCCAGCATCCCTACCAGGGATTGTACCTTGATAGAGAGGTCATCCAATGCTCTATTGTCTTTGGCTGGGGGGAGGCGGTCGATATCTCTTATTTCTTGTATCACGTAGTCCCATATGCGTCCATAACGCTGGTCGAGGGCCACTAGAGCCGCGGAGTATGGGGTACTTGAGTTGGAATATGCCAGCGCTATATTATGCGCTCTGGGCACCTTGAGATGCTTGAGGAGGATGGCATATTTGTACGACTCATCGGGGACGTCGGACATCATAGTCTCCAAGCACATCCGTAATTCCGTGTACTGTGCTCTGTCCTCGTGCGTAAAGTCTGGGAACGTCGGTGTGCCAAGGTACGATACCATGGATGGCTGGCACATTGGTGAGCGTAGGGGAAGAGGCCTCCTGGGCGAGTCTCCCCGTACGTGTTGTCGTGGGCTGGTACTTGGTGGGTACCAGGGGCCGGGTACCCAGGTGCTGTTCCTCGGTGCTGACTGTACGTCAAACTCACCCGTGAGTTGGGTCGGGGGTTTGTAGTGCAGTGACTCGGGGCTGACGTCTGGGCTGTACTGGGCCTCCTGGTCCAGAGTAAGTTTGCTGCTGGTCGGGGCTGTACTGGGCCTCCTGGTCCAGAGTACGTTGCTGCTGGTGGGCTTGACATTCCTCCTCTTCCTCTTCTAGGTCCTGGAGTCTTCTAGTCAGTCTCTCGGCGACGTAGGCCGGTTCTTCCCGGTGGCTGGGTCTCGTATGGACCGGTCGGGGAGGGGGTTCGGAGACGTAGACAGGATCCTTGTGTATTATTTCACCACTAGCATTCACGTCCAATCTTTCGCCGTCGACTAAAGACTCACTTCTTCAACCATTATCTGAATTAAAAAAAAAAAAAAAAAAAAAATCTAACCCTAACTAACCATACTGTCATGCACTTGTCCTAATAAACTAACCTACACTGTAGCACTCAACACTTTGATGAACATTGTTACTCAGCTGATAGAGTTGTGCTCTTCCTGATGGCTTGTCGTACAGAACTTGTAAGTCGCTTTGGATAAAAGCGTCAGCTAAATGACTAAATGTAAATGTAAATGTAAATGTGATAGCAGTCATTATTGGAGTCTCAAAGTGGGTGGTAGGTGGAGAGAGACGGCAGGGCAGGCTGTGCCTCCCATCTATTAGGCTGGGATGTACAGTGCGACATATATGTTGCATGTGCTACGGAAAAATCGTCTGTGCGATGAATGAATTTACTGCAGTAGCACCCGTGCGATAGACGTTTGGTTCATATCGATACTCTTATTTTGAAAATCCTGTGGCAAGTCTCATTTCTGCCCAAGCGCAGCTCCGGCAGCCCCACAACAACAGCGTGTGTAGATGTAGAGTGCGCATTTTGCGACCAGGAAATAAGTCCCTGCCTTTTCCCCCCCTGCAACGCATCCAATGCACCTAACATGCTTTGCATCTTCGCCAAAACTAACGTTAGCTGCTAACGGTAACTAAGATGAGCTAACCCGGCTCAGAGGCCCGAGGTTTCCCCCCCATGGCTCCGTACGTGGCCCGGGGACAGGCGGTGTTCCGCATTCCAAGGCCTGACGTGCTATCACCTGCCATTCACGCAGGTGGAGGGTCAGGTTCAGGGCATGAGGACTGGCGTGCCACGGCTCGACAAACAGCTGGCTGCGGTCCTCTGCCCCCCGACATGATGTGGCACCCGGACCGAAAGCCGATGCCGGGGGAAGTCGGCCTGACAGCTGGCGGTCTGGGCGGACATGGCCTATGCCGCTTCCACCCAAAACCTGGCCACTGCGACTAACATCGCCCAGCTCTCTGCCTTTCAGTCGAAGCTGGTGACGGGTGGAGAGTCCCTGGGCCCGGACCTCTGTGAAGCGGGCAGGATGCGTGGTGAGGTAGTCGCAGGGTTTTTTCACGCGGTCTACTCTCTTTATGCGTTTTTTGATACTGCACCCTTTTTTCGCATAGTCTGTGTTCTATCCCTCCGCTCCTCGTTAGGACGAGTGTGAGGGCCAGGACCCTCCCCGTTTTTCTGGTGGTCGTAAAGGGGGCCTCAGCGGGTACACCTATCAGGCCTACGTACCTTACTCCGCCCATTAGTCCAATAGAGCGAGCAAGACGCGTAGCCAGTATATGAAATATAATGAAGGTTATCCTATAACCCTAGTTATATGAGTAACTGGCAAGCGTGTTGCTTTGCGGCCCTGAGGACCCCTGACTGTCTTTCGAATGAAACTCAGGCTCGGAAGGGTTGAGCACGGCCACGCGTCATGGTTATATGCGTGACCAGGAGTGGGCGTGGCCGGGTAGATGTAAGGTGCATGGTAAATACTTTCAATGTATACAATGGTATAACGAGTACTATCCAATAGAGCGAGCAAGATGCTTGCCAGTTACTCATATAACTAGGGTTATAGGATAACCTTTTTTGCAATCGGATTCAAAATGGCGGAGCAGTGTCCAATATTAAAACTGTATTTACACTAGATTTCATTCACGGTTCTTGTGATACTAAATCCAGATTGAACTCTGCCATTGGAAAGAGTAGATTTGGCCTGATCCATAGATGTGCAACATGGCTATAATAAGGTAATTTATAGGCCTGATATTCTAAATTCTATAATAATAATTTTCAAATTGCATGTGTCCGGATGGCAGAATTCAGTACTGTATCTACAAAACCTTCTGTTTAATCATCTTCCCTTTATTCATTTGCTTAGATTTTTTGTCACGTGATCTCAAGAAAGTTCTGAACGAGCTCAGTGACAGTCTTTCATGTCTGGTCATTTTGGTGTTATTGTGAAAAATCATAATTTATATTCTCCTTGTTTCATCACAATTTACTCCAGCCTAGTAACAGACACAATATTTATTCCCTGAGATCCATAGATGTCCCTAGATACCAAGAACATGCAAATGGTCCTTGTAGAAGTGGAGCAATCTACATACCACAGCCACACCTGTCAACACGCACGGTTTTACCGTGATTCTCCTGTTTTTCGACCCTCTGCACGGCCTCTTTACGGCGTACTGATTGGTACGTATTTTGTGCTTATTATTATTTTTATTTTTTTTACAAAATGGGTGCAATTCTCCTCCGTGACGACAGGTGGCAGCAGTGTAGATTAGACCGTTATCACAGGAAGTCAGACCGGAAAAACCGGAAGACTGTTGCGACATGAAGAAGAATACCAACAGCGTCCGGATAAAGGAGGGATTTAGCGCAAATGTATTAGTACATTCTACGATGGACTTGAGAGAGGATTGTGCGCTTCCACCAGCTAAGAAAGCCAAGAGGAGCGGCTGCAAATATCTCACCAGGTGGGAGGACTCTTTCCCGTACCTCACGAAGAGCAACATTTCAACATTCCATGCTTTTTGTAAAGTATGCCGAGCTGATTTCACTATCTCACACGGAGGAAAACACGACATCAGTCAGCATGACAAATCAGCGAAACACAAGCGAGGCATAGAAGGTATGACAAATGCCCGTGTTATGACTACGTTCGTGACGAGAAATACAACAGAGGCTGATCTAGTCACCAGAGCTGAAGTTATAATTGCCATGACTATTGCACAAACGAACAGTTCCTTCACTTTCTCCGACGTGTTCAACCGGCGCGTATCAGATGTTTCCCAAAGGTTATGACATTCCTCAGAAGTACTCTGCTGGGAAAACGAAAATCACCCAACTCATCAAAGGTAAGATAATGAATGAAAAACTTTATTTAACAGATAATTGTATTAACAGATTGCAGAATGGGTACAATACAGTACAGCTCAACACACAATTGTTAAGGGGATGCAGGCCAGAGAGACTCGTCTTGTTTACATGAGGCTCCCCTCCCCCATTTTGTGGCTTTCATTGCTAGCCACAGACTAGCTAGCAGCTAACGTTACTAATTAATAGACAATATACTACTAGCCTAGGTTTACCCTGCGTTCTGTTAAATGGCTGCTGTGAAAAGGATCTATAAATAATACTGTTTGCTAATATAAAGGACAATCAAATCTAATCAATGGACTCTTTTGCTCAACAGGTGCCATAGCTGTGGAGTGTGATGACGACGTTACAACCATATGTAAAGCTCAGCCTTTTTCATTGTTGTGCGACGAATCGAACAACAGAAAAAACGACAAAGATTTTGTCATACTTGCAAGAATCTACGATGAGTCCAATCTGGAGGTGATGACGAAGTTCCTAGACATGCCCATATGCAATGTGGGTAATGCTGAGAACTTGTATCAGAAGATATCCCAAGTATTGAGGTAAGATAATTTCACTGTCTACCTAGTTTGCATTTAATTGTAACAGCTAATATTAGAGCATAGCAGCTTTTGTCAGGTTGTTTTATGGGCATATCTTTATTTTTTTCCAATAGCAAAAGAGGAATTCCATGGGAGAACCTTGTTGCCTTCAACTCCGACAACGCCAGTGTCATGAAAGGCCGGTACAATTCTGTTATTAGCAGAGTAAGGGGAAGCCAGCCTAATGTCCAGGACCTGGGCTGCATTTGCCACCTTGCCCAGCTTGCCACTGGTTGTGGAATCACAGCAGCTAAAGTTCCAGTGGCAAGCATTTTGGGCGGCATGCACAACCACTTTGACGCAAGGTAAAAACTACAATTTCTCTCCTCTTGCATGTACCCCCATCTCTCCCTTATGCCCCCCCCCCCCCCCCCCCACACACGCTCATAACTAATCTCATATATTAGTAGCCTACACCATAGAATAGACTAGAATAGATCTTTATTTGTCATTGTTGGTACAACGAAATTTGTTAGGAACATCACCACTGGCATACAACATAAGATATAACATGTGCAAAATAATAATGTCAATAATAATAGTAATATAGTAATAGAGTATCAATGTCCCAATGTCCCAATATATAACATACCATCATTGTCCCAAGTGCATCTAGTGCTTGTGCAAATAAATTAATAAATATAAATATTAAATATTTCAGTCCAGTGAGTTGATGGAAGGAGGGGGGGGGGGGGGGGGGGCGTTGACTTGCAAAGGATGAAGTATTGTATAGTGCAGCAATGCAAGTCCGGTTCACAGTTATTGTTGTAATGTGGGAGTGGGAGTTATGTCACTGGGGGTGGGATGCGGGGGGGGGCAAGTTGATGTTCGTCGTTGAGCAGCCTGACAGCCCGTGGGTAGAGGCTGTTGGTCAGTCTGCTGGTTCCGGACTGGATGGATCTGTACCTTCGACCAGAGGGCAGCAGTTGAAAGAGATGGTTTGCTGGGTGGTACTGGTCTAGTAAGATGTTATTTATACGCCGTAGGCAGCGGGAGGTAAAGACTGTGGAGATATCTGGGAGGCTAGCTCCAGTGATCCTCCTCGCAGCCTTGACCACTCTGTGGAGGGCCTCCTTCTCTGCCCTGGTGCAGCCAGTAAACCACACCAGTAGTCCGTACGTGAGTACACTCTCTACTGCGCAGTGGTAGAAGTTGACCATCAGTCCCTGTGGGAGTTTGGCCCATTTAAGCTTCCTAAGATAGAAAAGGCGCTGCTGTGCTTTGCCCACAGCAGAGGCAATGCTGACCCCCCAGGACAGGTCATCAGACATTGTCACGCCCAGAAACTTAAATTTTGAAACCCTCTCCACCTCCTCATTCCCAATGAGGAGTGGAGAGTGGCTGAGGTCACCAGTCCTGCGGAAATCGATGATCATCTCCTTGGTCTTCGTGGGGTTGAGAGCAAGGTTATGACCATCGCACCACTCCACTAGTTGCTCAACCTCCCTCCTGTATGAGGTCTCATCATTCCCTCTGATGAGGCCAAGCACTGTTGTGTCATCTGCAAATTTTACTATGAGGTTAGATGGAGAGGAGGAACAACAGTCGTGTGTGAAAAGTGTAGAGAAGTGGGCTGAGTACACACCCCTGAGGGGCCCCGGTGCTAATGGGCAGGGTGGGGGATGTGTGCTTGCCAATCCTGACATGTTGTGTGCGATTTGTGAGAAAGTCCAAGATCCAGTTGCATAGTGTCGTGTTCAGTCCGAGTTTGTGCAGTTTACTGTGGAGCTTGTTGGGTAGAATGGTGTTGAAAGCTGAACTGAAGTCAACAAAAAGGAGTCTACCATATGTGTGCCTGTGCTCTAGGTGTTCCAGTAGAGTGTGCAACACAATGGCAATAGCATCCTCTGTTGACCTGTTCTTCCGGTAGGCAAACTGGTTGTGGTCTAATGATGGCGGTATGGAGGCTTTTATATGTTTCATGACCAGTCTCTCAAAGCATTTTGCGACGATGGGGGTGAGTGCCACAGGTCTGTAGTCGTTCAGGCCTGTGACTTTAGGTTTCTTTGGAACCGGGACTATTGTGGCTGCTTTAAGACATGCGGGAACCCAGGATGAGCCCAGAGACAGGTTGAAGATGGTGGTGAGAACTGGGGCTAGTTCAGCCGCACAGTCCTTGAGCACCCGTCCCAGGACTCCATCAGGCCCCGCCGCCTTCCTTGTGCTGCAGCGTTCTTGTAGTGTGAATCCAGTGTTTAGATGAAGAGTGTATATATATGAAGAGTGCCTGGAACTTCTTTGTTTTTACCTACAAAATATGTTCTTGTTTTCAGTGCAAAGAAGGGTGAGCTCTTCAAGGAGTTTCAGGAGTTTACAGAGTCAGATAACCTGAAGCTGCTAAAGTACTGCACTATCAGATGGCTCAGTCTGCACACATGCATACTGAGAGTACTCAACCAGTGGGAGGCTTTGAAGGTAAGATTGTAATACTAAACTCCACTCCGCCGATATCTCTATGTATTATGGTATGTTTCCATTGATTATTTTCTCCATATATTCCCCATATAGGCATACTTCAACAGCAATGAGGACGTGGAAAGTAACCCCAAAGTTCGTTTCCTGGCAAACCATTTTGGAGATCCGGTTACGAGAACATACTTTATGTTCTTAAGTTATGCTTTTAAGCCTTTGGCTGATTTCAACGCAGCCTTTCAGGTGGGTGTCATGACTTGTGATAATGTAAGGATTACCATATAAATATTATTATGATGATAATGCTTATCATTTCACTGTTGTCTGTCTACAGTCGGAGGGAGTCCAGATTCACAGACTCGAACGTGATATGTGTCAGCTGATCAGGCGGTTCTTGGGCTTCCTCATACCACCCAGGTCCATCGTGGGTGTGCCTCTCAAGGAAGTGCAATATGGAGAGGGACATCAGCTGGCAGATGAAGAGCTCTGCATTGGAGAAGAGACACGTGCATTCATCGAACAGGCAGACATCCCTGTCTCAGCCAGGAAGAAAATCTTTCAGTGAGTATATTATTATTGTAGTTATGATCTCAACTTGAGAAGTCTGTTGTGTGCCCTGAAATGACACTAATGAATATGATTTGTTTTAGAACTGTAAGAGCCTTTTATGAAGCAACTATACGAAAGATGATCGCCTGCTTTCCAATCGACTCCCAACTCCTGAAGGACCTGGCAGTGCTAGACCCTGCATTGCGGCTTGACATAACTCAAATGACAGGTATAGAAATAGTTTAAGATAACTTCTGTGGCTCCTCACAACATGCATTGAGCTGTGCATAGCCTGGTAGATGGTGCCATCTAGTGGCGAGCAAAATGCTTGATTGTTATTGGTCAATAGCGCTCCGTTACCCGTATCAGCTGTCATTATTGCACGTTGCCCATGCCAGCGGTCAGTTATCGAGAAATAATTGGCCGCTGCTATGGGCAACCGAGCACTATTGACCAATCACAATCAAGCATTTTGGCGAATGTGAAAACGCCATGTAATAACCCTTTTTTAAAGACGGGTAGATATTAGCAACAGTTTCCAGTTAGAATAGAATTATAATTTCCAGTTGAAGACAGCAAGATACTTTGACTGTATTGTATAATGTATTGTATGGTTTTGTTTTACAGTGAGAAGGCTAGGAGCCCTGTTCCCTCAGTTGAGTTTCGATCTGAATCTGCTGTCACAGGAACTCGCCCTATACCAGACGGTCGAGCAGCTCCCCCAAGAAGACAGAATCGACAGATTTTGGGGCCTTCTAGGCAAGGACTTGAAGTTCAGTGAGCTGGCGAGACTTATGAAGGCTCTGTTATGCATTCCACACAGCAATGCCAGCTCTGAAAGGGTATTCAGTATGGTGAAGAAGATTGTCACAGAAAACAGACTGGCATTGGACAACAGTACTGTTTGTGCTCTACTGTCATGCAAGATCAATCACCCTGGTCCAGCTGAAAAATACACTCCTTCTCAGAAGGTGTTGAAAAATGCGAAGTCTGCAACGTATATCTACAACAGGTCCCTGGCCGAAGCAAGAGCCCCCCGCGCATGAAGTATCAGTCTAATTAGATTAGATTAAAATGTATTGTCATTATACAGTACAACGAAGACATTTGGCATCCAACCAGAGTGCAAATGTAACAGTAAAGTGCAATAGTAATATACAATACATCAGATGTATGTACAGTACAGATCACTTTAAAGGAAGGAGGTATTGTATAGTTTAGATACAGTTACAATTGTATATTGTAGTGTACATAGGATCCAGTTTTTCATGAACATGGCATGTCTTTTTTTATCATGCATATCTTTTGTTACCTATTTTTATTGTAATGTGCACAAAATGTCACTTTAAAAGGAAGAAGGTATTGTATAGTTTCGATACAGAGTTACAATTGTATATTGTAGTGTACATGGGATCCAGTTTTTCATGAACATGGCATGTCTTTTTTTATCATGCATATCCTGTTAGCTATATTTTTTGCATTTTGCACAATCAATGCGGGCGTGACCACCTGCATTTCACTATGTGACAAATAAACCTCTTGATTCTTCTTGAGTTGTCGTATTAATATTAATATGTGCAATACACAATTGTTAAGGGGATGCAGACCAGAGGACTTCTTCCCCCATTTTTAATTCATAACATTTATGTATGAATTGTAAGATTTCAATAAATATGAACATGTTAATGCTACTACTAAAACTGAATTTATACTGAATTTGTCTTACACTTAATGCAGGGATGTTCACAGCATTTCCAGGGTGTCCGCGGATCCTTAAAAAGTCTTAAATTTGTTTATCAATAATTAAGGCCTTAGTTTGTCTTAAAATGTCTTAAATCCATTTTCAGAGGTCTTAAAAATGCCATAGAAAGGAAAGATAAAATGCCATGTCATGTTTTATTATGAAATCTGGGGAAGAACGGTTAACGGGAGATAAAGTCGGGAGTTTTTATTGACCGCGTTGTAGCATCACGCAGACCGGAATGGGGCGGAACCAACACAGTTATGTTGGCCGGGAAGCATTTCAGCAATGGAGTCTAGCTAACGTTAGCAAGGCGAAGCGATAACGCTAACGTTACGTTTAGTTTAGCATTTGCACTCGTTAATATGGGAAAGTGCCAATTTAACGAGAACTGGCTCGACAATCCACTGTTTGCGCCATGGTTGGTCCCAGTCAAAGACCATTATTTACGAGGCCCGCTGCAACAAAAAAAAATAGCAGTCGAGTCGCACATGCTGAGCGCTAAGCGTACCTCTGCAAAAACGGCGCCTGCAAACTACTATTTCGCATTTCTTTTCGGCCCCGCCATCTCAGGTAGGACTATAACAGAAGTCTGGATAACATGCGGCTCCACGCCAACGCTTGAAGCTGAGGTCTTAACTTGAAAATAATCTATTCACGGATGTAAACAAGGACACGTTTGTGTTCATGTTCGATGAGAGCTTCACCCACTATGTATTTTTTCCTCCCACCCGCCCCTCCTAATGTACAGTATCCTCCCATCATATGTATGTTAGGATCTATGGGTAACAGTACTGTATATTTGCATATCGTATATGTCACAAATGTAACAGTACAGTACTATATACCTGTATGTCCTATGCCATAAATGTCATGTATGTTGAGTGTCATAAATGTCACTATGAATTGAAAATGGGGGACCCTGATGTAAACAAGACAAACGTCTTTTCTCTGGTCTGCATCCCCTTAACAATTGTGTGTATAGAGCCGTACTGTATTGTACCCATTCTGCAATCTGTTAAACAAAGTTTTCATTCATTCATTCAACCAAACCACAAAAACAAAACAACTGGATGAATAAATGAAAAACTTTATTTAACAGATTGCAGAATGGGTACAATACAGTACGGCTCAATACACACAATTGTTAAGGGGATGCAGACCAGAGAAAGACTTTCGTCTTGTTTACATCAGGGTCCCCCATTTTCAATTCATAGTGACATTTATGACATACACAACATACATGACATCATGACATTTATGGCATAAGGACATACATGACATACAGGTATATAGTACTGTACTGTTACATTTGTGACATATACGATATGCAAATATACAGTACTGTTACCCAGAGATCCTAACAGAAAATATATACATATGATGGGGAGGAGACTGTACATTAGGAGGGGGGGGGGGGGGGGGGGGGTTGGACATTTACGGTGCCCAGTTTCTAATTGCAGCCTCCCGTAGGTGCTCTTTAAGAGCGGTTTTGAATGTGGGCAGGGGTAAAGTGGGTTTTAGGAGTGAGGTTAGTAGTCTGACCAGTTTGTTTTGTGGTGTTTGTAATCTTGTTTTTAGGGCCTTTGAGGTGCTTTGGTACCATGAGGTGCAAGCATAGTCGTAATACCCTTGAATGAGTGCTCCTGTTAGAGTCTTCAGGGTATTCTTGTTTACCAGAGAGGAGATCCGGCACAAGAATCTTGTTTGTTGGTTGACTTTTTTGATACCCTGGGGAGGGTGGTAATAGTTATGTGTTCTGACAGGTATCAGTCCTATGGTGATAATCATGTGTTCTTACAGGTATAAGTCCTATGGTAGTATGTTTTCTGAGTCGGAAATGTGGCTGTTGCACTTGCTGCTTGGCCCCTGGTATATTTTGTATAGCTATATTTGCTATTTATGTTTGGTCACCCCTTTGTTGAAATTCATCCAATCCAGTTACTCCTTTAAGTTCAAGATTTTTAAGTTTCCAAGTTATTTTTTTAATAAACATCTTTGGACCAATGTGTCCCTAAACTTAAACTAATTGGTGTCGTTGCATGATTTTTGCCATTTTGTTATTGTGAAATTGGTATTAAATTTAATTCTGAGTGGCATTAAAAAGTCTTAAAAAGCCTTAAATCTGACTGTGCTAAACCTGCAGATACCCTGATTTCACTTTCAACCAGGTATCTGATTAATTTATTTAATGTAGCAACTAGTTCACCCAGTCCTTGTTGGACTGAGTGATAAGTGGTTGCCTAGTGGAGATTTAGGATTCACTGACTGGAGACTGTAAGAAAAAAAGCTGCAAGAAAACTAAATGTCTGGCATCTATGGTTTCCAAATACTGTCAAATTACAGTAAAAATCAAATGCATTTACAGATTACAACCTTTATTTAATGGTTATTTTGATAAAAGGTAATTTACTGTATTTTTATAGCATTTACACTCTACACAGTAGGAAAACAAAATAATACCGGTTTTGACCAGCAGATGGCAGCGACGAGGCAGCTCCATTGGGAGGGGGCGGGGCCGGGTGGGAGGGGGCGGGGCCAGGAGAAGGGGCGTGGCTAAAACCTGTACGGATTTTGAAATCCCAATGTTGACAGCTATGACCACAGCACCCACATGACTATAATAATACATTTACTCCCTACTGTCTTACACTACCAGACATCTTACACTACCCTTCAGTGTAATGCAGCGCACGTTGAGATAATGCTTGGTAGAATTAGGTATTTAGCTAACATTAGTTGTAATATTAGATGGCTAGAGCAGTGGTTCTCAAACTGTGGTACGCGTACCACTAGTGGTACTTGGTGGTACTGCTGGTGGTACTGTACTTGAAAACATAAAAAAAAAATATATATATATTAATGTGTAATTCCTGGTGTTAAACGGAATAATGGATGGATTGTCCAAGAGGGGGTCCTGAGGGGGGGGGGGGGGGGGAGCGAGCAAGAGCATATGTATTGTATTGTATTTATTATGGGTAAATCTTTTAATCTACATTTATTTTGATTTAAGTACTGGACTGTCATTATTGTTATTATTATGTCAATCATAGTCCTGTGATTTATTGTGGATTTCTACCGTTAATGTATTGTCTGTCTGGTTTTATGTAAAAAAAGGGTAAATAAAAAACATTTGTTAAAAAAATTTTTTTTTGTTGCAGTCAGGCCACTGGACTTAGAAGCAGGCCAGGCCAGTGTTTTTGGTTGCGGGTGGCGCGATAGTTAGATAACCTTAGTGGGGAACAACCAGGAGATCACTGTGACAGAAAGTAATGCAGTCTAAACAGTCATAAATCTTTAATTCAACTTCAGCCCTGATCATAACCATTTATTTTTTTTTAGATTTTTTGTAATGTCAGATAACAAATGAAATACTCCCACTTTTCTGAAAAGAGTTGGTGGTAAATCTGACATTACAAAAAATCCATCAAAATCTGTGTTGTTGCTAATCATTGACACATGCCTAACCTGTAATAATCCCCCCCAGAAAGATTTTTTACTTTTGATATATTGAAAATATTTAACTTTTTGTGTTTTTTTTAACAATAATTTGTGATGCCATCACACAAACTGGCATTTAAAGGGTAAACATTCAAAAATGTATTGAATATGTGTTTTCTTTTCTTTTTTTAAATAACTTGTGATGCCCATCACAAACACTGGCATTTAAAGGGTAAAATTTCAAAAAATCCTGCACCAGAATGCAGGAAATTAAGTTTTTGTAACAAAATAAGTGTGTGTGTGAGAGAGAATGAAGGACAATTGCTTGCTGTGGGAGAGAGAGAGAGAATTAAGTACATTAGCTGAAATACAGTTGTTCTTAATTTTCTCACTTGCTACAGTATGTGAGAATGTTAGTTATTATGTTCTCAATGCCCCTTGCATTGTATGAGTTGTGTAGAAGCGTTTGCTAGTTCTAGTGCTATCCCTTTGTGGCTGTGTCTGACAAAAGTTAACAATAAATAATGGTATTAGGAATACATTTGCCTCCTGCGTGAACTGTGCATAGCTGAATAGACTGTATTTTAACGCCGGTCATATGGTGGTACTTGGAGAGCCAGCTACGTTCTCAGGTGGTACTTGGTGTAAAAAGTTTGAGAACCACTGGGCTAGAGGATGTCTTTTGTAGCCAGGGGAGCAGCGAGCTAACGCCAAAAGCAGACGTTGACTGTCTGTCTGACTCTGTTTACACTTCAGGGTCACGTTAGATCAGGAGGATACTAAAATGACGTCAAATTAGACAAATACACTGCCAGCAAAGCAAAGATGAAGATGCTTATTTGTCAATAAAATACTGAAAACAAAACATGCAGACAGACGAGCAGCTCTAAGGAGGCAGTGCTAGAAAGCAGTAGTTTGTTTAAAAAGATGCGTAAGAGAGGAGCATACAAATGTATTTGCCCCCCCCCCACACCTACAGAATCAAAACAAGCATGTAGAAAAGACGAGCAAGAGACAAATTGGGAGCAGAGAAACCTTAAACTTTGTTTACAGACTTTATGAAATTACATATTTTTGCAAAAGTAATGAATGAATGAGAACTTTTATTTTAAATGGACACCACAGCTACATTGGACCAGTCACAGTGGACAGACCAGATGTGTTGTTTTGCCTGTTAGTGCTAGTTTTCAACACTAGTCCATTGAGGCTTTTCTATAAGATATAATCAAATTAACAGTATAATAGAGAATTAAAATCACAAATCAGAACAAATGGTTACCAAAACAAGAGTCCATGATCAAAATAACAAAACCAGTCTGTGTCTACATATGTGGGCACTGCTGCTTTGATTTTAGCCATACCTTGAGTCCTCTGCTGAAGACGTTGGCATTGGACTCCAGTTTTAAGCCAGTAGGCAGAGAGTTCCATGAGTGTGCCCGGTTAACAGAGAAGGCAGACTGTCCAAACTGTCACCATTATTGGAAGCTTGTGTGTTTGCTCTGCTAGAGCTCCAACGTCTAACCACCAGTCCAGAAAATAATGATGATATATGATTGTGCAAACATTTAAAAACTAGTCTAATATTACAGAAAATTACAAAATTGTCAAACGTGAAAAGATTGTGCTTACTCAAAACACTGTAGTGATGCCATCGCATTGGTAATATGACATTACTACATTTCTAGTGTACAATTGCTATAACCATACAGCCTAACAGAAATGTTTTATCTGCTTTAAATTATGATTTTGTCTGTATGGACTTTACAGAGCCGTGTCCAGTGAAGATGTCCCAGGGAAAGAATGACCTCAGTGACGGCCCCAACAAACGTGTCAGAGCTGTTTCACCGGCTGCAGACAAGAAAGATGAGCACATAGCCGGTCCTAGCCAACACCATTTGCTCTCCGAGGTGGTATTATGCTTCAGTTGTTATGCTTATGGTTGGGCTATATGAAAAAAATCTCATATCACCAGATCTTACTTAGGTTTGACTAGTGGATGAACACAATCTCATATCACCAGATCTTACTTAGGTTTGACTAGTGGATGAACAAAATATATCACCAGATCTTGCTTGGGTTTGACTAGTGGATGAACAAAATATATCACCAGATCTTCCTTAGGTTTGACTAGTGGATGAACAAAATATCATATCACCAGATCTGTGTTAGGTTTGACTAGTCTAGTGGATGAACAAAATATCATGTCACCATATTTGTCTTAGGTTTGACCAGTGGATGAACAAAATATATCACCATATCTGTGTTAGGTTTGACTAGTGGATGAACAAAATACATCACATATATTTCTTAGGTTTGACTAGTGGATGAACAAAATACAGCACATATAATCCTTAGGTTTGACTAGTGGATGAACAAAATACATCACATATCTTTCTTAGGTTTGACTAGTCAAGTGGATGAACTAAATATATCACCATATTTGTCTTAGGTTTGACCAGTGGATGAACAAAATATATAACCATATCTGTGTTAGGTTTGACTAGTGGATGAACAAAATACAGCACATATTTCTTAGGCTTGACTAGTGGATGAACAAAATACAGCACATATTTCTTAGGTTTGACTAGTGGATGAACAAAATACAGCACATATTTCTTAGGTTTGACTAGTGGATGAACAAAATACAGCCCATATTTCTTAGGTTTGACTAGTGGATGCAGACTTCAGGGCTTCTGGAGAGACCTACCATTGGAGTCGAGCAGAGTTGACGCATCCACTCCAATGATAGAAGTGGGCACATATTGGCCATTTTGGCTACAGAGCTACATCGGAGTTCACGTGTTTGGTCCACACCAGAGTTCGAATGTGCTTTCACACCACCCAAAACCAACCGGACTATCAGAGGAAACTAACCAGAGTTCGATTAAGGCGGACCAAAGAGCTCAGGTGTGAAAGCGACCTTGGACTAGGAGTTAAGGAATCTACTCTTTTTGGGTAGACTCTTTGCTAGTTTTGACATTATTATGGTATTGAGTTTTCCAATACCAGTTACAATGTGATATGACATCTATTTGATATCAGTATCAAAATAATTTAATCTGTCCACCCCCCCCCCTTATTACAATCCAAACAAAGAGTATACTCATCAACACATTGGTTGAGCATTGGTTGAGCATAAGTGAATATGTTATGAACAAATTAAAAGTTTGACCTAGTGAACCATTGTCTTCCAGGGATGTATTGATACAGGTATCAGGCCATGCCAGGCTAAAACAGGGTAGCGGGATTGGGGGGAGGATTTCCCCAATGCTAAAATCTGACACCAAGAGAGTGTGATTTGATTAAACTCCAAGCAGCATAATACCCTGTTTGGCCCATCTTGTACCCCAGCATGTGGGGAAACTTGGCATGGCCAAACACTGAGTCTGACTGGTGAGTTAAAGGGATAGTTTGGATTTTTTTACTCTTAAGTGGTATGAAATACTTGCTAGTAGTATAGTTGATGCGATGCCATTAGCTTAACTCGCAGAGTACCGTGGTCTGAGTTCTGGCCTGGTTCTGAGTGAACCGGGAAGCTTCAGACAGGCAGCAAATGAGGTCATGAGACAAAAAAGTGTTATTCCACCACACAATAACCTGCAGGCAAAAGGTGTAATTATCCACAGCAGAAAACATTTCCTATGCTTCAGAGTGACATGATGTGTTGAACTAGTCTCAGTGTGAGGTAGTCACTAAATGCTGGGTCTAGAAGCATAGAAAATGAGGCACGCTGTTTTCTGCTGTGGGTGATTAAAACTTCTGCCAGGTCAGAACTCCGACCATGAGACTGTGTGTAAACTGAGGGCACTGCATCAACTATACTACTATAGTATTTCACACCACAAAACTCTGAACTATCCCTTTATCATCAAGTACCAGTGACAAGACATGTCTAACATAGAAAAACAACACTCAGCCAAACCTGTCAATCTACAATTACTCTGGGGAGAGTGAACATTGTACTTTGCAAGACTCTTATTGTTACTGTTTTTTTTATCTGGTCTTTTTAGGCCACAGCCCCACTGATATCCAGTACAGTGGAGGAGATGGCGTCTTGCAGTCACCCCTCTCTGTTGGGACTAAAGGAGCCGTCTGTCTACTTGGTGGACTGCATTAAAACACCAGGACTTGAAGGAACTGTGAATGAAGGAGGAGGTAAGGCTCTAAATTCTCTCTCTTTTTTTTTTACAAGAGCGTCCTAGCCAGTGGCGGCTCGTGAATTCTTCACGGGGGGGGGGGGGGGCGGAATTAATTAGTATCCCCCTCTATCTCTCCTTCTCTCTCTTTCTCTCTCTCACACACAGCGCGACGTGGAATTGATTCGTTACACAATCAGACCTAGTATGTGTAGTATTATATACCAAGAACAACTTCAGTATGAGTACAGGGCTGTACACATATTTTGCATATTGTTAAACAAGCCAAGGCTAGCTATTAAACTATCGATATGAATCGAAAACGGGGGACCCTGATGTAAACAAGACAAACATCTTTATCTGGTCTGCATCCCCTTAACAATTGTATGTATTGAGCCGTACTGTATTGTACCCATTCTGCAATCTGTTAAATAAAGTTTTCATTCATTCATTCATTCAAACATAGACGATATTGAACAAGCCATAATCCACTTATTTTCAATCCAAAAGAAACTCCTCTCTCTCTGATCAATACAATAATGAACACATTTGTATAACATGTCATTTTAAACAAGTTACCATTCATTGTCTGGTTGATTATGATCCACCCGCGACGAAATTAATGACTTAGTTCAACAAAAACACAGCATAAAGAGAGCGAGAGAGAGAGAGCGAGAGAGAGAGAGCGAGAGAGCGAGAGAGAGCGAGAGAGAGAGAGAGCGAGAGAGCGAGAGAGAGAGAGAGAGAGAGAGCGAGAGAGAGAGAGAGAGAGAGAGAATATAGTTTACAGAACAGGCTTTTGTCAATGTCAACACAGTTGGAACCTGGAAGCGATATAAAGAAACGAATTGCCAATAAATGTGAAGTTATCAACCTCTGTTGTCAAGCCTCCTCAATATACCCCCCCCCCTTTCCTCGCTAAGAGAGAGAGAGAATTAACTCACTTTGTTTAATTGAAACGTGGTTCAGCCGGAGGGCTTGAAAAAGTGTATGTCCACTGACTGTCCCCCAGACTGTTGTCGATGTATATCCACTGCCCACTGTCCAGACTCGAGACTGGCGGGGGATCGTTTATAATTCCGTGGGCAGCGTTAGATGATTCATCCAGAGTGGGTCATATGTTCATCAGATCAGTTAGTATAGAATACGTTAGAATATAACGCTGAATCTTACCGTGGCTTCCTCACACCGCTGGCAGATGAGCGTGGAACAGATTTTTTTTCTATTATGGGATGTAGAAATGCCCGATCCATTTCCAGGTTGTATAATAGTATATACGTCCAAATAACGTTGTTTATTGAGTTAGGGCGAGCAATCTATTATCCAGTGTTTCAAGATGGAGTCGCGGGAGCTATAGAGAGTGGCCGGACCACATTTGGATGAGTACTACCGGTTCAAAGGTTAATATCCGGTTGGCGATCTGCCGATCGGCCACAGATGGCGCTCTTGAACCGCTAGAGAGTTGAGAGGAGATCAGCACCGTGTCAGGGCTCCGGAAAGGAAATATGATTTCGATGACAGATTTTTGAAATATTGACATCAAAGACGAGTTACAGCGTCTTCGGCAGAATGAGCATGGCTCTGAATGACGTGAAAACTCGTTCCCGGCGATCATAGTGTTAAACATGTTTATATTATTTATAGGACTATAAAAAAATAAAATAAAAAATAAATCTTATTCTTCTCTCTTTTAACCAGGGGAGGCGGTGCCCGAGCGCCCCTAGTGGCGAGCCGCCACTGGTCCTAGCCAAGACAGGCAACAGCACAATTAACAGGGTTGCAGATATTTCATTTAAACCTTTATTGACATGCATTATAAATGGCCTTTTCCAGTGATTAGCATGTTTTCCTAGCAATTGGGGATTATATCAATGTGGTCTGTGTCGTTAATTATCATATTGACTCATCAGTCTAGTCTCGAGTTCCCGAGATCCTCCCTCACTCAACTAAACTGTTCTGATTTGACAGTTTTGCTGACGTGAATATAGCACTGATTTGCATAACTAACGCCCCCTCTATGGTTGACAGCGACAGCAGAGCGAGTGGAAATATCTTCACTTCCTCAAACAGAGCGAGGCAGAGAGCGCATAGTGTAACCCGACACTTCCTCAAACAGGTTTTGACTGCGAGGCACACAACCTGTGTAAACACTCTTGTGTGTATGTTTGAGAGAAGACGGGTCCCTCTCTCTCTCTATCCCTTTCCCTCTCTCGCTCGTCCGTGGACGAGCGTAAGCGGACGAGCGAGAGAGAGGGAGGGGGAGAGAGAGAGAGAGGGACCCGTCTTCTCTCAAACACACACACGGAGCGTTTACACAGGTTGTGTGTAAGTGCTCCGTGCCTCTGTGTGTCCCTCTGTTTCTCTCTCTCCCTCTCTCCCTCTCTATCTCTCTCTCCCCCTCGCAGTCGGGAGCACCAGCATATCACTGTAATATCTAGGGCTGTCTTAAATACTTCAAAGTTTCGAAGCTTCGTTCGATGGGCATGGGATTCGAATATGAAAATAAAATTCGAATAATAAAAAAAAAAATTATTCTTTTTTCTTTTTTGTGTGCAAAATCAACTCTGCCTCTCTTTGTTAACTACAACAAGCAATGCTGTTTATTATTTAAGATGAGGTCGGACTTGGCACTGACAGATTTGTGTTCATTGTGCTGCTTTTATAAAGCCTCAAATGACGGCTTACAATATTTCATGAAAGCAGTGTTTCGTTTGTCTA
The DNA here is from genome assembly GCF_963971535.1 of Notolepis coatsorum. Taxonomy (NCBI): domain Eukaryota; kingdom Metazoa; phylum Chordata; class Actinopteri; order Aulopiformes; family Paralepididae; genus Notolepis; species Notolepis coatsorum. Next base: position 1,867,551 of record NC_140172.1, read on the forward strand.
AGATTTAAAAAGGCACTGACAAAGTTGAACAAAGTGCTGTACAAGTCCCACAACATAAAAAAAAAAAAAAAGTAAGAAAAACGTAATACATATTTATCATTTTATTTTTATTTTTTCATCTCGAAGCTTCGAATTAAAATCGAATCTCGGCCCCGAAGCTTCGAATTCCAAAAAAAAAATCGAAGGTCACCCCTAGTAATATCTTTGCGCATGCTCCCACGCGCACGCCCGTATTCCGATCCGTACAATAATATTCACAGGGGTATATATTGTCATTTGAAACAAGTTACCAATGCATTGTCCCGTGGGATTATGCCCCCCTGCGGCGAAATTAATTAGTATCCCCCTCAGTCTCTCTCTATCTCTCTCTGTGCCAGTCGCCGACTGTGTGGATGACTGTCACTCAAAGTGCTTATGGGCAGAGCCAGGCCAACACAGCCTGAAATCCAAAGTGAGACAAATTTAGTACTTGATTAGAAATATAAAATAATGAATTTCTTTGAATAAAACCTTACAGATGTGTTCAATAGACTCACAGGAATTGTGTAAAGTTGCCCAAATAGTGCTAGGAATAGCAATGCATGTCCGCTTTAAAAATCTTAAGCTTCTGAAGTTTCCCTCATTTACAGAAACGACGATTGTACAAATGTGAACGGTACATAATAAAAGCAATATTCACAGAAAATGAAACACAAAAGAGTAATAATAATATAAAAAAAAGAATGTTCTAAAATAATTTAAAAAATCTAAATAAATAAATACCAGTGTTTTTTGCGCCTTTCTGCAAGAGAAGGCCAACCCACCCTATCATACAGGACACAATGGTGAGTATCGTATCTGTCACCATTACTAAACCTAAGAGCTAACTGATATGCAGAATCCAGAGGTTTAAGAGCTGATGCCGCACCATGCCTATAAATTACATCACCATATTCCAAAACTGATAAGAACAACAATTATTTTCCTACTAATTAGAGGAAATTGGATCTGTTTCTGTACAGGAAACCAAATTTCTTGTACAGGAAACCAATTTCCTGTCGCAGTTTAGAGGCAAGATTATCCACATGGAACTTAAATGTAAATTTCCTGTCGAGCCACAGGCCAAGATATCTATACTCAGTGACTCTCTATACAAGAGCCACTCACAGTAGATACCTGCACATTATCAAAGTCAATATTTCTGGCTCTTGAAAACAACATAAATATTGTGTTACTAGCATTAACTCATTGACTGCTGTTTTCGGGCCCCGTCTAAGCCCTGCGACGCTTTAAAAGATAGGAGTCCATCACCTTGTTTGTAGAGCTATAACTATATTCTATATTATAGGTATGGATACAATACTATGGTCATTTGACAGTGACTTTCTTCCGGTCAATAATTCTTCCATGCATACATTTGCACGTTATACCGTGGTGAATATAAGTATGTTTTTAGATCGGTCTGGGGTAATGCTGAGGAATAGCCTTATGCGTGTATTATACTATAACTTTTGCTGTTTCTTGCCTGCACCAGCTATTATTCTCAAATCAAATCTATATCATAGGTATTATGTTTCATCATGAATGCATGAAAGGTGGGGGGGGGGTCGTTTTTTGATGCTTTGATCGTCACCAACGGCATACGTTGTGGAGTAACGTTACACACGTTCAGTTCGAGGTGAAGGCATGGTTGGATCAACGCAAGATTGATATCATATAGCCCTTACCTTGACTAGGATCTATGTTACGAAGGATCAGATTAAACCGAATATATATATTTATTGATTGATATATATTGCATAATATTTGTATATCGTTTGATATCCCTTGTATATTCCTTGTACATATACACGGAATATCCCTTTAGCCTAGTACAGACCATAATATTTCATTCTCCTATTGGACAGCGGTCCACAGGCGCCATAGCCATACCTCCAAGGTCTGGTTCAAAGTCACCGCCGGGGACTTGCCTGGACATGAACGGTTCTGCGCAAGGATATGAGACAGGAATAAAGCTGGTACTAGTTTGTTCACGTAACGCATAAATACGGCGCAGGTGAATACAGAAGCACTTAGTCTTACTTAGTCAGAAGTGAAGAGTTACCAATAAGTTGAAGCCTCACCCACGATACAACGTGTGGTGAAGTATGGCCTGTTTGGCCCCAAATAGAGCATTGAGACCGCGTGCGAATTAATAACTGAAGTATCAGAGTTTAACGCTGTACCGTCGAGTTCAACCTATTCTATTAAGTCAGTAATAGTCTATTTGTGTATAGTGTATCATGCGGCTAAAGTTCTACAGTGACCAGCATCACCAACGTTTCCTCGTATCAGCTAGAGTGCTTATCCAGGCTGGGCTGCTTACCATGGCGCTTTCACCCGAGGGGCCCTAGACGAGGACCGTGTGGATTATGTACACTGGATAACCTACCGACGACTGCATAGCCCTTTTCGGCTGGATTATATTTGCTTTTGGTCCTGTAATTGATGGAGCGGAGAATCGCCGACACCCACAATTGTGTGGGATTTACCCTGTGAGGAGCCACGTCGAGTCCGCCTCTCAGAAGCCTGAGGCCGGCTAGCTTTCTTCCATGCGGAGCTGCATGCTACGGAGAACAGCTGTATTCGTCTGTGGATCAAGATCTTATTGCACCGTCTCCTGTACTTGGAGTCTCCTTATCATCGTTGACCCAGACTCTACTACCGACAATCCTCTACCCTTGCTGGCTTACAACCGGGGGGACCCTACCAGTATCTCCCGCTATATTACTAGTGTACCATAGATATAATTCCTAAGATTCAGGTTGTATTATTATCTCCTGTGTAAGATGAGAATGGACATTCGTTATTGATTTGCCTACGCACATTCCTTTGCCTTATAAGCGCATCCAAAGTAAAGTAAAGTATATTATGTACTATTATTGCTGCTAATAAATACTTAAATCCAGTTTTGTGTGGAACCGAGTCATTGTGGGAAGTGTTCATCATTAGATACCTGTGTACTGTATGGCCAGTAGGAATGTACATAAGACGGTAGTGGTTTAATGATACCATACTTATCAATACAGTCAGGGAATTGTACCCCTCAGTTACAATCTACCTCCAAAAAGAATATTCCAATTATCTGATCGCGATTCCAAGTATTGATGTCCATCGTGTCGCCAACATCATCCACCACACATCATGCATCGGGAGCATTTGATTCTTCTCAATCCGACTGTTATAACTGCTTCCATTGCCCGAAAAAAAAGCCAACCTGGAGACATTTCATCGACGCACAGGCCAAGATACAAGGTTTCAAAGGGTGCTCGATACCGCCGTCTAGCTGGATGCGGCCGGTATTGTACTTTGGCGATCTCAGACTCATTCCCTATGGTAACGCCAAGGTCCCCAGATGAATAATGAATACAAATATTGGGAAAAAAACGGTTGAACGGTTTAACGGTTGTCCGCCAAACACGTATATAAACGTGGTTGGCGTCCATTGAGTTAAGAACTAATTCAAGATTAACAAGGGCCTCCTGAAGAGCATCAAAAGAAAGCTGCAATTTCTCAATGGCCAACTGAACAGAATCAGCAATACAGTACGCAATTGTATCATCAGAATACAAATGGAAATGACATCCGTACAAAGAAGAAACAATATGATTGATGTAGATCGTAAAAAGGACAGTACCCAAAACGGAACCTTGCGGCATACCTTTAGTTATGGACATAAATTCAGATTGGGCTTGACCCAACTTCACACACTGACGCCTAGAAGTAGAGGAGGATCATCAGTATATAGAGTGGTTGGTCATGCTGGTAGATGAGGATCATCGGTATATAGAGAGGTTGGTCATGCTGACATGGTAGAGGAGGATCATCAGTATATAGAGAGGTTGGTCATGCTGGTAGATGAGGATCATCAGTATATAGAGAGGTTGGTCATGCTGACATGGTAGAGGAGGATCATCAGTATATAGAGAGGTTGGTCATGCTGACATGGTAGAGGAGGATCATCAGTATATAGAGAGGTTGGTCATGCTGACATGGTAGAGGAGGATCATCAGTATATAGAGGTTGGTCATGCTGACATGGTAGAGGAGGATCATCAGTATATAGAGAGGTTGGTCATGCTGACATGGTAGAGGAGGATCATCAGTATATGGAGGTTGGTCATGCTGACATGGTAGAGGAGGATCATCAGTATATAGAGAGGTTGGTCATGCTGACATGGTAGAGGAGGATCATCAGTATATAGAGAGGTTGGTCATGCTGACATGGTAGAGGAGGATCATCAGTATATAGAGAGGTTGGTCATGCTGACATGGTAGAGAAGGATCGTCAGTATATAGAGAGGTTGGTCATGCGGAACCCCTCTCCCTGGTCTTTTCCATGCATCCCAAAAATGTGGAAAATAATTGACATAAGCCATCTTGCAATACCACTTCATAGGGTTTTATGGGGTCGGGGGTTCCAGTGGTGACATTATTTTGGGGATTTGAGGTCACATATTATTTGATGACCAAATGGAAAACAATTATGATCATTTGTAGCAATTGTGATAATTAGTTGAGTGAAGGTGAGGATCACAGTAGCTAAATTATCAGTGCGCTGCACACTATTCTTTTTGTTTTCTTGTTAAACGATCAGTTAAAGGATTAACCTATTTTCTTTTATAGAATATTTGAAGATTAAAACCCATTAAAATCCCCATCCCATGTTTGAGCTCACTAACCTGGCGTATTCCCTTTAAATTGGCTGTGGAAAAACAATACTGCTGTTGCCAAAATGTGTGTGCATCTTTGTGATGATGTTGATGACAAAAAGGTCCATCTATCGCAATTGAATTCCTTCAACTACTAATAGGGCTGCAACTAACGATTATTTTGGTAGTCGACTAATCTGTCGATAATTTTTTCGATTAGTCGACTAATCTAACGAATATTTCTGTCACACCCTCCATCTCCTTTTCCGGGCTCTTAGCAGACTTCTTAGCTTAACATAACAGACCGACAGTAAGTTTGAGGGAACTAATGGGATAACTGGGGTTGCAACAAAAGTGCAACTAGGGCTAAAAACACAATGAAATAAAATAATAATAATAATAAATAATATATCCTTCTTAGCAGAGTCTCAAAGTCTGGGGTGATGGTAGACAAAGCAACTCTGAGGTCATGCTCAATGTCCAATCTGTTCCTCTGCTTTGTCTTCAGCTGGACCAGAGCTGAGAAGCCACTTTCACAAAGATAGGTAGTGCGATTTTTTTTTTTAATTTAGCGACGCATCAACGAAAAAATTCGACGTCGGCGAGTTTTTATGATCGACGTCGCCGATTATGTCGACTAATCGTTGCAGCCCTAACTACTAAACATTATTATAATATTAATTAATGAGTAATTAACATAAATGTATCCAACCAATCCTTGGTAATCCTTGAAGTAGGCCTAACTATAGGCTATGTGTTTAGTTGTACACAGAGATGAAAGACTTCCGCCGATCCACAATGGTGCACATCATTTCTATTTCAATCTTTAATCTCGAAAGAACATTTACAATGATGTCGAGAGGTACAATACATAAAACAAAAATAATATAGAAACATATCATTTAAACAATTTAAATTAATTAAAACAAATGGTCGGCTATTATAGATTCAAACTGACCAATGGATACTCAAGTGTTGAGTTTAAACCCTCCTTCTGCTAAGCATAGGAAAATAGGAAGTATTTATATTCTCTCTCAATAATATACTCATTCACAGTAGATACAGTATTATGCAAATGTTCACAGACCGTACCTTTAGAGAAGAGCATGAACTTTGTTTGGTTTGAGTACCAGTTTAAGATTAACAAGCGTATCCTGCAAAGTATTAAATGAGAGTTGTACATTTTTAATGGGTAGTTGTACAGAGTCAACAACACAATAGACGATAGTGTCATCCGCATAGAGATGATCCTGACAATATCAGAGAGACGATATCATTCATATAAATAGTAGGCATTAGGGATGCCCCGATCCCTTTTTTTGCCACCGATCGTCTATGAGCCATATCTGCCGATATACTGCCGATACCGATAGTTTTTCGTTTTGTTATAGCAGCTGGCAGTAGGGATGGGTACCTTTCACATTTGAACCGATACCGGTACCGGTACCTGTGAATCGATACCGGTACCCAACGGTACCTTTTTTCGGTACTTTAAAAAAAATAAAACAAAAATAAAAAAAAATATTTTTTATTAATTTATTTTTTTACTTTTTTTTTTTTTTTTTTTACTTTTTTCTTTTCATGTCAACGTTCACACGCACAATATATGCTTACCTAGGATTTGACTTGATTCAACAACAAAGCAGTCGGAGCAATGACAAGCCGAAAACTGTCGAAATTTAATTTACCTACCTCAGTCGTAAAAAAAAATCCAAACTTCAAATAACTACAATTTCGACAGTTTTCGGCTTGTCATTGCTCCGACTGCTTTGTTGTTGAATCAAGTCAAATCCTAGGTAAGCATATATTGTGCGTGTGAACGTTGACATGAAAAGAAAAAAGTAAAAAAAAAATAATAATAAAATTTTTTTTTTTTATTTTTTTTTAATTTTTTTTCCGGTTTCTCACTTGATTCGATACTCGGTAGTACCGACGTGTTTCGGTTCGGTACCTCAAAAGTACCGAATTCGGTACCCATCCCTAGCTGGCAGTATTATACTGTAGGTCTAACACAGGCATTCTCAAAGTCCGGACTCCGGACTAAATTATCCAATCTAATCTTAGAAATTAAGTAAAGTGAATAGTAGGGATGGGATTGAATATTCGAAAATTCGAATATTCAATCCCATATCTACATTCGATTTTCATGTCAGAAAATCAAAAAAAAGTATTAAAAAAGAAATCCGAAGTATTCTTTATTTTTTATTAAAAAAAATTTAAGCAAACCATTCTTATTTCATTCCTTTTTATATTTAGAGACAGCCTAATTGATCTAAAAGATGCACATGCTACTGTTTCTGTTTGTTTATTAAAACCGGTTGATAGAAGTGCCTATTTATGTGCAATACCCTTTGATTTTAATGATCCATTCTATTAAAAAGAATAACTGAATTTAACTGAAACTGAACATTTTAACTGAATTTAAACTGAAACAGATAATAACAATATTATTTTAATAACATTTTTTTAACTTTTTTTGTGGTTGGGGGGGGGGGGGTCGAATATTCTATCTCAAGAACCAGCGATTTTCTAATAGCACTTTTGCTCGAAAGTCCCATCCCTAGTGAATAGTACTGGGTGTAAAGCATAACAGCGTCTACGTTAATTTACTTCTGAATATTGTGGAGTATCGCCGTGCTTGTAGCCGCGTTTTGATTACGTCATCACAACAACACGTTAGGTAACGAACGTAACCCTGTTCTTTGACGTTTAACTACTTTCGGCCGATATGTTTCGGTGGCCGAATATTCGGTGCATCCCTACTCAATTAGTATCTACGTGGCACCTGTTAGACCCACATTTGATATTCTGGAAACTTGTGAACGCTTTCTGTTAATCTGGTAAACTGTTGGTTGTATTGCAGAGCTAAATGCTAATGTGGCTAACTAACAGTGAACCTTTGTACATGAAATACAGCCCAAAAACCTTAAAAGACCCCGCTGAGAAACACACTTTACAAATGCTTGCTTATTAAATCATTTTTTAAAGTAATTTAAAAAGAAAAAAGTGACGATAAAGTTGTTTAATTGACGGGAGAAAAGTTGCTAAAGTCTATGTATTGTGATGGGACCGGAAGAAGCCTACACGCTCATGATTCAAGAGGTTTATTATTTGTCACATACATACCAGGGCATACAGTGACACAACCGGATATGCCGCCTCCACATTGTGCAAGTGGAGAATTGGCCCTGTCCGCAGTTAAACAGAAACTTTTCATTCAGATTTCTAGCTTCAGAGTTCCAGGGTCCCAGTTTGCTTATTCAGTTATGAAAACATATGAATAATTTTCAATAATAAAATTTCTCTCTGCATACAATGTCAAATTTGCCATCAAACTCTCTCCTCGCACAGCTTTTAAAATGTCTTTTATCATGCGTTTTCAAACTTTTCATGTTTTTCTCTGTCCATGTGAGCTTTGAGATCTCCGGCACAGTTGCACGAGGTGCGCTTGATTTCCATCACAGGCCAGTTGAATTGCTCCTGGGTCAGGCAGCGGGCTGGATGAAAATGCCAGGCGGGCCGGCATAAGGATACTAGTAAAAAATAAAAAATGTATAACTCTTTATTTTTGTTCATTTTCCTCTTTTTTTCTTTCCAAAGTCACTTTTTCACATCATTTTCACATAATCATTCTCCATTTCCTTTTCACAGTCACTTTTTCACATTTTCAGTTAGAAACTTTTCTTTTGCAGTATTTGCATAGCAACTTTTCCCATGTTTGCATAGATGTCTTACCCATTTTTCCCAGGATTCATTATTATTTAAATTTTTTGAATTTATTTTATAACTCTTCCTTTTTAACTTTTACATAAGCATTATACAGAACAGTAGTAATATGACAACCACCACCACAGGACAGACAAGACAGACAAGACTCACAGGACAGGACCGTGTTGTATGGTGGGGGGAGAGCTGTATTTGCTCTTGGTGTGTCGGGTCTGTTTTGATTGAGCCATGGCAGTCTTTACACATCTAACGGCTCATATGTTGTCCATTTCGACCAGCATCTGTTGTATGTCTCCGCCTTCATTCTCAGCAGGAATGTAATTTTTTCCATATCGCTTATCCCCTCCACTATTCCCCTCCATGTCTCTTTGTCTGGAGCGGCTTCTTTGAGCCAGCTCCTTGTGATGGCCTTCTTACCAGCTATTATCATGATTTTGAACAGGTACAAGTCTTCATTGTGTATGGTCTCCTCTGTGATCAAACCCAGGTATATCAGCTGGGGTTCCATGGGGAATTCATAGCTAAGAATTCTGTACATTTCCTGTGTAACACTCTTCCAAAATGGTTGCACTTTATCACATAGCCAAAATATGTGAGAGTGGTTGGCATTCATCTGTCCACACTGTCTCCAGCAGGGTTGTTGCCCTTTTAATTGTTTACTCTTAATTTGCGGTGTGATAAAAAATCTCATCACATTTTTCCAACCGAATTCTCTCCATCCTCTAGAGCTAGTGGATGAGTGTTGTGTCTCACATATAGAATGCCAATCATCCTCTGTCAAGATTATACTCAGTTCACTTTCCCATTTCTTCTTCACATTATATGAATCACAGTTGTTGCGAGCTTGTAAACTTTTGTACATTTCCGATACTATTTTCACTGGAGTTCGCGTATATGCCATTTCCATCATTCCCACCACCCCGTTACCACCTACTGATATCCTATTCTTGACTTCTGTATCATAGCTGTAGATATCTAAACAAATTGTCATTTCCAAAGTAAAATTTTCTCTTAAATTGCTCAAAAGACATGAAGTTATGGTTCTCTAAAAGTGTACATATGGCTGTTATACCTCTATCTCTCCACCCGTCAAAAGTGGCGTCCAGTGTTCCCGGGCTAAAGCCTGAGGTCTGGGAAGGCCAAATCAGAAGTCTACTGTCTTCTTTTGATTTGTATTTCCTGACCACCTCATTCCAGACCATCAGTGTGTGGTCCACTATTGAATTATTTCCCTGTTTTGTTGTGTGTTCTTTCCCCCCCAATCTGGCTTGAGGTTGGACACGTCCTAGGTGTGTCTCTATGTCCTTCCACCTGGCCCTGTATGCTCTTGAGCACCAGTAAACGGCATATCTCAGCTGGGCTGCATAGTAGTATTCCTTTAGATTAGGTAGTGTCAGGCCTCCTCCCTCTTTTTCAATTTGCAATGTTTTGAATTTCACCCTAGGTCTGCCCCCCGCCCATATGAACCTAGAGATCTGTTTGTCCCATGCTATGAATTGGGAGTCGGGGACCGTGACTGGTAGTGAGAGGAAGAGATACAACAGCCTTGGCAGAATATTCATTTTGATCACTTCTATTCGGGTACTGAAATCCATCATGTGTGTAGCCCATCTCGACCAGTCCTTCTGTAATTTATCATTAATCTTATTGTAGTTAGCCGCTTCTAATTTGCACATATCCTTGGTGATAATCACTCCCAGGTAGGTCATTGATTCAGCTTCCCAATTCAGTTTGTAATCATTCCTCATTCCACTACTGGGTGAGAAGTTGTAAGTGAGAATCTGGGTTTTCGCGACATTCAGCTTGTATCCTGACATCCAGCCATAATCATTTAGTATTATTAACTTGGGGAAGGTCAAATTTGGGTTTTGGAGGTATATTATAATATCATCCGCGAAAAGGCCTATCCTGTGTTCCCCCCTTGCTATTCTAACACCCTTAATTTCTTTACTTTCTCTAATGGCTTGGGCTAATGGTTCTACGAAAATCGCGAAGAGGGCGGGGCTTGCACAACATCCCTGGCGCGTCCCTCTGAACAGTTTGAATCTGTCCGACAAGCTACCGTTAATCTTTACTCTGGCATTTGGATTGTTGTATAGAGCTCTTATACAGCCGATGAATTGTTTGTCGAATCCAAATCTTTCCAAAACCCTAAACAGGAAGGACCATCTGACCCTGTCGAAGGCCTTTTCCGCATCTAAACTCACCAAGGCTGCTGGGAGTTGTTGTTTTTCCACCTGTTCTATCACATGTAAAGTGCGCCTAACATTGTCCTGTGTCTGTCTGCCTATTATGAACCCTGTCTGGTCCTCGTGAATCAGGTCAGGGAGGATGTCCTCCATTCTCCTAGTTAGTATAGATGTGAACAGCTTGTAATCCCCATTTAACATCGATATGGGACGATATGATTTGCAATGTTCCTTATTCTTCCCTTCTTTTGGTATAACTGATATCACGCCTCTTTCCAAGACGGGGGGGCTTCTGCCTTTTCAAGTGTCCAGTTAAAAGAATCTAGCATTACTGGGGCCAGGTCTTCTTTAAAGATGTTGTACTACTCGTTTGGAAACCCGTCGCTCCCTGGAGTTTTGTTTGCTTTCAGTCTTCCTACTGCTATATCTAGTTCTTCCTTTGTGATGGGGGAGATCAAGGCTTTATTCTCTATTTTCCCTATACTCGGGAGATCCAAGGATGATAAAAACTGTAAAATGTTCTCCTCGTCTTCCATCTCGGGTTGCGAGTACAACTTTTCATAGTATTCCTTGAATATACGTTGAATTTCTTCAGGTTCATAAGTCACTTCTCCTGATTGGGGTTCCCTGGTCTTGTGGATAAAATGTCTACTCTGCTGGGCCCTGAGTCGTTTTGCTAAGATCTTGGTTGCCCTCGGGCCTGATTCATAGAAGGTTTGTTTTGTGTATCTTAAATTATTCTCTAGCTCTCCTTTTCCCATCTCCTCAAGCTGTGATTTTATCCCCTTCATCTGTTCCCTGTCACCCCCCCTCCCCTCCCTGCACCTGTTGCTCGAGTTTTCTCAAGTCTCTCTGTAATTGATCATATTTAATTTGCCTATACTTATTCAAGTGTGCAGTCTTTGAGATTAGGTATCCCCTCATAATTGCCTTGATTGTGTCCCATAGGATGGTCGGTTTCACTCGGCTGTCCACATTATTTTTAATAGATTCGGTTATCTCCTTCCTGATCTGATTCACGAGATCCTCCCCATTCAGAATCCCCAAGTTCAGCCTCCAGAGTGTGTCTCGTTGTCTGTTGTGTATGGTCAGATATACCATATTGTGATCTGAGATATCTGCCGTTCCTATCGAGCAGCTCACCACCCTGTGTCTCTCTCTCTTATCTATTAAAAAGAAGTCTAGCCTAGAGTGTACCTTGTGCGTCGCAGCTTGACTTACTTGACTTAAGCCTTTGCACTCCCTGCGGAGCATAGGCCACTGACGATTTCTTTCCATGTTGCATGGTTTTTGGCCTCCCGAACGATGTTGTGCCATCCCAGTACTGTGCGTCACAGAGTAATGAGTAAAGTCCCTTTCTCCAGCATTTAGGTTTCTCCATACCTCCATCATTCCCGCTTCACTAATCAAGATATTCAAGTCCTTTGATCTCTGAGAGTGTGTCTGGATTTACTTGTTGTGTCTAGTGAATAATTCAATATAGTATTCCAGTCCCCTGCACATATCAGTATCCCTTCCGCCTCAGAGGCTATTGTGTCAAATAAGAGTTTGAAAAATCTTCTGTCGCTCTCGGGAGGGGTGTTCACTAGTGTTATCATTACGTTATCTATTTTACATGTAACTATCGAGTACCTCCCTTCTCTATCCTTTTTCTCTTTTATCAGTTCAAAATTGAGAGTTCGAAATCAGGGTTGCCACTCCTCTCTTCCTATTATTCTTGCAAGAACTAGAAAATGTATTTCGATATCCAAACTTTTTCAACTTTTCATGCTCTATTTTTGACATGTGTGTTTCTTGTAGGAAGATCACTTGTGTCTTCTCTCTTTTTTTTTTGATATTTAGAGTTTTTATGTTTCACAAACAAGACAATACATACATGACAAGACAAGACAAGAAATAATAATAATAATAATAATAATAATAATAATAATAATAATAATAATAATAATAATAATAATAATAATAATAATAATAATAATAATAATAATAATAATAATAATAATAATAATAATAATAATAATAATAACAAGGGGCGAGGGGGGGGGGGGTTGCAGAGTGTTACAAAGGTTCAGTACACAGTGATCTAATAAAGTTCAGGGGACCTTGAAGGCCATCGGGCCTATCACTCTCTTGAAGAGACAGAGCAGCCTGTTCCATCGATAGCAAGTCCATGAAGTCCTTGCGCCAGTTCTCCAAACTGAAGCAGTTCGGTTTGCGTTCTTTCCAGTTCATTAAAATAATCCGTTTGCATGCTAGAAAAGCCAGTGCTACAATATTATTTACAATCCTTGCTTGAGCAGTGTCCATTTTTACACCCAATATACACATTATAGGGCAAGGATTAATGTCAATTTGGAGAGTAACTGACAGGTCCTCAGCAATGTCCAACCAAAATGTCCTAACAAGCGGGCAGTTCCACAGCAAGTGCATGAGCGTACCCTCTACTCCACACCCATGCCAGCACAATTTGGGTAGGGTGTGATTCATTTTATTCAATGTACAGGGTGTTATATAGGCCCTGTGTAGTATCTTTAATTGTATAATTTTATATCTAACACATTTTGATATTTTAGTACTATTCCTAAGTGCTGCTTCCCATTGTGTTTCAGATATGGATATACCCATGTCTCGCTCCCATTGGACTTTAGTTTGGGTATTGGTATCAGGGGTGGTTGAACATGATAGTTTATACATTGCAGAAACAATGCCTTTCCTGCCTGTAATTCCCCTTAATGTCTCTTCTAAGACTCTGTTTGTTCCTATAGCTATGCCTTTAGACAACAATGATTTAATAACTGATTGTATTTTTAAATAAGATAAAAATTCTGTGTCTTTCAGCCCAAACTGTGTTTTAAGTTCATTAAAAGGTATCATATTTCCCCTTTCGATCACTTGGCCCACTTGTGTTATATTATGTTGTTGCCATACATTATTTTTAAGGAGTTTACCTCCTGCAGAGAGCAACAGGTTTTTCCATAATGGACATGATGGTAAGGAATATCCACTAAAGGTCAGGCGTTTATGTAAGATTTTCACTATTTCACATGAAAATTCTAAAAGCGGATTGTCCAGTCTGGGAGTGATTTTTGGGTTATACCACAACATTGAAAGAGATAGATCTTTGTTATGTTCTTCTATAATTTGTTCTTCAAGCCATTCCCAGCTGCCAATCTGTCTCACACTATTGTAAGCCCACTGCAAGGGGTATCTTGAGTTATATGCTATGTAATACTGGTGGATATCTGGTAGTCCTATTCCTCCTCTACTTCTTGGTTTTATACGTTTTTTATGGCTGATTCTAGGTTTTCTGTTGTTCCATAGGAAGCCAGAAAATAATTTGTTTATTTCTTTGAACCAACTAGGAGGGAACTTTAACGGTATAGAGGACATCAAAAAAGCTAGTCTTGGTAACAAATTCATTTTTATAATATCAGATCTGCCCCATAGGGATAAAGGCAAGACTGTCCATCTTTTGATGTCCTCCTTTATATTCTTTAAAAGGTCAGATGTATTTAACTCAACCATTTTTTCAATGAGAGATCGGATTTTAATTCCCAGGTATTTAATTCCTTTTGGCTTCCAATTGAAAGGAGCAGCACCCAGATGTGATTGAAAAGTTAGGTTGTTAAGTGGAATAGCTTCACTTTTACTATAGTTCACTTTATAGCCCGAACATTTACCAAATGTATCTATAAGCTTTAGCACTTGAGAGATGGAATGGCTAGGATTTGTTAGTGTTAATAATATGTCATCAGCAAACAGGCTGGCCTTATACTCACAACTACCAATACGAATACCACTGATTTCCTTATGAGCACGTATAGCACAGGCAAGTGGTTCGAGGGAAAGAATAAAAATGTGCGGTGAAACCGGACATCCTTGGCGGGTAGATCGATAGAGATGGAATGGATCAGACCTTATACCATTTGTTCTGACTGAAGTAACCGGTTCATGGTAAAGTGCCTTTATCCAGTTCATGAGAACCGGACCAAATCCGTATTTAGGAAGTACATAAAACAGATATTTCCACTCCACTCGATCAAAGGCTTTCTCAGCATCCAGCGATATTGCCATCGCTGGATGATGGGAGGTCCCCGCCCTTGACATAACATGCATTAGCCTCCTCATGTTGTTTGAAGCTAGACGACCCTGTACAAAGCCAGCCTGATCAATATGAATCAATGAGGCTATAACATTTTCCAATCGCCCTGCAAGGACCTTCGCAAACAACTTATAATCATTATTTAAAATACTCAAAGGTCTGAAATTACACATTTGCAAGTGATCCTTGCCATGTTTTGGAATCAATGAAATAGTAGCTTGCCGCATGGTTAGTGGCATGGATTGATTGGCCACTATATCATTAAACAGCAATATTAGAAGTGGTGTAAGAGTGACTTGGAAACATTTAAGAAATTCACTTGTATAGCCATCATCACCCGGTGTTTTACCGGTTGAGAGGGATTTGATAGCCGATTTAATTTAATTTTCCGTGATAGGTGTATCCAGTGATTCCCTTTCTTCTTCAGAGAGGGTTGGGAGATTTATATCTCTGAAAATGTTTTTCATTTCCTCTTCACTCGTACAACATTCTGATTTATACAGTGTGCTATAAAATTTTGTGAATGCTTGATTGATTTGAAGTTGATCACAAATCAAAGAGCCATCTTCATCATATATGCTAGAGATTGATTGACGATTTTCTTGCTGCTTCAGTCTGAGAGCAAGCATTTTACCAGCCTTATCGCCAGATTCATAATATTTTCGACACAACTGAAAGAGGGCAAATGCATTTTCCTCATGTAGAATTGCTTGTAATTCTGTTTTTATAACCAACACTGCTTTTTTCAATTCTAAATTGTCAGGGTCCAACATATGACTAGTTTCCAAGGACTTAAGTTCATTAATCAGACCATGTTTCCTTGCCATTTTTTCCTTTTTCTTAGCTGTTGAGTATCTTATAATCCAGCCCCTACAGGTTGCCTTATAAGCCTCCCATACAGTCTGCACTGACTGGACTGATGTAAGATTAATACTAATGTACTCCTGTGTTTTCTCCTCAATCATAGACACAAAAACTTGATCTTTCAATAAGGAGTTATTAAATCTCCATTGTTTGGTTTTATTGTTAATTACAGCAGGAGTAAAAAGGACTGACAGGGGCGCATGGTCTGATAAAAGTATGTTATGAATTTTGCAATCAATTACATTACCCACCAAGGATTGTGAGAAGAGAAAATAGTCAATCCTGGAATATGAATTATGAGCGTGAGAGTAAAAAGTATATTCACGTGTGTCAGGGTTGACAACACGCCAAATATCAGTTAATGCAAGTGAGTTTTGCATTTCTTTAAGTGCACTTGACAATGCTCCGTCTAGTGGGAGGGGGCGCCCAGACCTATCAATCGAGGCATTGCTAACCAAATTTAGGTCCCCACCCATCAGAATGGGATAATCTGCAAATTCTGCCAGCACCAGATTCAGCTTTGACAAAAAAGTATTCTGTCCCGTATTAGGGGCATATACATTTACTAAAGTACATTTTTCATTTAGTAAAATACCTGACAAAATTATATATCTACCATCTTTATCAACTATTTGTTTTGAAAGTTTAAATGATATTTTCTTTGAAATCAGGATGCTTACCCCTCTGGAGGCTCCACTGCCTGGTGCTGAGAAAACTTGACCTACCCATCTTTGTTTCAATTTAACTGATTCTATTTCATTAAGATGAGTCTCCTGGAGCATTGCCAAATCACATGATAGGGATTTCAAATATGTAATAATTTTATATCTTTTCGTTTTGTTTGAAATACCTTTCACATTCCAGCTAATCAAATTTACATGATTAGGTCCCATCATTTTTATCAAGCAACTTTATAGCTTCCTTCCTCCTTGTAAACTATGCAACAACATGTATGGATAGACAAAGACATAAAAAGTACAAGACATACACATACATAAATTAAGCCATTAGGCAAAGGAAAAACAGTAAACAAAACAGAGATAGACTTAATGTCCATCCCTTGTCCGCGAGCAGAGCAGGCGCGGCCGTGCTGCATCCTACACAGTGTCTTCTCTCTTCTGATTTTTGTCATAATTCTACTTCTCTTAACTGGGTTACTAAAACCATTGATGTTCAAAGACGCCATTTTCAAGTTATGGTTTCCCGACATTCCTTTTCCAGTTCTTGCATACATTAGCGGCTCCCCTTACCATACATTTTCTCCCGACATTAAACATGTAACATTTAGCACACATAGTGACCCCCAAACGAGGGGGGAACACCCACTCCTCTTTGGTATTTATCCCGTCGGTAAGTGCGAGGGAAAGCCCCTCGTAGGGAGAGGGCCCTTCGCTAAGGGTGTGAGACGAGGTGACCAACTGAAACCCCAACATCCCTTAAATACAATGTTAACCAATAAAGAAAACCTACGCTAATAAAAATTACCTCGCTCCTCCCGGGCGCTTATTTGAACATTACCACGGCCGTCATGACTGGTCCGAAGGATTCCACTCATTGTTATTTACGATGTATGCAGGGGGCGAAATTTAAGCCCGCCGCCCGCCAGGGGCGCTCAGTTTTTACCTTTGGCGCTTGCCACTGAGAGGTCTGCCCGCCGTGTGGCGTGTAGACGTGTAGTTCATAACGATACTCTTATTTTGAAAATCTGTGCGAGTCTCATTTCCGCCCCAAGCGCAGCTAGAGTCATAATATCGATGGCTCCGGCAGTTAGCAGCATTCGGTTCGTATGATATTCTTATTTTGAAAAAAAACGTGGCAACGAGTCATATCCGCCCAGCCGGGCCAGCCCTGCAGCGGGATACTATTGGCTTCTGCTCGTATCAACACAGAGGCAGTCTGCTCTAGTCTAGATCGGACCTCCATGAGCTACCGTTACTGTTTAAACAATGACCCAGTCAACTATTCACTTTTAGTTTAATACATGACGAGGCATTGTCCTTGCTGGAGCTGGAGGCTACTCAAGTATACACAGACAGTGGAGCTGTTTGCAGATAGCGAGCATTTTGACTTATTGCGTGGTGGCGATGTCTCGCAGATAATACAACTACAAGTATGATTATATAATATATATTTTATTTAAAAAAAAATGTATATAAAATATATATATTTTTTTTAATCAAAAAGAATTTGGCAGGTAAGAAATATGCTTGGCGGGTAGATTCTTCCCATCTACCCGCCACTGGCCGGTGAGTCAAAAAGTTAATTTCGCTCCCTGGACGTATGTATTCGCTGAGCTTCTCGCTCGCCCTCAGTGCTGCTACTCGACCCGTCTGCCTGCCTGGTGTTGGTGCCGGTGTCTGGTCCCGCTTTCCTCGCCTCTGCGTTCCCTCTCCATCCCTCTCCTTTTCCCCTTCCATTTCTTCCACCGTGATGCCTCGCCTCTTCAGCTCACTGTGCGCCTCGGTTGCGCTCGTGTAGGTTTTGACTCCGGTGTCCCAATGGATCCTCATGCTGTGGTGTGGAGTCTGGAAGCGGATTCCTTTTATCTTTAGTGCTTTCTTTATACAGTTGTACTCCCTTTGTTTCTTCGCGACTTCAGGTGCATAGTCATGGTCGATATAGATTGTCTCGTTATAGATTTGTATCTTTCCCTTCTTCCATGCTTCTCTCAACACCAGCTCCTTGGTCAGGTATTCCTGGAAGATAACGATAATGTGTCTTGGCGCAGCGCCTTCTGGCGGTCTCGTGGCCTGTGCACGGTGGGCCCCTTGCAGCTTGAATTCTATGTCCGGTGGGAGCGATAACTCGTTTTTGAGAAACTGTTCGATAAACTTTGGAACCGAGTCCCCCTCTTTTCCCTCCTCCATCCCGAATATGCGGATGTTGTTCTTCCTCGCCCTGGATTCCAGGTCAACTAACCTGTACTGTGCGACTCGGTGTTCCTCTAGACTCGCTCTGAGTGCATCCGCCATCTCCGCCATCCAGTCCTCCATTTTGTCCACTCGGCTCTCCACCTCGTCCACTCGTTGATTTAGGCTCTGTATCTCAAAGGCGATAGTATCGAGCTTTGCTTTTATGTCTTTTTTTTTTTTTTTTGGGTTCTTCCCTTTCTTTCTCCCACTCATCTACCTTTCTGTCTTGGTTGAATGTTTTCTTTGAATTCTTGAGTGTTTGAAATTCACTTTGCCCGGGAGCTCTCCTTCTTATGCGTCTGTGCCCTCTGCTGGCATACCGGAAGTCCAGTAAAAAAAATTTAAATATTAAATAGCAAATAGAATCAATTGTTGTTTTTCTGGTAAATTAATAGTTTAGATGAATCGATAACAAAATAATGGTTAGTTGCAGCCCTAGTGTTGGTGCCATGTACAGGAGTTCAGTCGTAGGTGAAGAGGTATTTATCACATTCTGTTCAACGTTGCTTCCAAATAAAAAGAGAAAATGCCTTTCATTTGTAGTTTAAACTTTTATTATTCAAAAGTAGTCATGGATTATGTGGTTATTTTGTAGACAAATGTTTTATCCAATTTACAGAAAACTATATTGTGATATATATTGTTACAGATACCGGTATATGAAATTTCCCATAGTGTGATGTAATATTTTATCCATAAGGTGACACTTAAATCTGTCATAACCTGAGACTAAAGGGGCGTTAGTCCTGGACTAAATTAAACTGACCTTAACCCTAGCCATGATAACCACTCCTGCTCCAGAAACTGTTGACTAACTGGTGCTTGAAACAAAGTGGTTTAAGTCTATAACTGTAGATGACTCTGGACTACACTGTTCTTAAACTATAAAACCAAGATACATACCATTATAAACCTCTTACATAGAAACTAAAGCTAAATAAAATAACCAATTATCTTTCTCTCCTTCCTCTGACACTCTTCTCCGTCACTATCTCCATCCAGATAGCTGTCCTGTCAAGCCTGGGAAGAAACCAAGAGGCTTGGATGGAAGAAAAGGTCTCTGCTGTGACCAGTGTGGAAAGAGCTTTAGTCATCGAAGTAGTCTGAAAATACACCAGAGAATTCACACAGGAGAGAAGCCCTACTCCTGTGACCAGTGTGGACAGGGCTTTACTACGCAACAGAATCTGAAAACACACCAGAGAATTCACACAGGAGAGAAGCCCTACTCTTGTGGCCAGTGTGGACAGGGCTTTACTCAGCGAGGTCATCTGCAAACACACCAGAGAATTCACACAGGAGAGAAGCCCTACTCATGTGGCCAGTGTGGACAGGGCTTTACTCAGCGAGGTCATCTGCAATCACACCAGAGAATTCACACAGGAGAGAAGGCCTACTCCTGTGGCCAGTGTGGACAGGGCTTTACTACGCAACAGAGTCTGAAAATACACCATAGAATTCACACTGGAGAGAAGCCCTACTCCTGTGACCAGTGTGGACAGGGCTTTACTCAGCGAGGTCATCTGCAATCACACCAGAGAATTCACACAGGAGAGAAGCCCTACTCTTGTGGCCAGTGTGGGAAGAGCTTTAGTCAACTGTCTGATCTGAAAAAACATCAGAGAATTCACACAGGAGAGAAGCCCTACTCCTGTGACCAGTGTGGACAGGGCTTTATTCGGCAACAGAATCTGAAAACACACCAGAGAATTCACACAGGAGAGAAGCCCTACTCCTGTGGCCAGTGTGGACAGGGCTTTACTCAGCAACAGAGTCTGAAAATACACCAGAGAATTCACACAGGAGAGAAGCCCTACTCCTGTGGCCAGTGTGGACAGGGCTTTACTCGGCAACAGAATCTGAAAACACACCAGAGAATTCACACAGGAGAGAAGCCCTACTCCTGTGACCAGTGTGGACAGGGCTTTACTCAGCAACAGAGTCTGAAAATACACCAGAGAATTCACACAGGAGAGAAGCCCTACTCCTGTGGCCAGTGTGGACAGGGCTTTACTCAGCAACAGAGTCTGAAAATACACCAGAGAATTCACACAGGAGAGAAGCCCTACTCCTGTGGCCAGTGTGGACAGGGCTTTACTCGGCAACAGAATCTGAAAACACACCAGAGAATTCACACAGGAGAGAAGCCCTACTCTTGTGGCCAGTGTGGGAAGAGCTTTAGTAAACGGTCTGATCTGAAAAAACACCAGAGAATTCACACAGGATGGAAGCCTCCTTCTGTGACCAGTGTGGGAAGAACTTTAGGACAAGTACACATCTTCTGATTCATCAGCAAATCCATACAGCAGAGAAGCCACATCATTGTGGTCTGTGTGAGAAGAGATTCAGTCAATTAGAATATTCGAGAAAACATGCAAAAATCCACTTGGGAGAAAAGATTCAGTGAAATGTCAAACATTCTTAGAGTAGAGAAAGCTGCTGTAGCCAGTGTTGGAAGAGTTCCACTCATAATGATAATTTTTTTAAATGATATCTATAAAGATGATATATGTGCTTCATGGCAGTAAAAATAGATATAAAATGAGCATAACATAGATGCAAAGCAATGCAGAGAATATGAAGAAGGGTAAAAGCAATGCAGAGAATATGAAGAAGGGTAAAAGCAATGCAGGTAATAACAATATAAATAGTAACTCAATATTCTTCCCCATTAGATGGTTATGAAACACTTTGAAGTTACTTCATCTGTCCGTTTTGATTGATTATCCTGTCATTAATTTAGTTCCATTGTCCATCACCCTGTTTGTTTGTTTTAGCATTTCTTGTATTTTGTTAATCCTGTTCTACAGTCATCCATAGTATTTAGTTAATCCTGTTCTACAGTCATCCACAGTATTTAGTTAATCCTGTTCTACAGTCATCCACAGTATTTTGTTAATCCTGTTCTACAGTCATCCACAGTATTTTGTTAATCCTGGCTACAGTCATCCGCAGTATTTTGCGCTGCACTTGTGTCGTTATGAATCTTTGTTCAACAGACTATAACTTTAAAATATACTCGTCAGTATAAATCCAGTGGCGAAGGGTTCTCAAATTTTTTTTCTTTCTCAAATATGTGACCGCGTCCAGCGAGCGTGCCTACAAGTCGGCGTCCTGAGTTCCTTAAAAAAAGGAAATGTTTTTTTTTCTTTTTTTAGTTAATTTCAGTTTATTTTTATTTTTATATATACTTACAGTTCGAGGGTTGAAGAACATATTTAGTATAACAGCGAACATATATAATAACTCTAATTGTAATACATCTGTGTTTAAAAATGGCTCCTTGAGACAGAGTCTGTTCCTCTGCAACTAGGGTGACCAGATCCCAATAAACAATAAATCAAATGTTGGACAAATGGTATGTTTGTGAGGGACAATGTGGGACGCCCCCCCCCCCCCCCCCCCAGCGCAGCACCCGCCCCTCCTTTTTTTTGGTGGACCGTCCCTGTCCCCTCAATCAAGGCTCATCCGCCACTGTCCTCATTCAAATGACCACAAGCCTAATATGTTTTGCCCTTATTCATTTATTTTATTTTCCTTTTGTCTCTAATGGGTGTTAAGTACTCAAAATAAATAAATAAACAAATAATAAATAAAATGACCACCCAGACTTACAATCACCTATGATTAGGTCTGGACCCCCAGTCTTATCACACACATGCACACGCACACACACACACACACACATAATGACCACCCAGACTATGTATAATAATGACCACCCTCACGCTTTTTCACTCTCCTGCCCTCCGGGAGGAGAATGAGGAGCCTCCGAGCCAGGACCAGCAGACTGAAAGACAGCTTCATACACCAGGCTGTCAGGAAGCTGAACTCTCTCCCCTCCTCTACTCTGCCACCACAGAACCTGGACTAAGAACATCCCCCCCGCAGTAATGGCACAATAATAAAGAATATGATTATCTTCCACCTGCACTGATTTGTGCGGGGGGTGGTTAGGTTACCAAACGGCTACTCGCATCTTTTTATTGTTATTATTCGTTTTCAATCTAAACCGTTTGGGATTGTTTTCCCCTTTTCAAATTTCGACCAAGCGAGCGGTCTTCTCTCGTGCCGAGCAGCGGAGATTACAGCAGCGCATGGAACTGATCTGTTTATCCCAAGTTGCGCGGAAGGACAACTGGCTCTGAAACGGACCCGCCACGCTCGACAGCGTTGGGACTTGTTGTCATAGGATGCGGTGTCACTCGCGGCCAGATACTAGTAACGTTACGCGACGCATAGAGGCTCTTCACATTGGCTGGGGGGGCGGGGGGGGGGGGGCGGGGACATTAGCACGGATGACAACCAATCATGCGGGACATGGTCTCAATTTGCGTGACGCGTGAAAAGAGACAGAAATGCTGTACAATCACGCGCAATGCGTGACATCTGGCCACCCTATCTGCAACGGAGCCCTGTGGGGGCTGTCCCATTTTTGCATGTGAAAGGCTGCTGTTAGGGAGGTACACTGTTTATATTCACAGAACATGTTGCTTCACTTTCTTGAGGCAGACGATGACGGAGACAGAGACATTTGCGTTGAAACTGTAGCATTGGGCTTTTCAGCTGAATCGACCATGCGATCAGTTGAAAAGATGTCTGGTTTAACGGTAGAGTGCGAAATAGAAGAGGAACTCAGAAAGATACACGCTTTCGACTGTAAGTGCCAGGCGCGCCGAAAGGTTGAGCTAATCTACCAAAACCGATTGGACACCGCGTCGTTGACACCAAGAGAAAGGGACATGTGTCTGTTGTCCATTATTGGAACATGCCAAAATGTTTCAGAGATGACTCAAAGTACAAAGAAAGTCAACGGTGTACGCCTGGCTTCACGGACAACATACAGATTGTCGTCTGTCGTCCAACGTTCTGTTTCATTTATGGGTAAGTGTATTTATGATTGTATATTGTATTGGACGTAGATGTATTGTATTGGACGTATATGTATGTTTAGCAATAGGTTTAAAGTGTAGAGATAGTTGTCGAATCCTATTCTACCCTGCGAGGGCGTCCATTTTGGATATTCTGGGTAGTGTAGTTTTTGTGCTGCCATTTTGTAATGCACATCGCTAGCATAGGAATTCTTAAAAACTACACCTGAATGTAAACAAGAGACGTCTTTCTCTGGTCTGCATCCCCTTAACAATGTGTGTATTTCATTCATTCTCTTCCCTATTGTTAACATTTCCCCAAGGGGATCAATAAAGGAGTATCTTATCTTATATCAGTGCCGCAAAAGACATTACATGCCCGCTCCCAACGTCTAGAGCACCTCAGAACAAGACTGTACGATGTTAGATACCATGGAGAAGACACATGATTGTTGCATAGTGCATACTTTAACATGAACACACACACTCATGCTGCACACGCTCACATGTAAGGTCACTTTAAAAAAATAAACACAAACAGGAGTGGTTCTTGTATAGTAAAAGCTTTTGTAAAACTCATGTGCATACATTATGTCTTACTCTTATTACTTGTATTATTGCACAAGCGTCGCATTCTCATCCTATTGGATTCTTATTATTGCATTCTTGACTTGACTTGATAGTATAGTTAGTAACATAGAACATAGATAGTATAGCATAGGGACATAGAAGAATTGTATTGTTGTGCGTAGAGAGCAGAGAGACACACACACAAACACACCATAGGTCACTTTGAAAAAGACACTTTAAGAAAATAACTTGTTGTGATTGTTGCATAGTACATACTTTAACCTTGAACACACACTCACATGTAAGGTCACTTTAAAAAAAATAAACAAGAACAGGAGTGGTTCTTGTATAGTAATATAGTGCAATATTGATGGCATTCCCCCAGGCCATCAGAGTCTTGAACACTGAACGCTCCACACAAGCACACACACACTGTACTAGTATAGCATAGGGACATAGAAGAATTGTATTGTTGTGTACCGGTACATGTACATTATATTTTTATTATTATTACTATTACTATTGTTTTATTGCACAATCGTAGAGGGCATGGCCAACCGCATTTCACTGTATGCCCTGGTATGTATGCGATGAATAAACAAAACTTTAAACTAAATGGAAAGGTCACTTTAAAGGAAAGAACCGATGTGGTTCTTGTATAGTTTAGATTATAGTAGTATAGCATAATGACATGTTTGCACAATAAACTGTTCCAAATCCTCTTCTTATTTAAACACGTATGATTATTCATATTTCACAGTTTTTGTTCTTCATGTTTCATTGACGACCAGGAGGCAGAAATGCAGTTCTCAATTCCATTCCATTTAATTCGTTTCTCCCTTTACAGGTTTTTCTAGAGCAGAGCAGCAGCGAGGCATAGCTTATTCTAACAAACATTCTGTCAACTAACTTCTCCCGAAGGATCAAACACACCCTTTTACAGGTGGCACGCGTTGCTAATTAGCGTTGAAGCGTGTGGCTATAGGCCTGCGTGTGGCTATAGGCCTGCGTGTGGCTATAGGCCTGCGCGGAGCTGACTTCCCACTGGGGGCAAAAATGGTGCGTTACAGAATCTAGTCTATAATGCAATCTAATTCTAAACAATATGATAAACAATTTAACGTGAATCTCCATTTAGGCTATTATAAAACATATTTATGCCAATTCGATTACACCTTTTGTTACAATAATAAATGATATATTTCAAGCTGTTCAAATTATATATTACTATCAAAAGGTCACAACATGACAGTTGAAACTGTATTGTATTAGCATGTCTATTTTTATCATGCACATCTTATGCCTTCTTATTACCTGTTTTTTATGTATTTTATTATTAGTACTATTGTACAATCGATGCGGGCATGACCACCCGCATTTCACTGTATGCCCTGTGACGAATAAACCTCTTGAATTGATTTGATATTGTCTGCTGATTTGTCATGCAATGATAATATTTCGATTACATACTGTAATGGGAAATATTAAAGGACTAAACGATGAGCCGTTTATTACTATATACTTGTATCACGGTACATAATAATATCCCCATTTACTCACTTGTTACACTGTATATTGTCAATGTACTTTACTGTTACCTTTCACTCTGACACACTGCACAATACCAATACATTTGAATCTAATCTAATGTCATCTTTGGTACCACCAACCTACACACAGTTTCCCCTTCTGTTTGCCTGTCTGTCTCTAGATATTAGAGGGTGCATTACTAATATTTTGAGTACTTGCTGATACAGAGTGCCACTATGAGTTGCCTTCTTTACTTGATATTGACCATTGGCTTTACTTGAGTCAGATTTTGAGACGGTACCCATACTTTCACTCAAGTATAATTTCTGGGTACTGTTTACACCCCAGGTAGGATAGTTCTATGAATTGATCACAGACACAAGTGTTAATTTATGTAAAGAGAAATGTCCATCGTCACTAATTTCTGAGTACTTTTTACACCCCTACTAAGAACTCCTACAGAAATATTGATGAGTATTTTGGTGGCTGGTACAATGTGATGATGAGCAAAGACAGTCCAGCTTTTTAGTTCAATAATATACTGCAAGGGGGGGGGGGGGTACAAGCAGTGTAAACAAATAGTACTATAGTACTACAATACAATACAAAATGTTTGATTTTGTATCTGATCTGTCATGACAGCATGGCTGTCACAGCACTTAATTATGTTAATACTATTCAGGGGAGAGGTGTGGCTGGGAGGTATTGTTTACGCCCAGCAGAAACCTAGTGTTAGGTGTCAAATCTTTGAGAGCTGTTTTCTCTGCTTAAGTCTGGGGAAAAAAGACTGCTACAAGATTTAAAATTAGCACATCACAATAATAACATTCTCAGATTTCAAAGTATGACACATCATTTGAAAGCTTACATTCTGTACTTTCACAATCTGGAAAATGAAAATGTAGACATGTGGGCACAATCACTGGTCGCGGTCACATATGTTTTTGTAGATTTTTTTTTATTGGTTTGAAATAATAATAATAATACATCCATTTTATATAGCGCTTTTCCAGGTGCTCAAAGACGCTTTACATGGGTAGAAGGGACAAAACTATGGTAAAACAAAAACAGAACAAAATAATACATGACAAAATAAAATAAAACTGACAGAATTAAAGGTCAAAAGGTTTGTACTACCAGGGCAGTCCGGTAGAGAGAGAGGAAGAGGAGGAAATGGGACACAGAGCAGGGGAAGACATTCGGCAAAGGACGGCGGGTCTGGGAGTCGAACCCGGGTCGGCCGTTTCGCGACGCAGCGCGTTACATGGTGTGCTACTAGAGCGCCAGGGTTTCGCTAATTATACCACTAGTTCAGACGTCTCGTTACATTCCAACAAGTGCCAACATGTCCTGATAATGCTATGAATCGTAAGCTATAGCGACACTGTTACACCTGTCCATCTTACAGAGAAGAAGGCATGAAATAGTTTTTTTTGTGGTTGAACTGTGGTATAGCAATAACATGCTTGAGGTTGTGTATCACAGTACTGCTCTACCTCATTGCTGTGCATTAAAATGTTGTTTTAAAGATGTCATACTACCTGTATTATGTTTGAGTTATTCTATTGTTTGAAAATTTTTAGATAAAATGGTCAATTCTGTTAGTTTTTTTGTTTTTAATCTTTTTTTAATTTTATTTCTTTTATTTTATTTTGAACAGACAAAAAAAGTAACACCTACAGGTTACAGTAGTTATTCCCCCCCCCCCCCACAAAATAAATCACCCCCCATTCCCCTCAATCACCCCGCTCGGATAAAAATAGAAATAAAGAAATCTGTCTGTTCAGATGTCAGTTCTGTTCTTACTTCATTTCTTAATTAATTTCACTTCAAGTTGCTTCTTGGAGATTATGATGATGATGTTAAATGAGACAATACATACTTTTTTGTACTTAAATTATAATTATATATTATATTAATTATAAATTATAATAAAAGAGTTTGATACAGTCGATCATCACATGCTTTTAAAAAGGTTATCTAGTATTAGCCTGGATAGTGGTGCATGTTATTGGTTTCAGGATTATCTATCTTCTGCTGTGTCAAATCGGGCCCTGCTCAATCTGAATTATTGTCCATAACTAAAGGTTTGCCGCAAAGTTCAACTGGGTCCTGTCATTTTTACTATATATATTAATGATATTGTTTCATATTTGAATGACTGACTGACAACGTTTTGGATAAGATGTGATTTATAGACATGCTGCAGCTTTAACTCTTAACACTTACCGTGCCACTCACGAGTTTTCTCGGAATTATTAATATCTCGTTGAAAGCCACTCACGAGATTTCTCTGATTTTTTATTTAATTTTTTTTTAGCGATCTGAAATCATATTGCATCACGCGAGCCTACCCTAGTCTACCCAAGAGCCGCCGGCGATTAGATGTGGAAAAAAGCGCCCCCTATCATCTCCCAGATGACATAAGGGATTTTGGAATGGACTCAATGAAAATGGATGGGGGAAAAAATCTTGTACTCCACATTTTCCAGTCCACTGATGCAGCCGGGGTTATCACAGTTCATTCTGGAGACTCTGAGCCCCGCGGAATCATGTGTCAAGTCAAGTCAAGTCAAGTCAAGAGTTTTAATTGTCACGGCATACAGGTATACAATGAAATGCGGGTGGTCTTGCCCGCAACGATGTGCAATACAGTGGTACATATAATAGAATCAAAAGAAGAAACAACATTGTGCAGTAACAGATAGCAGGTAACATGGAGTGACATCTCGGTATCTGTACATAGTTATTTACAGCGCATGTGTGACATGCTAGTTAGCTTTGGTAGTGCAATACACTGTTCCTGTTATTCTAATTTAAAGTGTCCTTTCCTTTGGCCATAAGTGTGCGTGTGTGCGACATGAGTGTGTGCCCGCTCATGTTAAAGTGTTAAGTGGCTGCTCGTGTGTGAGCGTGCACAGTGTGCGTGTCGTGTGTGTGTTCATGTGTGCTTGTGTGTGGACAGTTCAATGTTCTGAGCACTCAATGTACATTGTTCATGGCTCTGATGGCCTGGGGGAAGAAGCTGAGCCTAAGCCGCTCTGTCCTAGTAGCTAGGATTTGCAGGCGTCTGCCTGACCTCAGCAGCTGAAACAGGCTGTTATTGGGGTGGTGAGGGTCTTTCATTATCCTGCAGGCTCTGGATTTGCACCTCTTGTTGTATAGAACCTGCAGGGGGGGTAGTGCAATACCCGTGGTACGCTCGGCTGAGCGCACCACTTTCTGTAGGGCCTTCTTGTCCTGTGCCGTGCTGTTTCCATACCAGGCAGTGATGTTTCCGGTCAGGATGCTCTCTACAGCTCCTGAGTAGAAGGACTGGAGTATCTTCCCCGATACTCTGAACTTCCTTAACTGTCTCAGGTGGTAGAGACGCTGTTTCGCCTTCTTTACTACTGTGCCTATGTGTGTTGACCATGTCAGGTCCTCTGAGATGTGGACCCCCAGGTACTTGAAGCTGCTCACCCTGTCCACGGTAGCCCCGTTTATCATCAGTGGTGTGTGTGTCCCCTGCTGTCCTCTCCTATAATCCACGATCAGTTCCTTGGTTTTGCCAATGTTCAGGAGCAGGCTGTTGTCCTACTGTACACACGTTGGATCTATACACTTATCGATTTTTTCGAATGGTGATCAGGAATTGGAATATACCAGTTGGATACCATCTGATATCAGGTAAGGAATCTATGTTATCAGTGTTAGGATAATCAGACTCATTTTGATGAAGATATAAGCTGTTTTGTGAAATGTCCTCTATCGGTTTTACTGAAAAAATCCAAGAGGAAATGAACACAGCGATTATCCGTGCGCGCCTCGAATGGGCATCTAGCGTTTATTTGAAAACGATTCATAAATAGGCCGACAAATATCAACGTTCTGGAATATTCCAGTAAAAGACGATTATCATAGAATGGCCCAGAATGGACTGTTTTTTACCTCAAAACGGGTGCTTTTCAAAATGCTCAAACGGAAATGAAGCGATAAAAAACCAATCTGCCTTGACAGCACTGACTGGAAAAGGATTCTTTGATAAGCGACGGGCAGATTAGACACATAGCCATAATTTAAAACATAGATTAGGCGATATTAACGTTAACATTGGTGGCATTTAAGCGCTAACTCTGGCACCACCTCGTGGCATAGAAAGTGTTAAACAAGAATAAGTTACAGGTTGAAAAAACCCTCAGCTCGGAACTAGGCTAAATCTGCATATGGCTCGCTGATAACAAACTATCATTACACCTGGGCAAAACAGAGTCAATTTTCTTCGGTTCAAATAACAAACTCAGCAAGACCGACGGCTTCTCGGTTACAGTGGGTGACAATATTGTCACAAGGAAAGATGAAATGACCTACCTGGGTTCCATCCTAGAGGCAAATCTTTCCTGTGACAAAATGACATCCAATGTAATAAAAAAAGTCAACCAACGAACTAGATTCTTGTACCGGATCTCCTCTCTGGTAAACAAGAATACCCTGAAGACTCTGGCAGGAGCACTCATTCAAGGGTACTACGACTATGCTTGCACCTCATGGTACCAAAGCACATCAAAGGCGCTAAAAACAAAATTACAAACATCTCAAAACAAACTGGTCAGACTACTGCTTGACCTTACTCCTAGAACCCACCTCACCCCTGCCCACTTTGACAACCTAGGATGGCTTAGAGTAGACGACAGAGTACAGCAACTTGCAATGGGCCTGGTCTACAAGATACACTATACGACGAAATACTGGTAAATTAGCACCAGCTAAATACTAGTAAATTACCACCAGTACAGCTAAATACTGATTATACCACCAGTACAGCTAAATACTGATTAATTACCACCAGTAGAGCTAAATACTGATAAATTACCACCAGTACAGCTAAATACTAGTAAATTACCACCAGTACAGCTAAATACAGATTAATTACCACCAGTACAGCTAAATACTGATAAATTACCACCCGTACAGCTAAATACTGATAAATTAGCACCAGCTAAATACTGGTAAATTACCACCAGTACAGCTAAATACTGGTAAATTACCACCAGTACAGCTAAATACTGATAAATTACCACCAGTACAGCTAAATACTGGTAAATTACCACCAGTACAGCTAAATACTGGTAAATTACCACCAGTACAGCTAAATACTGGTAAATTACCACCAGTACAGCTAAATACTGATAAATTACCACCAGTACAGCTAAATACTGGTAAATTACCACCAGTACAGCTAAATACTGGTAAATTACCACCAGTACAGCTAAATACTGGTAAATTACCACCAGTACAGCTAAATACTGGTAAATTAGCACCAGTACAGCTAAATACTGGTAAATTATGTTTTGGCATTGACAAAAAAGGCAAAGAGTCAGAGTTATGTACCAAAAATGTTAAACATTTTATTGAACATGAGGTAAACAACAGCAGTTGCTATAGTCAATATATAATAATAGATAGTCAATGTTTCTAAAACTGTTCGGGACCTTAAATGGGTGGCAGTTGTATGTTTTGTTTTAATTCTTTTTTAATTTAGTTGTTTAAGAACTCCTGGTACGTTAGTGTGATAGAAATGTGTGTGTATTTTGCGTGTATATGTCTTGGTGTGATCAAAATGTGTGCGTATGTTGCATGTATGTGTCTTGGTGTTATACAATTGTGTGTGTATGTTGTGTGTATGTGTCTTGGTGTGTTTGAAGCTCCGCAATGTAGTTTTGGGAACAAAAACATGACCTGTAGTATAATGTTTCAGTGGTTCTCTATAAAGTGCATATGCTCACTGTAAAAGGCAAATACAAAATACTGTGAACTGTTACCACAAACAAATGAAAATAAGGGAAAAAAACTACTGTTGATATACATCTGGTGTAAGATTAAGTAATGGATGAAGAGCAATACAAAATACAACAAGTAAACCCTGCATCGACAGCACATAAATACTGCTGGGATGTAACAGAAACTATCAAGTAGGTCCAAGCTTTTGCATCACTAAAGATTAAGGCATTCTTTAACAGCATCATAACACATTAAAACACATTTTGCTGGTTAGTGTTTGTCCTTGTATTTAAAGATATATCCATTAATTATGAATTGATAGCACTAGTACATTTCCATAATGTTTTGAATTCTTAGTGCAGTAGATATTTCTATTATAATTATAGATCAGAGCTTTAATAATGTAACTAATGGACTTGATTTGTCACTCATGTGCTCAGTGATGCACAGTGATCAGACTATATATGCATCACTGTGCCTCACTGCATCACTGAGCACAGAGTGACGGTTACCATCTTCCTGGACTTTTACTTTTAAAACAACATTGTCAATATTACACTTATAAACTTAATGTAGATCTCTATTTTTTACTGTATTTATATTAGCATGTACATACATTACATAGGAAATGTGAATCCCGGACTGTATTTTATTTTATTCTTTATTCTTAGGCAATTTTTTGTTCTTATTTGTAATTTGTTTTGTCTACCTAAATGTTTACTGTGAACAATTTGTAGTGCCAAATTTCCCTCTGGATGATTAAAGTATTTCTATTCTATTCTATTTATGTTACAGGGTTAGGTGCTGGGAATGTAACAAACTATCAAGTAGGTCCAAGCTTTTGCATCACTACAGATTAAGGCATTCTTTAACAGCATAAACAGGATTTAAAAGGCAAATACAAAATACTGTGAACTGTTACCACAAACAAATGAAAATAAGGAAAAAAAACTACTGTTGATACTGGTGTAAGATTAAGTAATGGATGAAGAGAAATACAAAATACAACAAGTAACTTGAACTTACTTGAACAACAAGTAAACCCTGCATCGACAGCATAGGTAAATACTTCACCTACAAACATAATACTGTTCTGACAGTATTGGTGTAATGAAGAGATTTGCTGAAAAATAGAAAAACTTTAAGTGCGTATGTTTATAAAAAGCAATGAAATAAATTATGTAATAACAACAGACGGCGAGGTGGTGCAGGTTTGATTGAGACATTTTGATAGCAGGTGATCTTAAGGAAAACTCAAACATTTTGGGAAATTAGCTTATTTAACATCTTCCCTGGAGTTAGACAAGAAGATATACCTTTTTCGTCACTCTGCATGCATTGGGCTTAGGGAACCCCTGGACCGTTAGCCTAGCTTAGCTTCATCACTGGAAGTGGGGCAGACATCTAGCCTAGTTCACTACAGTCAGGAAATATACTCCAAATACAATCAAAATACAACTCCCAAACGTTCCTGTAAACATGTTGTGACCTGTGTATTTACCACGTCTCCCAGTCACACTAGTCACACAAGTCTCCCAGTCACACAAGTCTCCAAGTCACACAAGTCTCCCAGTCACACAAGTCTCCCAGTCACACAAGTCTCCCAGTCACACAAGTCTCCAAGTCACACGAGTCTCCCAGTCACACAAGTCTCCAAGTCACACAAGTCTCCAAGTCACACAAGTCTCCCAGTCACACAAGTCTCCAGTCACACGAGTCTCCCAGTCACACAAGTCTCCAAGTCACACAAGTCACATGAATCTCCAAGTCACACAAGTCTCCCAGTCACACAAGTCTCCCAGTCACACAAGTCTCCCAGTCACACAAGTCTCCAAGTCACACAAGTCACACGAGTCTCCCAGTCACACAAGTCTCCAAGTCACACAAGTCTCCCGGTCACACAAGTCTTCAATTCACACAAGTCACACAAGTCTCCCAGTCACACAAGTCTCCAAGTCACACAAGTCTCCAAGTCACACAAGTCTCCAAGTCACACAAGTCTCCCAGTCACACAAGTCTCCAAGTCACACAAGTCACACGAGTCTCCAAGTCACACAAGTCACACGAGTCTCCAAGTCACACAAGTCTCTAAGTCACACAAGTCTCCCAGTCACACAAGTGACTTGGAGACTTGTGTGACTGGGAGACTCGTGTGACTTGTGTGACTGGGAGACGTGGTAAATACACAGGTCACAACATGTTTACAGGAACATTTGGGAGTTGTATTTGGAGTATATTTCCTGACTGTAGTGAACTAGGCTATGTCTGCCCCACTTCCAGTAATGAAGCTAAGCTAGGCTAACGGTCCAGGCGTTCCCTAAGCCCAATGCATGCAGAGAGACGAAAAAGGTATGTATCTTCTTGTCCAACTCCAGGGAAGATGTTGGAGTTTTCCTTTAAGATGCCTCGGCGGCGCATAGAACAAGTGGGCCCAATGTCTATCACTGTCTGTCTGTCTCTGTTTGTTTCTCTCCGTCGGTCAACAAGTTTTTAGCTAATTAACATTTTCAACGTGCTTTCACTGAAAGAGCCTGTTTTTTAGAGCGAGTGCCTTGTTTGAAAGTTTACCTCCATCCAGTTCCATGAAAATCTTTTGGACTACCTCAAAGGTGTAGCGGAGCTGCGAAGGGTAGCTGAGGTTTAAGGCATACATCAGTCCGAACAGCATTGCAACAGCTAATGCGCCATTATCCAGACCTTCCAATATCTTGGTGCCTTCGAGGATAATTCCTATGTTCTCTGGTTTGTCACTTGAAGCATGATCTTTAAGAACATAAATCCCCACAGTGGTGTCTTCGATGGCCTTGTTGATGATGTCTTCATCCATACCCTGTAGAAAACAGACAAAGGTTAAACAAGGGCTAACACCTTATATTGATTGAAAACCTTTATTTATCCCTGAGGGGAGATTCAGATGTCCATTACAGCATAACAGCAATTTAAAAACAGTAAAAACAGTTAATACATAACATACACTTATTAGTATGTGTTAAAAACAAGATGGACAAATACATAGGGATAAAAAGAGCTAAAATAGGGCTGAAATAGAGCTATAAGTGGTGAAAAGAAAAATAAACAAGTCCAATCATGATGTTAAATAATTAAATTAATTGGTTACAGTCCACAACCCAGCTCCTCCAGTCCACAGCAGTTAGCCCGTCCTGGCCCTGCCTGGTTGTGGAGCCTGATTTCCACCGGCACAGAGGACTGCCCGAAGCGCTTTGTGGTATGTCGGGGGGGGGGGATAATTCTGTTAAATATGTCTCAGCCCAGACAGTGGCATCAATATAAACATAAAAGTGAAGATACTTTCTGTTACAATTAGTCATGGGTCAGACCTTACTCTGCATGGACTACAAGGCCAAATGAGAAAAGAAATAAGCACTGATTCATGTAGGCCTACATACCACATATTCTCGCACAAGGCTTTCTGGATCTTCACCCATGTAGCTACACAGTCCCTTCAGGATACACTCTTGTCCAGCATCCACGTCATCACACTGAAAGGAACATTTCTTGATTAGTGTCTTAATTCAGCCATTGTGCTTTATTTTAAAGTCAACTACTGGTTCAAACTGTTATATGACTACATATTTCTCTGAGAATATAACAGTAGGATTCCTACGATGGCACAAGCCTTGCTGTGAGTAGTGTTGCACGGTATACCAGTATTGAAAAATTAACGCGGCACTAGAGGTTTGAAAGCGATACTATACCTCATTTTAGAGGAAAGGTTCAAACTGAGACAAAAAGATGCAAATAGTGAAAGGAAAAAGATGAAAAATAAAGCACTCATGGCCTCCTGTACAATTTGATTGCCCTCTTTACCAATCATTTGTGGTAACTAAAAAATTCATTTCCATAGCCTTTCCTCCAATAAAAAAAATCTTAATTCCCCCAAAACAGCCATAATTCAAAACTTTGTAGGTTTTTCATGACAGTGGGACCAGTTAGCACTTACGTCAGCCATTTGTGCCATTTGCCTTTTGAGCTTTTCCCCTAGCTGTCCTCCCCTCTTTTGGAACAGCTTCGTCAGGTTGTCAGAGTGGAGATCAAGCTGAGACAGGAACTTGGACTGAAGTGGCATGGTGGTGATTCTCTTGAATTCAGCATTGATCTGAAGACAGGTAAAAAGAACAGGAATCAGAATAAAATGGTTAGAGGGTAGAAAGCCACTGTTATATATACAGCCGATCAGGAAGGGGAGATATAGCACAACGAAATATAAAATCATATTAGCAGTTTTTTTTTTTTTAAGATTTTTTTTTGGCGTTTTATCGCTTTATTTCTACTGGGCAGTCCAGTAGGGAGAGACAGAGGAGGAATGGGAGACAGAGTGGGGGGACGACATTCGGGAAATAACGACGGGTTTGGGAATCGAATCCGGGTCGCCCGTGTCGCGGCTGAGCGCGCTATGTGGTTCGCCACTGGGGCGCCCCATATTAGCAGTTTGAAAATGGACCCAACACTTCCCTTGTAACGTTATCAACAGCAAATCCAAGATGAGATAAGCCATACCTCACTGACTTCAAAGAGAGCTGGCCACCTTGCCATGAAAGGCTCCACCATTGGTGCATCACGGACGACTTCAAGTCTTCTATGTGCGAAAGTCTTCTCCATCTTCAGTTTCACAACATCTCTGTTGTTCCTCTTCTTCACATCCAAGAGTAGATCTTTCTGCATGGCCTCCAGACTTTCCTCCGTTTCTGCTGATGGGTATGGTGGGCAGAAGTTAACCTCTGCTCTCTTGGCCTTTTTGACACCAAAGGCTGCACGCTTTCCTGTTGGTTTGTTTCTTAAAGAGTTCACCGTCACCTCTGGGCAGCCCAGATGTCTCAGCTCTCTGCGGTAGTTACCCAATTTATATTTTAAACTCATCTTCCATGCGCCATATCCAGTGCTGGACCCCTTCTCAGTTAAACATGGATGTGCCTTGATAAGACTCTGGGCTGTTTGTTCCATCTCCGTATCACTGACATAGACTTTATACAGAACAATTTCCTGCACTAAACCATCAAGGATGGCTGACTTCAACTTGGGATCAGGGGTAAGTACAGTGCCATTTTGACTATAAGCTAAATTTGCCTGCTCAAGTTTTATTTCAGCATCATAGGGGAACTTAGGCATGTGGGAAACAGCAGGCCAAGAGGACCGTGAGCTCCTAAACTCAATTGATGGCAGTACATCTGGATCCACAGATTCAGGCACTTGAGAAGAAGTAGGCCAAGAGGACGTTGTAGACTCACTCGATGACAGTATATCTGTATCCATAGATCCATCCGACGAGAGCAGAGAAGTATTTCCAGAGAAAGGATCGAGAGCTTGGGGGTTTAGGACTGGATAGAGAACAACGGGCCTTGACATATCCAAAACTTTAAGAGTACCTTTGTCTTCTAGTCATGAAATGGAGGTAAGGTTAAGGAAATCATTTCCAAACAAGGAGTCCTTAAATTGAAGTCTGAAGCTGCCCTGAAGGCCACACTGTTTCATCACTTCAATAAGAAGGCCATCAACGGATGCAGGGAATCCATGGGAGAGAGTCAATCTCTGAGAGCTGCCATCAGTCAAGATGATCTTAAGGATCACAGGAGTCGCCATCTTCAAAGTATTTTACTCTGTAGAGACACAAAAAAAGTTATTAGACATCAGACATCCATACATTTCAGATTTCAAATTAAGTGGTAAAAGCCTACCTTTCAAGTATTGAGTACAGTAAGTTTGTGAATGGAAACCAGACCTCTCTCTACTAACGTGAGACTACCTTTTCCCCAATAACCCCCATTCCCCCCTGATAGCACACCTTTTATGACAGACAAACAGTGACAGACCATGACAGTAACAGACAGTGAGTGAGTGACAAACAGACAGAGATAGACCGTGACAGAGAGTGAGTGACAGTGACAGAGAGTGAGTGACAGACAGACAGACAGTGACGGTGACAGACAGTGATGGTGACAGACAGACAGACCTTTTATTTCAATATGCCTTTTCAATGTCACCATGCGGGCTGATCCAATCTTGTAGTCAACCAGTGGATAAGTATCCAGGAGTTCACAGAGTGCCACAAAAGTGAATGTTCTTGTGGGTGCTGGGCTGAGTTTGAAGGCTCTATAATGCTCTCTGTACCAACCACAAAGCCCTTGGACAATGTAGAATACACTCTCTTGTAAAATGCAGATTTGATCAATTTCACTAAATTCAGGCAATCCCCCTTCTGCTCTGTGGGCCACTATCATTCCCTTCCTATAGGTTATGCCATTGGTTGTCACACACTGTGCAAGTTGAACCTCAGTCGTGTCAGAGAACTTTTGCCTGATGACTTGTGCTATTTCCTCTTTGAGTAAGTCTACTGGTAGAGTGGATACAGCTGAGACCTCTAGCTTAGGCTTGCTCAGACATGGAGAGCTCAGATGGTAAGCGATCATCATCTGATGCTTTGAGGCTAAAGAGAGGGGCACATTCTTGAAGCAGCTTGTGTGTCTGATAACCTGTTTAAAAAAGCTATGCTTAGCCTCAAATCGCATTGTCCACTGTCCGACAAGTGGACCAAACAGCCTAAACATCTGGGGGTAGTGCTCCAGATAATGGTGTTTTGGTAGCAGCCTGATGGCAGGGAACAACTCCTGGTATCTCTGCCTGTGCTCTAGGATTTTACTTTCTAAAAAAGCCAGCGAGTCATCACTATGTACAGGGGCAACTACAAGCTCAGTGATGTCCTTCAGATCCATAAGAACAAGCCATGCAGGCTCATCTTCAGGTACAAGTGAACCAACCAAAAAAGGTAAGAACCGGAGCAAACTCCAATTTTCATGAGCGTTTCCTCCCACTTTTTTTCTGCTGGAGAAACTTTGTGACACTACATGAGGTTTGTTTGTCCTGTCGGCCCATTTGTAGGGAAACTTCAGAATGGCGCTGTTCAGATCAGCCAATGTGAAAAGCTTTCTGGATATAAGCACTCTTAAGCAATGAGCTAGTTCTGCAGGGATTATACCCTCCAAAAGGTCATGGGCAAGATCAGGTGGATAGCCAAAGATGACGTGAAAATGAGAGACATTATTTGTGAAGACGCATTCCCTTTTCACTCCACAACAAAATGTCCCTGTATCTTGGGCTTGTTTGACATGGGCCTGATGGAGCACCTTGGTTCTCAGACTGAAAGCACCAGATGCAACAGAATGTTGCTGAATATCACTGCTCTTTCCTGTGCAAAATCTGCAGTAGTATTCCCCTGAAAAACTCTCCAAAAATCCAGCGACACTGTGTAGTGGTTGTCAGCCACTACACTGAATATTGTACCTTTAACTGACTCACCCAACAGCGGGACATAAACACCCAGCTCCTTTTCAGATCTTGTAGAAGCGGTTCAAAGATTTTTGCATAACCATAGATTTTAACATCATCGGTTTTGCACAAAACTGACAAGTAGATCGATGTTAATGAGGAATGAGAACCCGGAGGCAAGTTAGCCAACACCCAATAAACAGCACAAAGCTTATGCTTCTTTCGCGAGGTGCCAAGGGGGTTACAGGTTTCAAAGTCATCCACATACAAATTTAGGATGATAGTTGGCTTTTCTCCAGCGAGGAAACTATTACCCTTAAATAGGGAACCATCTCTTGAGGACTTGTACTGATATGTGCCTTCCTGTCTTTGATGGCACTCAACAACGTTATCAATGATATCCCTTTGACCCAACAGTTGCTGCAGGGACTTCAATAATGGGACATATTGGAAACTGCGCTTGTTTTTACGATCTAGAATGTATTCCACTGGCTCTACAACACTGAAGTTCTCCTTGTAATACTGCTTACGCAGATGTGCTGTACTTAGGGGGGCACCTTTTTCTATGGACCTTTGCACAGGATTACCAGAATAAATTGCGTTAACAGTTTCTCTAATTGTACATTCATCAACAGTGAGGTTTTTCTGATGAAAGATGTCACTCACAATGTCACAAGATAATGGAACAGGTGCTGAAGAAATCAAATGATGGAGTTCCCCTAAAAACACATCAAGAGCAGTGCTTGGTACATGGACCAAATGCTCCAACTTCAGCAAAGCAGCTGCAAATCCTTGCTCTATGACCTCCTGCAAGTCCTCAGTATGAGAATGACTACTTGAAGGAATGGCAGTATCTGACTGCTCTACACACTCCTGACTATTTGCCTCCAATTCATTCAGAGATGCTATCGTAGTTACAATCACTCCAGGTTTAAAATCAACCAATGTGTGATGGCAGTGTTTTCTGTTTTTGTGTGACTTAAATGTGCCAGAAATGTTTGTTTTAAAGTCACAGCCTAAAAACATACAATCAACCGTCTCACTTCTTTTGAGATGTGCATTTATATGACAAAAATAATCCTTCTCTGATGCTAAATCCCTGCAAGCACAAAGGGTTTTATTGTGGTGGACAATAAGGGCATTCCACGTCTTAAATGTACATGGGCAGTGCAGGTACGTACATGGAAATGGATAACTACTTCCAAATCGTGGATGCCTTAACCTGTAGTGATGCAAAAGCTTGAACCTACTTGATACAGTTTCTGTGCACCCCTTACATCTCCACATTCCCAGCACCTAACCCTGTAACATAAATCAAGACCATCATTAGTTACATTATTAAAGCTCTGATCACTAGGCCTAATTATAATAAAAAGGTCTACTGCACTAACAATTCAAAACATTATGGAAATGTACTAGTGCTATCAATTCATAAATAATGGATATATCTTTAAATACAAGGACAAACACTAACCAGCTAAATGTGTTTTAATGTGTTATGATGCTGTTAAAGAATGCCTTAATAGTGATGCAAAAGCTTGGGACCTACTTGATAATTTCTGTTACATTCCCAGCACCTGTAACATAAATCAAGAATATCATCACACCTCTTTTCCTTCTTCCTCTCTCCCAGAAGCAGTCGCATTTTTATCTCCTCTCCCACCCTCCAGAGAACACCTCAAGCCCTCTCTCTTATCCGCTTGGAGACGTCCGTACCAGC
Organism: Notolepis coatsorum; assembly: GCF_963971535.1. Lineage (NCBI taxonomy): Eukaryota > Metazoa > Chordata > Actinopteri > Aulopiformes > Paralepididae > Notolepis > Notolepis coatsorum. Next base: position 1,907,745 of record NC_140172.1, read on the forward strand.
CCTACAGCTCCTTTCCCTAGAGCCTGGATCTGCCCTCGCTGGAGACGCTCTGACGTTTTTGACCTTTTTCTTCTTTTTCTTTTTACAGCAGAATCCTCAACTCGACTCGACTTTTGACCGTAATATGGATCTAATAAGCTGGGCTTTTACAGCGATTGATCGCATATTCTCGACAAGGAGGCAGAATGCGGATGACCCATTATGCCCTCTTGGGAGCTATCAGGCGGGATACACCATAAATTCATACGGGACCTGGCTCGCGATATGCTTTTTCCCGTTGAAGATAAACGACGTTGAGGACGTATATCTTCTAATTGTCATGCTGGTCGGCTTGGGCTCCGTCAGCTGTTGGATCTGGTACTGTCTGAATCTAATTCGGAAGAAGTTGATTCCCCTGGCCAGGGATATGGCCGGGATCAAGGACAACCAAATGGAACTGTTTAAAAGGATAGCTGACCTCAGTACCCTGCGCGGTGATGAACAACTGAGCTCCAAGACCATGTTGGAACGGGGCGAAATCTACCATGTAGACGAACAATCGGGCTTGAAGAAAATTCTTGAAAGACTTGCTTCTAACCATGCAGAGGAACTGTCGCGGTCTCAGGCCATTCTGGACATCACGTCGGAAATTAGGGACGTGAAAATGAAGATGCCACCGTACCGTGCTAATAGGGGGTACGATGATGGTGACGATGATTAAACTAAATTGACCAAATTCTGACCATATGCGGCAATCTGCCTCGAGCTGCATGTATCACCCCCCCCCCCCCCCCTCCCTTATCCCTTTCTGCTGTGGAACCAGACCAAGGCCGAGGTCAGCGTGGGGGAGCGACTCCGGTGAGGTGATTCTGGGAAAGAAGGAGACGAGCTGTGCTGTCTGGAGGCGATAAGATTGATGAGGCCCCCCTCCCCCCTCCCTCCACCCCCCCTTCTCTATCCACCCCTGTCTTCGTGAGTAACTGGCGCCTATGCCTATTGGACGGCCTGCCTCTGATGCGCGTTGGTGGGGGCCCTTAGGCTGCTTCATTACCAAATTCCTGTCCCCCAGTCTCCCACGTCCCCCCCCTCCCTTCATCCCGCCCCCCCTCCCGTCACCAGGCGCGATCCATCTTGTTTACTACTCGGTGTTTGAATGCTGCCGACTATCGCGCATACGGTGTCTCAGGCCTCCTGTAAGATGACATGTGTCAACAAATGTACATGTCTGTTGAATTTATGCTGTGCCATTGTTACTGTAAAAATGTAATGATTGTGATGTTGTTATTATTAATGAGACGTTGAGCTGTATGTGTGTGTCACGAATTTCCCCAAGGGGATTAATAAAGAAATATCTTATCTTATCTTATTAGTTACATTATTAAAGCTCTGATCTCTAGGCCTAATTATAATAAAAAGGTCTACTGCACTAACAATTCAAAACATTATGGAAATGTACTAGTGCTATCAATTCATAAATAATGGATATATCTTTAAATACAAGGACAAACACTAACCAGCTATATGTGTTTTAATGTGTTATGATGCTGTTAAAGAATGCCTTAATAGTGATGCAAAAGCTTGGGACCTACTTGATAATTTCTGTTACATTCCCAGCACCTGTAACATAAATCAAGACCATCATTAGTTACATTATTAAAGCTCTGATCTCTAGGCCTAATTATAATAAAAATGTCTACTGCACTAACAATTCAAAACATTATGGAAATGTACTAGTGCTATCAATTCATAAATAATGGATATATCTTTAAATACAAGGACAAACACTAACCAGCTAAATGTGTTTTAATGTGTTATGATGCTGTTAAAGAATGCCTTAATAGTGATGCAAAAGCTTGGGACCTACTTGATAATTTCTGTTACATTCCCAGCACCTGTAACATAAATCAAGACCATCATTAGTTACATTATTAAAGCTCTGATCTCTAGGCCTAATTATAATAAAAAGGTCTACTGCACTAATAATTCAAAACATTATGGAAATGTACTAGTGCTATCAATTCATAAATAATGGATATATCTTTAAATACAAGGACAAACACTAACCAGCTAAATGTGTTTGAATGTGTTATGATGCTGTTAAAGAATGCCTTAATAGTGATGCAAAAGCTTGGGACCTACTTGATAATTTCTGTTACATTCCCAGCACCTGTAACATAAATCAAGACCATCATTAGTTACATTATTAAAGCTCTGATCTCTAGGCCTAATTATAATAAAAAGGTCTACTGCACTAATAATTCAAAACATTATGGAAATGTACTAGTGCTATCAATTCATAAATAATGGATATATCTTTAAATACAAGGACAAACACTAACCAGCTAAATGTGTTTTAATGTGTTATGATGCTGTTAAAGAATGCCTTAATAGTGATGCAAAAGCTTGGGACCTACTTGATAATTTCTGTTACATTCCCAGCACCTGTAACATAAATCAAGACCATCATTAGTTACATTATTAAAGCTCTGATCTCTAGGCCTAATTATAATAAAAAGGTCTACTGCACTAACAATTCAAAACATTATGGAAATGTACTAGTGCTATCAATTCATAAATAATGGATATATCTTTAAATACAAGGACAAACACTAACCAGCTAAATGTGTTTTAATGTGTTATGATGCTGTTAAAGAATGCCTTAATAGTGATGCAAAAGCTTGGGACCTACTTGATCATTTCTGTTACATTCCCAGCACCTGTAACATAAATCAAGACCATCATTAGTTACATTATTAAAGCTCTGATCTCTAGGCCTAATTATAATAAAAAGGTCTACTGCACTAACAATTCAAAACATTATGGAAATGTACTAGTGCTATCAATTCATAAATAATGGATATATCTTTAAATACAAGGACAAACACTAACCAGATAAATGTGTTTTATTGTGTTATGATGCTGTTAAAGAATGCCTTAATAGTGATGCAAAAGCTTGGGACCTACTTGATAATTTATGTTACATTCCCAGCACCTGTAACATAAATCAAGACCATCATTAGTTACATTATTAAAGCTCTGATCTCTAGGCCTAATTATAATAAAAAGGTCTACTGCACTAACAATTCAAAACATTATGGAAATGTACTAGTGCTATCAATTCATAATTAATGGATATAACTTTAAATACAAGGAGACAATTTGACCGTAGACACCATGAACCTGAAACAAACAATACTTTCACTGATCACTGCAGTGTTGAGCTTATTTCTATTCATCAATAGGACTTCATTTAGCTAGCTAGTAGTTAGACAATATAACACAGTGAGCTAGCTAGCTAGCTAGCTAGCTAAGTAACGTTAGGGCCCAGTCACACATTCACAAAATTATTGTGACCGGGCCCCTAATTAACCATAGCTAACGTTAGCTAGCTACCCAGCTATAAGCATACCTTAGAGGCACTAACTAACGTTAGCTAGCCTGTCTATAGCTAACGTTAGCTAGCTACCCAGCTATAAGCATACCTTAGAGGCACTAACTAACGTTAGCTAGCTTGTCTATAGCTAACGTTAGCTAGCTACCCAGCTATAAGCATACCTTAGAGTCACTAACTAACGTTAGCTAGCTTGTCTATAGCTAACGTTAGCTAGCTTGTCTATTGTAGCTAACACAAGCTGTACGTTAGACAATATAACACAGTGAGCTAGCTAGATGTGACCGGGCCCTAATTAACCATAGCTAACGTTAGCTAGCTTGTCTATAGCTAACGTTAGCTAGCTACCCAGCTATAAGCATACCTTAGAGTCACTAACTAACGTTAGCTAACTTGTCTATAGCTAACGTTAGCTAGCTTGTCTATTGTAGCTAACACAAGCTGTACGTTAGACAATATAACACAGTGAGCTAGCTAGCTAGCTAAGTAACGTTAGGGCCCAGGCAGTCACACATTCACAAAATTATTGCGGGAGAAAATGCGCCTCCCATTCTATTTTTCGCACATGTGTGACCGGGCCCTAATTAACCATAGCTAACGTTAGCTAGCTTGTCTATAGCTAATGTTAGCTAGCTACCCAGCTATAAGCATACCTTAGAGGCACTAACTAACGTTAGCTAGCTTGTCTATAGCTAACGTTAGCTAGCTACCCAGCTATAAGCATACCTTAGAGTCACTAACTAACGTTAGCTAGCTTGTCTATAGCTAACGTTAGCTAGCTTGTCTATTGTAGCTAACACAAGCTGTACGTTAGACAATATAACACAGTGAGCTAGCTAGATGTGACCGGGCCCTAATTAACCATAGCTAACGTTAGCTAGCTTGTCTATAGCTAACGTTAGCTAGCTACCCAGCTATAAGCATACCTTAGAGTCACTAACTAACGTTAGCTAACTTGTCTATAGCTAACATTAGCTAGCTTGTCTATTGTAGCTAACACAAGCTGTACGTTAGACAATATAACACAGTGAGCTAGCTAGCTAGCTAAGTAACGTTAGGGCCCAGGCAGTCACACATTCACAAAATTATTGCGGGAGAAAATGCGCCTCCCATTCTATTTTTCGCACATGTGTGACCGGGCCCTAATTAACCATAGCTAACGTTAGCTAGCTTGTCTATAGCTAACGTTAGCTAGCTACCCAGCTATAAGCATACCTTAGACGCACTAACTAACGTTAGCTAGCTTGTCTATAGCTAACGTTAGCTAGCTACCCAGCTATAATCATACCTCAGAGCAGTGTTTCTCAAAGTGGGGGGCGCAGAGGCATGACAGGGGGGCCTTGAGATTTATTTAAAAAAAAAAGAAAAAAATTGGATTACATTTTTTTTTGGATTACAGAAAATTATCACTAAAGTGCTATCTCTTGCAGCTGCACTGTTCTCCATGAAAATACCATTTCTCAAAATCTGAAAATCATTATTTAATAAAACACAGAAAAGGATCACCAAGTTACTCTGGATAAAAAAAACCTTTACAGACAACATTGAGACAACGCTTCCTGACACATCTCCATCCAAACTCTTGGAAGAACTCTTTGAAATCTCATCTGATACCACCTAGAGAGCTAGTTTCAGAGTGTGGTTCTGAGTACCAAGTATCTCATCTCATGGCCCACCAAGTATCTCATGATGCAGCAGTTAAGGTGTTGATACCATTCAGCACCACATACAGTATCTGTGTGAAGCTGGCTTTTCATCCATGACAGCTCTGAAAACAAAATATAGGGCCAATTTGAAAGGTCACGATATTGGTGTTATTTCAATAAATTTAAACATGGCCCATTTCATGACTATTTTGTTGACTTTTCATGACTTGACACTGCTTAACTAGCTATGACCAAATAACTTGTAGCTCCAATGCTTAACTAGCTCTGACCAAATGACTTGTAGCCCCAATGCTTAACTAACTCTGACCAAATGACTTGTAGCTCCAATGCTTAACTAGCTCTGACCAAATGACTTGTAGCCCCAATGCTTAACTAACTCTGACCAAATGACTTGTAGCTCCAATGCTTAACTAGCTCTGACCAAATGACTTGTAGCCCCAACGCTTAACTAGCTCTGACCAAATGACTTGTAGCCCCAACGCCTAACTAGCTCTGACCAAATGACTTGTAGCCCCAACGCCTAACTAGCTGTGCCCATTTCATGACTATTTTGTTGGGGCGAGGCGGGGGGGGGGGGGGGGCAAAATATTTTGGTCCGCCAAAGGGGGGCCTGACAGAAAAAGTTTGAGAAGCACTGCCTTAGAGGCACTAACTAACGTTAGCTAGCTTGTCTAAAGCTAACGTTAGCTAGCTCGTCTATTGTAGCTAACGTTAGCTAGCTTGTCTATTGTAGCTAACGCAAGCTGTCCAAACATGTTATGCTGTGTAGCTAGCCAGTGGCTAACCCAACGCTTGTCTGATAGACAGACTAATAGAGGAAATGTCGCCCAGTGCCCACTTGAACACCAACATAAATCAATTTGATGAACTTACTTTCAATTCGGGAGTTTTTTCTCAAAAGACGAATTTTCAGTTCTTCTCAAGAGTCCATCACACTTTCTGGCGGTCGAATACTATTTCCGGTATACTATTTCCGGTTGGTGACTCTACTCAATTTAACTGAGTTGTCAGTTTTCAATCAACGTGAGAGAAACCAGTAAATTCAACATTCTCCATAAACAACGGATGTTTACTTGATTAAAACATGATCACAAAAGGATTATAAATGAATTAGTTGAATGCACTAACTGTATTCGTGTAAATTCAAAGACCTGCTCTTTCCCATTTTTTCAGTGTAGCAGCCAACCTGTGTTCAATCATTCTGTACGATTCTACAAACAAATTGAGCTGCTGAGACATTGAGAAGTCCACCTCCATGTCAGCAATGATCAGTGTGTTTAGTAGACTGTAGGTCTATTCTGTGATCAATGATCAGTGTGTTTAGTAGACTGTAGGTCTATTCTGTGATCAATGATCAGTGTGTTTAGTAGACTGTAGGTCTATTCTGTGATCAATGATCAGTGTGTTTAGTAGACTGTAGGTCTATTCTGTGATCAATGATCAGTGTGTTTAGTAGACTGTAGGTCTATTCTGTGATCAATGATCAGTGTGTTTAGTAGACTGTAGGTCTATTCTGTGATCAGTGTGTATAGTAGACTGTAGGTCTATTCTGTGTGTACAGTAGAGTCACTGTAGGTCTATTCTGTGATCAGTGTGTATAGTAGACTGTAGGTCTATTCTGTGTGTACAGTAGACTGTAGGTCTATTCTGTGTGTACAGTAGACTGTAGGTCTATTCTGTGTGTACAGTAGACTGTAGGTCTATTCTGTGTGTATAGTAGACTGTAGGTCTATTCTGTGTGTATAGTAGACTGTAGGTCTATTCTGTGTGTACAGTAGACTGTAGGTCTATTCTGTGTGTACAGTAGACTGTAGGTCTATTCTGTGTGTACAGTAGACTGTAGGTCTATTCTGTGCACAGTTCAATACAGAGTAGTAGTACAGAGTACAGACAATCTGAGAAATTAGCCTCCAGTGTTGGGTGACGCTGAGCGTTATATAGAGCCATATGAAATCAGTTTAATTTGTTTCCAAATTCCATTAGATTTGTTCAGTTTTTTCCATTTTAATATTTCAAAATTCTGTATTTTGCTTTTTACGCTCATTTTACCATCAGAAACAGTGTCTAATAAGTGGGAATGAATAAATGTCCACAATTTAATGAGATATAACAGTCCATTTTAATGTTTTTAAGTGCTGCAACTCAGAAATACAGGTCAATTTTAAAGTGCTTATAAGCTTCTTCTCATTGCTTCAAGTAAAGAAAAAACAACTGTAAACAAAACATTCCCTTCTGAGTTTTTAACACATTTTAAGCAAACTTTTCACGCTATGCTTCAAGTAAAAAAGAAATAACTGTAAACAAAACGCTCTACTTTTTTTGCACTGGATTATGACACTATGAAGCGGGTAATACCACTGATTGTTAGCTCTTGAGTCGATCCTTTTGCCTGTTTTTTGATGCACACACTTGTAAGCCTTTTCCTTTGATGCCTCTAACTCATGGAATGTCCTTCAACTCTCTCTGAAATTGGAGGTTCTCCCTTGGAATGTTTAAACGTATCGTTTCAGACCATTGTGTCTGACTACCTGTAACAGTTTGAGCTGATCTTTTAAAATGTGTTTATACTGGTGTTTAAATTTCTGTGAATATTGTTTGTATTATGTACTGTTTACATTTTGTACAATCGTCGTTTCTGTAAATGAGGGAAACCTCAGATGCTTACGATTTTAAATAAAGGTTGAAATGAAAAAATGAAAAAAGGTAAGCTAATCGATTGTCATTGAGCGCCAGGCGACGTCTGTCGCCCGCCGTGTGCAGACCACTTAAGTGTTACCTGTCTCCCCTGCTGGGCCCGCTCCTCCAGCTCAGCCTGCAGGCCACAGTTCTTCTGCTGCAGCCAGGCCATCTCCTCCAGGAGCCCACAGACCTGCTCCAGATAGCTGAGGCCTGGACTGAGCTGCTGCACCCACTCCTCTCCACGCTGACCCTGAACAAGGAACACACACCGGGACATTTACATCATCTCCTCCTATACTGTACATTCTGTGTGTGAGCAATACCATGATCTCCTCCTATACTGTACATTCTGTGTGTGAGCAATACCATGATCTCCTCCTATACTGTACATTCTGTGTGTGAGCAATACCATGATCTCCTCCTATACTGTACATTCTGTGTGTGAGCAATACCATGATCTCCTCCTATACTGTACATTCTGTGTGTGAGCAATACCATGATCTCCTCCTATACTGTACATTCTGTGTGTGAGCAATACCATGATCTCCTCCTATACTGTACATTCTGTGTGTGAGCAATACCATGATCTCCTCCTATACTGTACATTCTGTGTGTGAGCAATACCATGATCTCCTCCTATACTGTACATTCTGTGTGTGAGCAATACCATGATCTCCTCCTATACTGTACATTCTGTGTGTGAGCAATACCATGATCTCCTCCTATACTGTACATTCTGTGTGTGAGCAATACCATGATCTCCTCCTATACTGTACATTCTGTGTGTGAGCAATACCATGATCTCCTCCTATACTGTACATTCTGTGTGTGAGCAATACTTTGAAACCGGGCTGATGATGATGTTAATGTTTTCACCATCTCACACTGACAGAGGTTCTGTAAACAATTAATCCCAAAAATACCAAGGCGATGTCATACTGTACAAAAAAACCTATTGTGGTAGTTTGAGGGTAATTTCAGTTTTACCATGGTATTAATAATGTACTACTAGTCCATACCCAGGCCTGGTCTGCAAGATACACTACACCACTAAGATACCCATGTACCTGTCGAAATACTTCCCAAAGGTCAGTGAATACCACGACCACACAGACCAGGCTGCAAAAACAAATTAGTGGGGGGGGGGGGCATAAAATGTTCTCGGGGGGGCACAATGGTTTTTCAACACAGGTTTTCTTTTATACGTTTCAGCTGGGACAGCGGCGCTGTGGCTTGCTTGGCGCTGCCCACGGTGCTGAACTAAACAGCAGAGAGGCAATTGAAAAATCTAATTTCTCTCTATCTTAAGAACTTTCACTTATACAAAAACAGACTGAACGGATATATATAACAGACCTGCTGGGGCAGCGGACTGAGAGCAGGGGTCACAAACAGGCTGGATAAGATGGTCAAGAAAGCCAGTAGCGTGGTTGGGGTGGAGTTGGACTCTAGCGAGGGTGGCGGAGAGGAGGAACCTTGCTAAGCTCCAGGCCATCAGGGAAAACCCCTCCCACCCACTATACACAGACTTGGCTGACAGGAGGAGCATGTTATAGGCTCACACTACCTAAATGCAGCACTGAACGGCACAGGAAGTCCTTCATTCCGACTATACAATGCATCACTGTGCCTCACTGCATCACTGAGCACAGAGTGACAACTACCATCTTCCTGGACTCTTACTTTTTAAACAGCACTGTGCATTATTACACCTACTGTAGACTTCAGTATATTTTTACTGTATTTATTTACTGTATCTTTTATTCTATTTTTATTCTATTTCATTTTATTCTATTCTTAGGCCATTTGTTTTGTTATTCTTATTTGTGACTTGTTCTGTCTAAATGTTTAATGTTGAGTGATTTGCAGTGTCAAATTTCCCTCAGGATAATACATTTCTATTCTATTCTATTCTATATCTTTGAAAAGTCCCCATTTATTCAACACTTCTGAATTCACTGACAAACTGAACTGAACTGACAAAAATAAGGTGCATAAAAAAGCAAACAAAATTCCTCCACAGGCTACTCACCATCATAAGTAGAGCGGCAAGCAGCGTTTGGGGACAGAGTGAAATCTTCTTAAAACACTGCCCCTCCACTCATTCCTGAACTTTTTTGTTAAGTCCTTCTCAAATGCCAACTGAATTAAATTGGCCTTAGTTGCGTCGATGAAGCATACTAAGGCGATGTTCTGTAAAGACGTTCTTGAGGGTAGAAAACGAATTCTCACAGAGTGCCGTGCTAGCTTCAGTAGTGTTGTTGACATCAGTGCCCACTAGGGCTGTCCCCGACTAAGGATTTGGATAGTTGACTTTGATTGACAAAAAAGATTTTTTTTTTTTCTTTTTTTTACCAGGGTGGGCACAACTGACTCAGTGGGCGGGCCCGGCCCCCTAATGCCCGCCCATGGCGCCGGGACTGCGACCACAACACCAGAGGGAGCTCCACAAATCACGTTCAACCCAGATTCGGCTCAAACAAGAGACTAAACACGTGCCACAATCATTGTGGAACGCCCTACCCACAGCCGTAAAATAATATGCATCCCTACCCTCCTTCAAAACCACTCTCAAAGAGCACCTACGGGAGACTGGAATTCGAAACTGGCCACGGTAAATGTCCAACCCCCCCCCCCCACCTAACCCCCTCCAATGTACAGTTTCTTCCCCTACGAATGTATATATTTTCTTTTATGATCTCTTTCTCTTAAACAGTACTGTATATTGTGTATATGTCTTGTATGTCATAAATGTCATGATGAATTGAAAATGGGGAACCCTGATGTAAAAAAGAGGAAAGTATTTTTCTGGTCTGCATCCCCTTAATTGTGTGTATTGAGCCGTACTGTATTGTACCCATTCTGCAATCTGTTAATAACATTTTTAATCAATCAATCAAACTCTGATCTACTTATACCAGTTATTCATATCCTGCTAAACCAAGGTTGTGGTTTTTGTCAAATGCGAGCTGTTCTCAGAATGCATTTCAAACAACAGTTTATCCAAACATATCTGATAGTAATATCTCCATCTGTTATTATTAATATAACTTCTTAGAAGTACAACCCTGTGGTGAGACTGGGTTTCATCTGCATTTGAAATATGTCTCTACTGAGCATTCAAATGAACATCCGACTGCAAGCTAGCCTAGTTTAGTACAAATTAATGGAAGCAGCTTTCTACTGAATGCATATAAGAAACTGGTGTCTATCTTCTTGCCTAACTCTGGAGAAGACGGTAACCGCATTTCCCACAATGTTGGCATGTTCCTTTAACCCTTTCACTGCCGGAGCCGGTTCCGGGTCGAGGATGGAGTAGTCGCTCATGGCCAAGATGTGACTCCCGTATTTTTATATTTAGTCCTAAAAGCCTCTTTTTATATTTTCAACTCGGTTAAACCTTTTTGTATATACCCCTTTATGTTTCTACCTATTTATTTTGGCTGCAAGAACCACAATGGCAACGAGACAACTGAGAAATTAATCCAAGAAGGACGACGCTCCCGCTGATATGACCGCCATTGCTGGGCTAATTGAAGAGCTAAGGCAATCCCTAACCAACGAAATCAGAGCGTCCGCTGCCTCGCTCGAATCCAAACTCGACAGCCTCTGGACGTCGGTTAACGACCATGCCGAGCGTCTGACCTCCGTGGAAGACGGCTTGAATACTTGGACTGGCAGGGTGGACGAGCTAGAGGCCAGGTGTACGGCGCTAGAAGAGAGCAATGACAAGCTAAAGGCTAAGCTAACTAACGTCGAGTCCCGGAGTCGCCGGTCTAATATTCGCATATTGGGACTGGATGAGTCCGTTCATAGCGACCGGCCCAGCGACTTTTTTGCGGAGGTACTGGTTGAAATTCTGGGGAAGGAGGTCCTCCCTACGCCACCCGAGCTGGACCGGTGTCACAGGGCCCTTACTGCCAAGCCAGCACCCGGTTCCAGGCCTAGATCGGTTATTGCTCGCCTACATCACTATCGAATAAAAGAGAGGATTATCTGGGAGGCAAGGAAGAGGAGGGGAATGCTGGAATACAGAGGGAAACCAGTCCTAATCTTTGAAGATTACTGTCCTGAAGTCGTGGAGCAGCGTTCCCGCTACAAAGACGTCATGGCCCCCCTCTACAAGCAAGGACTCAAGCCGTCTCTTCAGTTCCCTGCGAGACTTATCGTCACAACCGAAGACGGCGCGAGAAAACATCTCTCATCGCCTGAGGACGCCGTGGACTTCTTGAAGACCCGGCGTAAAGGGGCCCCGATACCGGCCTCACCAGTACCAAACGCGGTAGTAGCCTGATTTTGGGCCGATAGCACTTCGCTATGGCTAACGCGCCGAGCGTCATATCACTCTATATTTCTTCGTTCTTATAAATATGGTTGACTGTGTGACGTTAGGTATCACCTGGATGCTTTATTTTTCTCGACGTCTGCCTTAAGGGGGGGTTGGCCTGGTCTGTTTTGTATAACTATTACATAATGCCACTTTATTTTTTTTTGTTTGTTTTTTACATCCACTATATGCCGGGGAGCTAAGCGCTAGCTTTGTTTAAATGACCTAGGACTTCTATGCGTGTCACTTACGCCTCGTCACGACTTGGCTTAATGCCTCCGTGATGCATTTAATTAATTTTAAAAATGTTGGTGTGTGTACATATTTTTTCGGACTGGGGTCTCATGGATCCATCAGCCACGCTCTTCCAGCTACGTTCTGCTAGCCACACACATGGCAAATGGTCACGGTTGCGGCCAGAGGCGTCATCATCTGCTGTTGACCTGCTAGGCCGCTAAAATGTCAGACGAACTTTTGCACAGCGCCCTCTCCTGACACGGCGGCCTAATTGCGCTATGATAAGGCTGTGTGAACCATAGGAAACAACGGACCTGTCAGCAGAGTATCGCCCTCTTTTGGCCTGGTGGACGTACTGCACACGTTTATCATGCATCACACAGATCACTTACCCCCCCCCCCTTTTTTTCTCTTGCTATGGTTCCTGTTCTAGGTTTCTTGTTTAAACATAGCCATGTTTTATAAGGTTTAATGTGAACTTTTCCATTTACTCTACGTTTTGAGTCTTTTTTTTCTTTTTTATGTTTGGGAGTGTGGCAAGCAGCCACTGAGAGAGTAATCTACTTATGGTAGGTTTGAGGGTTTGAGGCCCTATGGTGAGTCCCTGTGTTGGTGGGGAAAGGCCCACCGGTCCCGCACCTTTATATGTTTTTTATGTATGTTTTATGTATGGCTCAAGACACATGTCTGCTACTGAAAATATGTGTTTTATGTATGGCTCTAGGTACATATGCTTAGTGGTTAAAATAGGTGAATTTGGTGTGCCCATAGGCCTTTTTAAGTCTGCCCTGTCTACACACCCCCTAATATTCTATGGCTACGGCTAACTCTGAGAACTTTAAGCTCTGCTCCTGGAATGTTCGAGGTCTTCAGAAACTAGCGAAAAGGAAGGCGATTCTGACCTTTTTAAAGAAGGAGAATGTTTCTATTGCTTTATTACAAGAAACCCATATGGGACCCAACGACACCGCTAAACTCCAAAAGAGTTGGGTGGGACCGGTCTTTGCCACAAACTATTCTACATTTAGTAGGGGAGTGGCCATACTGATCAATAAAAATCTCCCCTTTAGACTTATAACTTCCTCTTTAGATAGCCAAGGTCGCTATGTGATTATCAAAGGGGTTCTTAAGGGTAAAGAAATGACATTTATGAATGTATACTGTCCCCCAGGCTACTCCCCTGACTTTCTATCCAAAGTATTTACTGAATTTAATGGCCTGGCCTCTGAGAATGCTTTTGTGGGCGGAAACTTTAACTGTCACCTTATACCGTCTCTTGACAAACTCCCACCCAGTTCGGCTCCCCCTCTAGGCAAGCAAAGATGCTCTCCTCCCTATGTACAGACATCGGATTCTCAGATGTCTGGAGAACCCTTTGCCCATCCGAACTGAAGTTCATCTTTTTTAGCTGCCCACATAAGAGCAACAGTAGAATAGACTATTTCTTCATCCCTTCCTCTAAGCTTTTTCTAGTATCGTCCTGCACAATCGGAAGTATTGTTTGATCGGATCACGCCCCTATATATCTGGTCTACTCCTTGTCAGAAGAGAGGGCGCTGTCGAGACGTTGGCGTCTTAACCCATACCTCTTCAAGGATGATTTCGAATCGGAATTTAAAATGTTCTACTCAATTAACTCACATTCTATGGATAACCCGTCTCTGCTCTGGGAAACATCCAAGGAATTTTCTCGCGGACTGATTATGTCTTACGTATCATCCAAGAAACGCAAGAAAAATGAACAATGCAAACTTTTTGAATCCAAACTAGCCGACCTTTAGAATCAACATGTTTCAAACCCAGCCCCGGCTGTGCTTATAGAGCTTACGGCCACCAGAACTGCGTTAAACACTCTTCTGATCCAGGACGCCGAATACTCTCTTAAATTTGCCAGACAGAGAATGTACGAACACGGTGACAAGCCTGGCAGGTGCCTAGCTAATATTTGCCTTCTCCTTAAAAAGGGTAAATGCCCTGAAAAGTGTGCCTCCTATAGGCCTATAGCCCTACTTAATTCGGACCAAAAATTGCTCTCCAAGATCCTGTCATGCGCCTAGAAAAGTGCTCCCTTTCATTATTAACGAAGATCAGACTGTTTTTTTTTTTTTTTTTTTTTTTTCTCCATTTTCCTCCGATTTTCTCCCATCCCAATGTTAGTCGTATGCCAATTCCCAGTCCCTTCCTGGTCGCTGCGCACTTACCCCCCACAGTCAGATCATCTGGGAGAGTGGAGGCTACCACGTGCTTCCTCCGACACACGTCCAGCCAATCACCGCTTCTTTTCACCTGGCAGCGCGGATTCTCATTGAGAGGGCGTAGCGTGTGGGAGGATCACACTATCCCCCTCAAGTCCTATCCGCGCTTAGCAGGCGCCCCGACCGAACTGTAGGAGTCGCTGTTTACAACGACCCGAACCCACCCCGCCAGCTTCTCCCACCCTCTAATACAGCCGATTGTATTAGTGTGGACGGCCAGCCAAGCTGGTGACAACCCCGGAGCTGTGAGCTGGATTCGAACAGGCGAATCCAGCTCACAGCTCCGGGGTTGGTGACGAACGCAATCTCCGCTCGGCCACCTAACCGCCTCAGACTGGTTTTATTAAGGGTAGGAACTCTACCGACAACATGAGATGGCTCCTTAATATCATCCAAATGACTCGTGAGATAGACCACCCTGCGGTGGTTCTGTCTCTCGACGTGGAGAAGGCATTCGACCGTGTAGAATGGCTGTATTTGTTTCTAACCCTCGCTGAATTTGGCCTAGGAAACACTTTTATTGACTGGGTCATGGTTCTTTACAACTCACGGATGACGGCGGTTCTGACTAACGGGCTTAGGTCTAACAACTTTCCTCTACAACGGGGGAACCCCCAGGGGGACCCTCTTAGCCCTTTACTATTTGACATGGCCATAGAACCAGTCGCTCAGGACATTAGGCAGTCAGCCGCGGTCTCAGGCGAGAGGGAGCACAATATCACTCTTTACGGGGACGACGTACTGATCTTTATATCTAAACCTGACTCTTCCATTCCATGTCTAACCCGCATGATTTCCACATTTGTAACCTTCTCGGGGTACAAAATTAACTTTTCCAAATCCGAAGCAATGCCACTTGGGACACTTAAATCCATCCCGATCCTGCCCGAGCCCTTCCCATCTCGCTGGTCGCCCTCCGGCTTTGTTTACTTAGGAGTATTTGTGACACCCACTTATGATACATTGTTTAAGGCCAACTTTCCCCCCCTTTTAGACACCATGAGGGCAGACTTAGTTAGATGGGCCCCTTTACCAATCTCCTGGCTGGGTAGGATAGCCCTCGTCAAAATGAACGTACTCCCCAGACTGTTATACCCTCTCCAAAGGATTCCAGTGCTGCTGACAAACAAGGTTATCAAGGTGCTAGAAGGCTGGCTAAGCTCATTCATTTGGAATGGGAAGAAACCGCATCTGAAAATGGCCAAATTACAGATGGATGGTGAAGATGGGGGTCTAGACCTACCTAATATAAGACATTACCAATAGCAGATAATGTATGATAATGTACTTTTATAGTTTATATTATGTCTTTATTATTTTTACTATAAATTCTGTTGTTATTATTGTTAGTGTTATTGTTGTTAGTGTCTCTATCATTATTACCGCAAATCTATTGTATTGTGATGTCTTGTTCTATGTATGTTTTGAAAAAGTGAAAATAAAAACATTTACAAAAAAAATAAATAACTTTCACTGCCACACGACAGAAGGTTAACCCTTTACTATCACACAACCGACGGTCGCCGTCGTGCGGCAGTGGACGGGTTAACTGTCTGTGTATTGTCGCAGTGAAAGGGTTAACCGTTTTGGTAGTGCGGCAGTGAAAGGGTTAAGGAGGCATGTTTGGCGTAAATAAGGCAGATACATGAAGGTATCCGATACTAACTAGACTATGATGAATTGAAAATGGGGGACCCTGATGTAAACAAGACGAACGTTTTTCTCTGGTCTGCATCCCCTTAACAATTGTATGTATTGAGCTGTACTGTACTGTACCCATTCTGCAATCTGTTAATAAAGTTTTCAATCAATCAATCAATAAAACCCTGGGATAAAAATATCCTGGAACATTCACACTATATTTAGTTTACCACACCATCATTATAGACAAGTATGAGCAGATTAATGCCAGATGAGCAGTTGAATGCAATTTGATTTCAGTGAGCCATTCTTGTGCTGTAATCAGAATTGAGTTGGTGATATTGATGGAACCTTAAAGGAACACTCAACAAAAGGCTGATTCATTATGCCCATTTCATTTAATTTCAACCTTTATATAACCTGTTAAGCCTGTAGGTCCCCCTATAGGGGGACCCTGCTTTTCTTTATCATACATCGATCAATAGAGATCGTATTACATCCCCTATTATCATATCATGGGGTATCTTTGGAAAGCCACACTCATTGGCTACAACCCTGTGCAAAGATTTTCAAGATCGCCAAATGATTGACGGAGCTAGAGCCCCGGGAGTCGGGGGTGGTAATGTGTACTTTTGCGTACTTTGGGGCACGCCTCACATATCGGCATGTAACTCGAGAACCGCTGAACGGATTTTGTCACCTGAAAGGGCAATCAACAGGCAACACATGGGGCTTTAATATTGTCTTTATATTGAGGGGCGGAGCCAGTCATTCATGCAGTAGGACGTGTTTCACGAGAGCTCCCTACTATCGTGCAAAAATACACTTTTCTCCCCATTAGTCTTTATTTTATTTTTAGTTGTTATTGGTTTTCTTGTTGAGTCGTCGAGTATCAACTACTTTCATCGACTTTTTTCAACTTTCTGCTGTGTTAATGGCGACCCGAGCCATGAGCACGCTAGCCGGCAGACTGTCACCGAATCTGTTCTCGCCTTCGCCCGGAATCAGTGAAATAAGTGAAGCTGTTCTCTCGGTCATGACCAAACTCCATGCAGACTTTGAGGTACGCTTCGCTGAAACACAAAGAAAAGCACAGGTGGAATTTTTTGATACCCTTCATCGGGCAATGACAGAGGAAATTAGGTTGGCGGTCGACCCGTTGAGAGAGAAGATGGAGTCGCTACACGCTGCCTCCACGGCTAATGCTAACGAACTAGCCTCGCTAACGACAGAGGCCTCACAACAGGGCGAGAGGCTGGCGTGTCTGGAGAGCTCCCTGCTGGCTAGGCAGGCTGACGTTGCCAAACTACAGTCGGTAATTGTGGAAATGCAGTCCCGGGAGAGACGTTACAACATCAGGATTGTTGGTGTCCTGGAGGGCAGTGAGGGAGGTCGTCCCTCGGAGACCATGCCGGAGTGAACAAGGAGCCGAGGCCCAACATTGTTAAGCTAAACAGGCTACAACAGAGGGAGCTCATCATGCGGTCGGCCCGTGCCAGGAGGGGTGAACTCGGTCTCGGCAATCACAAAGTGGCCATTTTCGAAGACTTTACGCCGGAGGTTCAAGCACAGAGAGGCGAATACAAAGTGGTCATGGCCAGGCTATGGAAATTGGGCCTGAGGCCTACGCTATTCTTCCCCGCGAGATTATCTGTGCTGTGTAAGGGCGATGATCGTCGATCATTTTGGTCGTTGGCTAAAGCGGAGGAATATCTCGGGGGGATAGCCGAGACCGTAGCTTGATAACTGTCTCGGGTGAGTGACGTGGCGATGTAGGCCTAAATACATTGATAGGGCGGACTACTCACAAATGTTTATTGTCATGCCCAAACAGGCTAACTGGCCATTGCCCATCCAAACTAGCGGGGCATCCCAATGACTTCTGTTACTTGCTAATGCTGACCTCATGGTCGTACGTGTGTGTCGCCTCTATGAAAGCTAGCGAGCTAGCTGGACAATGTACATAACAGATACTAGCGTGCTGGCTGGATTCATCACTAGCTTACGCGCTAGCCTTGGGCTAACTAGCATGCTATGTCTATCGCCCGCACCGAGTCATTCGGGACCCGTTAATGTTTACGTATTTTGGCTGTTGTTGCTGTTTAAGTGGCATATGTTTGCACAATTTGACTGTGATTGGGTCCTGCCTTAACTATCTTCTGGTATGCTTTTTTTTTTTTTTTTATCCATTTGTGCTATAGCATTGCGACGTTGATACGCAGATTCAGAAGTAGTTGGTTACAGGGATGGCGTTGAGTTATTATATAATAATAGCAAATTTTTCCCTTATAGTTGGCTCATATTAGGGCCAAGGCTCACGTTTGTTTTCGCTAGTAACACCTTCGGTTGATCTGTTTTGTTGTGTTTCTAGGTCTTGTTTTCCTTGTCTAGACGGGGTTTGGCTGTTTTTGAGCCTTAGGCTCCGGTCGTTGAAGGTCGGTTATGTATATATATGTAATATATAATAACAGGTTGTGTCAGGTATAGCTTTTTACTACCCCCGGGTTAATGAAGGTGTTTACTTCTATTCTTATATAGGATTATGTCATTCCAGCCTTTGTGCCTGACCAGAGGGACTGTGAAATGCTTGCACCTTGACCAATAACCTTTTTTTCTTTTTCTTTTTCTTTTTCTTTTTATTGTTGCTGTTTAAATGACATCTGTTTGCACAATTTAACTGTGATCGGGTCCTGCCTTAGACTATCTTCTGGTATGCTTTAATTTTTTTAATTTTCTTTTATCCATTTGTGCTATAGCATTGCGACGTTGATATGTCACACTTTTCGCCTCCAATTTGCGTAAATCCCGGTCAAAAAAACTAGAAGGACTGGAAACATTATACGCGGACCTATACGCATCTTTGCAAACTAACTATAATGAACGACTAAACACACAACGCAAGATAGTCAAGAAAGAAATAAACTCCATACTTAAACAGCAGTCTGAGTTCTTGATACATAGGACAAGGCAAAATTACTACTTTCACGGTTCCAGGCCTAGCCATCTGTTGGCAATGAAAATACGCTCGAATGATCATTTCTCGGATATCCCTTCGATCAAGACGCGACAGGGAACAGTCACTACTGATTCGAAAAAGATCAACAACACTTTTAAAGAGTTTTACTCACAGTTATATAGCTCAGAGGTTAATTTCGATAACTCTAAATTTGAATCGTTCATTGGCGGGCTTGAGATACCCCACATTTCTGAGGAAGAGGCTAAGGTACTGGGGAAACCGATCACTCTTATGGAACTTAGGGAGACGATTGCTGAAATGCAAAGGGGTAAGGCACCAGGCTGGGATGGGATTCCACCCGAGGTATATTTAGCTTTCTGGGACCAATTGGGTCCATTGATGCTCGATATGATCAATTACGCTATCGAACAAGGGGAGTTCTCAAGAGATGTCAACATGGCATTGATTTCTTTACCTCTCAAGAAGGATAAAGATCCCAATG
This sequence comes from Notolepis coatsorum, assembly GCF_963971535.1. Taxonomy (NCBI): domain Eukaryota; kingdom Metazoa; phylum Chordata; class Actinopteri; order Aulopiformes; family Paralepididae; genus Notolepis; species Notolepis coatsorum. The sequence goes on from NC_140172.1 coordinate 1,927,379, forward strand.
ATTGTGGTAGCTATAGGCCCTTGAGTCTTCTCGGGGCCAATCTAAAAGTGTTTGCCAAGGTGCTGGCCCGCCGCCTGCAAAGGTTTATGACGGTATTGGTACACTGCGATCAAACTGGTTTTATCCCGGGGCGCCTGGCTGCAGATAATCTTAGGAGGCTGTTGCATGTAGTCGATAACAGTAAAGACAATACAGCTCCGTCCACAGTTCTGTCCTTGGATGCCATGAAGGCGTTTGACAGACTAGAATGGTCATACCTGTGGAAGGTACTTGAGGTTATGGGTCTTGGAAATAATTGTATTCATATGATTAAAGTCCTGTATGCCTCGCCGTCGGCAATGATACTGACAGGCAAAAACTGTTCCACACTTTTTCCAGTCTCCAGATCTTCTAGACAGGGTTGTCCTCTGAGCCCAGGACTATTCGCGCTTTCCCTCGAACCATTGGCCCAATTTATTAGGCAATCGGAGGACATCGTCCCCATAATGGTCAATAATAATAAAATTGCTCTCTATGCAGATGACCTACTGATTTTTATGGATGACCCCTCCCAGTCAGCCACAAAATTACTGGGAATAATCGACGACTTTGGTAAATTGTCAGGCTTTAAGATTAACTGGAACAAATCAGCCTGCCTACCTCTTAATGAGCTGGCCAAGGCGGTGCGACTACCAGCTGTTATCCCCATAGTGGAACATTTTAAATACTTAGGCATAGAGATATTCCCCACGCTAAGTCAAACTACTAAGTACAACTTCACGGGTACTTATGATAAAATACGCCAGGATCTAGACAGATGGTCGTCCCTTCCTAACTCCTTACAAGCCCGGGCTTCCATAATCAAAATGAACGTCCTGCCTATAAATTTTGTTATCTCAATGCTCCCCCTGCCCCCTCCAATAGACCACTGGCGCAAGGTACAATCGATGGTATCTAAGTTTATCTGGAATAACAAACGCCCGAGAATCAAAAGAGCTACTACTCAACGTAGAAAACAAGATGGGGGCCTCGCAATCCCTGATTTTAAGCTTTATTTCTGGTCCTTTTCACTGAGACCTCTGATGTGCTGGCTAGACCCTGTAGATGCTGTATCTTGGCGCTCCTTAGAAGCGGCGGCGGTCTCACCGCTAAGATTGCAGGATGTAGTGTACTCCACTGTCCCTATTTCGAAATGCCGACTGAGGTATGGACCGATCATAACTCACGTGATCCAAACATGGCATAATGTACAGAAGTCGTGTGCGGTTAAATGCCCATGGCACCTGGACTCTCCAATTTTTAATAACCAGCAACTACTTGTTGGGCACAAGCCGGTTAGTATTCCTCAATGGCAAAGGAGGGGAGTTCATACTCTGGAGGATATTTATGATAAGAATGGCCTTCGTGCGTTTCAGGACTTAAAAGAATTTTATGATCTTCCCGACGAGTCCTTCTTTCTTTACCTTCATCTAAGGTCAGCGCTGAGGGCGCATGGCGTGCCGTGGGCTCAAGCTTTGCAACCACACCCCTTCCTCAGGCTCATAGTGGACAGGACGACCTCTTAATTCAATCCACGTATAAAAATGTATCATTGGATACAATCTGGCGTGGGGATATCCCGGAGTTGGACCCCGAGTTTGACTGGGATGATGTTTGGGCAAATGTGGCATTGTCTTCCCGCAACCCCAATCACCAGCAAATTAATTGTAATTATATTCATAGGACCTATCTTACACCTAGGAAGCTATTTGCTATGGGACTGGTAACCGACTCTCGGTGCACTTTGTGCTCTCAAAGGGCCACTGGCACTTATATGCATATGTATTGGGATTGCCCACCAGTGGCCCGCTTCTGGAGGTCAATAACGGACAAACTTTCAGATCTGTGTGGCTTAACTATCCCATTCACAGCTGTTACGCTACTCCTGAACGATATAACAACACTACCTGCGTCCGTACAACTAAAAAGGGTTGTCCTAGCGGGCGTCACAGCAGCGAAGAAGCTAATAGCATTGAGATGGAAGGAGCCTGAGAAGCTCACAGTGATTAACTGGTCCCTAACACTGATGGATGTGATTTATCTTGAGATATCCACGGCGCGGGTGATTGGGGTGGGGCAGGCTGGGATTGACCTGTGGTTCGCAGCAGCTGAGAAGGTCAGGACCGCCGTGTGCGGCTGAGCGGGGTTGGGGTGCTTGTTCGGGGGAGTCCGGCGGTCTTGTGGGAGGGGGAGGAGGAAATGTCTGTCTTGTCTTTTGTATTGTCCTCTTGACTTTAACTGGGGGATTTTATTGGGGGGGAGCTATTTAGCTATTTCTTCACTATTTGGACACTTTTACACGGTTCCTGTGAGTCTATGGAACATCTCTGTAGGTTTTTGTTTTTCAAGAAGGTTCATTGTTTTGTTTTTCTAGTCGTGTACTCAAAAGCGGCGTTTTTCTACCTCAGGACCTTAGGCCGTTTTGAGGCTGGGCTCCAACCACTGTGTGACCCGGTGGCATCTGCCACATTGTTATGCAGCTGGGAAATCTCTGACATCACTGATATGCACATTTTGTGATGACTCAGCTCGGTGAGGGTGAATGTTGTGAGGTGAATTGGAAGAATGGGCCTTTTTGAGAATTAGAAATATAAGTTTTATTAATATAGGGCCACACAGCCGGGAAACGGTGCTGAATACTGGGAGAGGCCATTTATTAGATAGTACCCCTTTAAATTTTAAAAGGTTGTACTCTGTTTTCTTTTTTTTGTCTTTATAATTTGTTATTTCTGTATTATTATTGTTTCTGTTATTTCCCTGTGAAGTTCTGTGTATTGTTATTGTGGTTATTGTGTTGTCTTGTTTTCATGTAAATAATAATAAAAAAATTTGATCCACATGTGGGCCCTTGGATGTTAAGAGAATTATGTTTAAAAAAAAATAATGTTGTAGCCAAGAGTAAATAACCCTAACCTAAATAGCCATAACCCTATCAAAACAGTAGTCAATGTGTATATTTAAATTTTTACCGATGTTTTATACGATTGATCGGAAATACGAATTTATCGAAAAAAATGCTAATTATATCTCTTTTATCGTAAAACCGCAAGGAAATGACTCAATCCTGATTCAACCCTGCCATTGGAAAGAGGAGCCTTTTCCCTATCCATAGATGTATGATTTGGCCATAATAAGGTCAAGGTCAAATATGAATTCATAATTAAAATCGATTATCATTTATTACTGTATCTACAAATCCTTCTGTTTAATCATCTTCCCTTTATTCATTTGCTTAGATTAAATTTTATTTCAGTGAGCGAAATCTCTTACCCCGCCGATTTAACATGGTGTTATTCACCGTCAAAGATACAAAAATAAATCATAATTTATATTCTCCTTTTCTTCATTACAATTTACTCAAGCCTAGTAACAGACTGACACAGATTTCTGACACTGTAAATACATACCCCTAGGTCCCTAGATGTTCATGCAAGAACATGTGGTAGTATTGACGTTGAATTTCATAATTAATAGGTGTGAATAATTAGAGAGTCATAATGTAGGAAAAACAGACATTCTACACCAACCCCCTCTCATAAGCAGACTGAGAACAGTTACAGGTCATCAAGCCCCCTCAGGCTAATGTAATCAGGAGACAACAAAGACTATGTAAATAAGTTGCACCCCACAGATGAAATGGGGACTCAATCTAAATCCTGGTATATTTAACACTGTTATATTATCTGGTAAATAAAGGTTGGTGTAGGTAACTTACAAAGAATACTACCATTTAGAATGTCACATGAAAGGAAGGGTGATTACACTCTGTATGGTAATAGGCCCTTCTGTTCCCGGGAGGACGACGACGACGGGGGCCATAGGCAGGCCCCCTCTCTGTCCAAACATGAGAAAGCTAAGGCCCAAAGGAGGGGGCTATTCACACCACCCCACCAGATGACATCACACCAGCCCCCACCCGTGGGACAAGACCCAACCTCCAGAAGAACCAGCCGGATTGGAGGACCATATTAGTAAAATGTGCTATTATTGGCTAGAAATTATAAGATATAAGGGGCGACAAAGTGTTAAACGGGAGCCCAGATCCCAACCCCGATCTGCGTGCTCCCCGCTCCCCACCATCGAGAGACTACTGCTGTGCTGTTGTATGTAAGTAAGCCGAAATGGACACACCCTGTTTGGTTAGAATGTAATGTAAACTTAGCTTAGAAACCAGGCTTACTTACATACAAAAAGGGCTTACAGTATTGTCAATCTATGTTCAAATTATGTTGACGAGTGACTGTTTCTGTACATATTGGGGTTTGAGAATGCAAACCTTATTGTGATTTCTGTACACGGCAGCCATGTTAATGTTTTCTGATAATCTTTTGTATGCAAAAGGCAACTTCTTATTCACCTTGGCCTCTGGCTCAAATAAATGCTGAGTTGAACTATAGTTCATGGTTTTGTCTGGCTACACGTTCATTTCTTCATCTGCTTTAAGTCAGATGAAGAGACCAACAATTCTATCAACATGATCCCTTCCTCCTCCTTCCAGATAAGCAATCCCATTTGTCCTGTACTACAATAACCTTAGATTATTGTAGGATTCTGTAGGAATTTACTACAACATGAACATGCAAATTGACCTTGCAGAAGTGGAGCAATCTTCCATTTACTTAGGCATGTACCTTTAGGCGAAATTTCTGAAAATAGGGCTACAGCTTAACAGGAATCGTAAGCATCTGAGGTTTCCCTCATTTACAGAAACGACGATTGTACAAAATGTAAACAGTACATAATAAAAACAATATTCACAGAAATTTAAACACCAGAGTAAAAATAAAAAAACAGTTACAGGTAGTCACACAATGGTCTGGAATCATACGTTTAAACATTCCAAGGGAAGGGAGAATCTCCAATTTCAGCGAGAGTTGAAGGACATTCCATGAGTTAGAGGCATCAAAGGAAAAAGCTGACTTCCCTAGATCAGAACACACTTGAGGAACCCTAAGAACCATCCAGTCATTCGATCGAGTTGAATAGGTTCCAGTATTCCAATCTAACATTGAAGAGATATAAACAGGTTGTTTACCAATAAGGGCTTTAAAAATAAATAAATACCAGTGTTTGTTGCGCCTTTCTGCAAGAGAAGGCCAACCCACCCTATCATACAGGACACAATGGTGAGTATCATATCTGTCACCAGTAATGAATCTGATAGCTGAGTGATATGAATCTCACCCACTCCAGAAGTATAAACTGTCTTGTACACATTCATTTGGTTTGAGCGTTTCTGAGTTGGAATGTGTCACATATTCCAGGAAGTATTAAATACAGCTTGGTGAAACAATGCCACTAAAATTATATTTGAGTGGAGGTTAAACTCCCCATCTGCTCATCTCCTTCCCCACCTGATAGCCCATCACCTCCTGTCATTATAAGGTGTTGTCTGAGGCTAATAGACCAGCCACCAGTTCACAGACGTCACAACAGTCTATGTAAAGTTGGATTCAATACAATATCACTCGACTAAAACTAGACTGGAACTGGGTGCTACGGTACACTGGCATGAATGAAACTGAAATTGCAATAGCTGGGAATAAAATAGTTGCTTCATCTGCTTCAAATGAGCTCTTAATAACCATACGTGAAATACTTCGCCCTGGGCTGACGGCTAGAGCTACGTGTCTCTTGGCTATAAGACAGGCTTATGAGGCTGACCCAGATTTGAGCGTTTGAAGTGGTTAAAAAGCTACAGTCGTATGGTCTCCTTCCTCTATAAGCTCCTCAAAGCCATCTCTCTCTTGCCTTATTAGCATTAGCTGCTCTGAATGTTTAGAACCCCCCCCCCCTCCTCCTCCTCCTCTTCCTCCCTGCCCCTCTTCTTCTTTACATCTGGTATGGTGATGTGCAAGAGAACTGAGATACATCTTTCAAGCAGACCCCAGCCCCTCGAAAAAGCCCCCCGTTTTCCTCCTGTATGGGTGACATGCTGCAGAGTGTGCTGGTTATGAAATCATACATATTATCATTATATATTACCCAGAGGCTGCCCTCTTCAAATACAGCTAAGCCCACTCCTCATATTAACAATTACAATTGTTCGCTGAAGCAGAATCTGTCGCATTAACTTAGGCATTACTGTACGCAGCAGCGCCTGCGGGTGGGGCCGCACCGAGTATGAACTGCGTGCCGGAGAATCAGATATTTATTTCTACACGGGTGCTGAGGCTACAGTGGATGAGTAGCCTAATCTTTGTGCGAATGGAACCTCTGATCTTGCATTTATAAATCTAGATTAGATTCAAATGTATTGTCATTGTACAGTACAGCACACGTACAGTACAACGGCAATAAGTTGGCATCTAACCAGAGTGCAAGCTGACAGTAAAGTGCACAACAATATACAATGTAAGAAGTGATTAAATGGGAGAGGAGCCAGGTAGTGGACTAGAGACAAGGGAGGGTCATACAGGGTTATACACGGCAGGACCGGTACAGGAATGAACAGGCTGCAAGCAAAAACAATGACTGACTGGGTTAGCTGAGAGTACAATCTGTCGCCGTCTGGCAGTGTGGGCTGGGTACTAGTAGTCAGTTGGTTATCTTGCAGTGTGGGCTGGGTACTAGTAGTCAGGTGGTTGTCTGGCAGTGTGGGCTGGGTACTAGTAGTCAGGTGGTTGTCTTGCAGTGTGGGCTGGGTACTAGTAGTCAGTTGGTTGCTGATCGTTAGCAGCTGTGGAAGCCTCTGGGACTGGCTCCACACCAGGAAGCCTCGGGGACTGGCTCCACACCAGGAAGCCTCAGGGACTGGCTCCACACCAGGAAGCCTCGGGGACTGGCTCCACACCAGGAAGCCTCAGAGACTGGCTCCACACCAGGAAGCCTCTGGGACTGGCTCCACACCAGGAAGCCTCGGGGACTGGCTCCACACCAGGAAGCCTCTGGGACTGGCTCCACACCAGGAAGCCTCTGGGACTGGCTCCACACCAGGAAGCCTCTGGGACTGGCTCCACACCAGGAAGCCTCTGGGACTGGCTCCACACCAGGAAGCCTCAGGGACTGGCTCCACACCAGGAAGCCTCTGGGACTGGCTCCACACCAGGAAGCCTCGGGGACTGGCTCCACACCAGGAAGCCTCGGGGACTGGCTCCACACCAGGAAGCCTCGTGGACTGGCACCACACCAGGAAGCCTCTGGGAGTGCCTCCACACCAGGAAGCCTCTGGGACTGGCTCCACACCAGTTAGCCTCTGGGACTGGCTCCACACCAGGAAGCCTCGGGAACTGGCTCCACACCAGGAAGCCTCAGGGACTGGCTCCACACCAGGAAACCTCAGGGACTGGCTCCACACCAGGAAGCCTCAGGGACTGGCTCCACACCAGGAAGCCTCAGGGACTGGCTCCACACCAGGAAACCTCAGGGACTGGCTCCACACCAGGAAACCTCAGGGACTGGCTCCACACCAGGAAGCCTCTGGGACTGGCTCCACACCAGGAAGCCTCGGGGACTGGCTCCACACCAGGAAGCCTCGGGGACTGGCTCCACACCAGGAAGCCTCTGGGACTGGCTCCACACCAGGAAGCCTCGTGGACTGGCACCACACCAGGAAGCCTCGGTGACTGGCACCACACCAGGAAGCCTCGGGGACTGGCTCCACACCAGGAAGCTTCGTGGACTGGCTCCACACCAGGAAGCCTCAGAGACTGGCTCCACACCAGGCTCCAATTCTGTAATCACTTCCCACACACCCACACAGAGACAACGCCACTAGGACACAGGGGACATGACAGTACCCCCCTCTATGAGCACCACCTGGCACACGATGAAACCGGTCCGGGTGCAGGTGTCTGAAATCCGCGATGACAGACGGGTTGAGAATGAAGCGTTGAGGGATCCAGCTGTGCTCCTCCGGCCCATAACCCTCCCAGTCCACCAGGTATTGGAAACCCCAGCCCCTCCGGCCCATAACCCTCCCAGTCCACCAGGTATTGGAAGCCCCAGCCCCTCTGGCCCATAACCCTCCCAGTCCACCAGGTATTGGAAGCCCCAGCCCCTCTGGCCCATAACCCGCCCAGTCCACCAGGTATTGGAAGCCCCAGCTCCTCCGGCCCATAACCCTCCCAGTCCACCAGGTATTGGAAGCCCCAGCCCCTCTGGCCCATAACCCTCCCAGTCCACCAGGTATTGGAAGCCCCAGCCCCGGCGACGAACAAGAATTATCCAATGTATTATCCAATGTTGTTACCACAAGAACGTTTTTGCAAAGGATTTACTTGCCATCTGGTGCCATCTAGTGGGAATTCGCTGGAACGGCACTGGAAGGCATCTGCGCATTGCGTCAAGGAACAATGAACTACTTCCGGGTCGGCTTGACCGTCTGGGGTTTAAAATGCTGCAGAGCTATGTGCTCATTCAGATCAAAGGAGCTGTTGAACCAGCTGAGCTATTGGAACGCACTTTAAGACCTTCTTTCGGAACAAAGAAGCTGATGAACCAGTTATTTTGGCAACTTAACTGACCAACGGTATGTTATGATTGTAAACGCAGACTTACAGTCTCAATTGTTATTTGAGTTTAAAGCGTTGGATGTCTTAACGGTTTGTTGACGTGTTGATAACGCAGGCTACCAGTCTCTAATGTTAGTGTTATGCTTGAACGTATCACTGATTGCACCATTTGTTTCTGTTTACTCCAGGTTAAAAATCTGACTACAAGCCAGCTAAACTGGCTAAAGCCCTGACAATCACTGTACTGTAAGCTTCTATGCAATAAAAGAGTACAAGATAAAGTCAGCGCATCCGAATAGTTTTCTTCGGTCTGGGAAACAAGTTGTTTCACCATACACCCTTCCAGGGGGAGATCTTATCAGCACATAAAGAGTGTGACTGGCTGGATATCTGCACAAACATCAAACACCGTCTAACAGTGTAGGCCGGGTGATCGTCCAGCATCCATAGAGGGAGAGGATCCACCCTAAGAGGAGAGAGAGGACTGGCCTGGACAGGTTTTGCCATCAGGTCCACTGTCTCCCTAGCCAAGGGTAGCTTGGGCAAGGCAATAAATTGGGCAGCCTTGGAGAAACTATCAACCACAGTGAGTACAACAGTGTTACCTTCGGAAGGAGGGAGACCGGTGACGAAGTCCAAGGCGATGTTGGACCAAGGGCGGCTAGGGATGGGCAGAGGATGGAGTGGACCCGAGCTGGACTTGGTGGAGGTCTTCCCACGGGCAAAGACTGAGCATGAACGACCGGGTATCCTTATCGATCATAGGCCACCAGAACTGTTTTCTTAGGAACGCCAGGGTCCGATGGATGCCCGGATGACATTTGGGAGGAATGACCCCACTGCAGCACCTGAGAGCGGACAGAGTCTGGGACAAAAGTTGACCTGTTGACCCATACCTGGATCAGCCTGTGTGGCCTGGGTCTGCGTTACCACGGACTCCATCTCCCAGGTCACCAAGGCCACGATGCAAGATGAAGGTACAATGGTGGCTCCGGGGTTGCTTTAGCCTCCTCCACTGAAAATTTATGGGACAGAGCACCGGGCTTAACATTACGGGAGCCGGGACGGTAAGTAAGAGTAAAGTTGAACCTTCCGGAAAAACAGAGCCCGTCTTGCTTGCCGGGAGTTCAGACGCTTGGCCGTTTGGATGTAGGCGAGGTTCTTATGATCGGTCCATACAATGAACGTCTGTTCCACGCCCTCCACCCGGTGTCGCCATTCTTCCAGCGCCAGTCTGTTCCACGCCCTCCACCCGGTGTCGCCATTCTTCCAGCACCAGTCTTATGGCCAAATCCCTGTTGCTGATGTCGTAGTTTCTCTCTGCGGGAGAACGTTTTGCAGAAATAAACGCACAGGGGGATGCAATTTATTGTCCAAAGCGGTGCATTGAGAGAGTACTCCACCTACCCTGGTGTCGGATGTGTCCACCTCCACGGCAAACTGCAGCAACCGGTCCGGATGGATAAATCCGCAAAGACGGTCTCCGCTTTGGGGTTCCAGAGAAAAGCAGAAGAGATGGCGGTGCGTGCCGTCAGGGGAGCAGCCAGGCCTGTAGTTCCGGATAAAACTGGCAAAACCCAGGAAGCGCTGTAGCTCCTGATGGTTGGAGGGATCGGGCCGAGACCTTTGCTGGATCCACCCGCAGCTCGCCCCGAGCGATGACAAATTCCAAAAACAAGACCGAGGAGGCATGGAACTCACATTTTTCAGCCTCGATAAAAAGCTTGTTCTCCAGGAGACGTTGCAGTAGCTGACGGACATGGGCCTGGTGCTCCCCGAGGGATTGTGAGTAGATCAAGATGTCGTCGAGGTTCACAAACACAAACCGGTCGAGCATGTCCCGGAGGACATCATTCACTAGGGCCTGGAAGAGTGCTGGGGCTTTTGGTCAGCCCCGAAGGGCATGACCAGATACTCGAAATGACCCAACAGGGTGTTGAACGCTGTTTTCCAGTCATCACCCTTCTTGATGCGCACCAGATGGTAGGCGTTGCGCATGTCCGTGGCTCCATGCAAGGTAAACCGTGGCTCCGTGCAAGGTAAACCGTGGCTCCATGCAAGGTAAACCGTGGCTCCATGCAAGGGGACAACATCAGAGTTGATTAAAGGCAGAGGATACTTGTTGCGAACAGTAATGTTATTTAGCCGCTGAAAATCAATGCATGGCCGCAAAGAACCATCCTTTATCCCCACAAAAAATAAACCTTCCCCCACCGGAGAAGAGGATGGCCGGATAATCCGTGCCGCTAGGGCGTCCTGGATGTACTCCTCCATGACCTGCTGTTCTGGACCTAGCTACTGCCAAGCTGTAAACGATGGGAGTTAGTCACCTTGTTTGTAGAGCTAAATCTATATTCTATATTATAGCCATGGATGCAATACTATAGTTATTTGACATTGAGTTTCTTCCGGTCAAGATGCAAAAAAGAGATAATTTTACCCACATAGAAAGATACAAGGGTAGAAAGGGTGCTTGATACCGCCGTCTAGCGTGATGCGGCCGGTATTGCACCTAGGCATTCTCAATGCGATTCCCAATGTTAACGCCGATTCAGTGGGCCTGTAATGAATAGAAAAATCGAATTAAAGAAATAACGATCAAATAACGTATATAAACGTTGTCGGCGTCCAATGAGTTAAGGGCTCTGGTCTCCATGGGTACATCGAGGGGCTCAGTCTGTTTACACACTCTTGTGTCAATAAAGTTTTCATCAGCGCCATGACCCGCCTGCTGGCCTCGGATGGGATGATTAAATACGCATTTGAGTTCTTCAGCGAAAGCAGCAGATGACGGAGCGATCGGTGAGTTACGCTCAAAAGAGAGCGTTATAGAGAGTGGTGAACCATCCAGTAAATTAACCAAATTGGCTATACGGGCTGTATCGCTAGAAAAAGGGGGTTGAGCATTAAAGGCTAGCATGCACTCGGTGAGGAACTATCGGCAGGTGTTGGGGTCTCTGGTATATTTAGCTGGTGGTGGGATGTGTGGCTCCGGGGTATAGATAGCCGGAGCTGGCGGGGCCGGTAAATTACTAACCAGAGGCGAAGTAGAGGGTGTTGGACCAAAGTGAGGGTGATGGTCGATAGAACGGTTGTAATTTAGTTTCTTAGTTCGTTTAGTTTCTTTATTAGTTGTCATACAGAATACTTTTATACAAAATGCTTCTTTCTGTTACGCTCCAGAGACTGTGCTAGACAAAAATAGATAAGTATAAAATAAGTATAGCAAGTATAAAATAGAAGTCAAGTACATAGACACAAGTGTTCAGTATGTACATATATACAATGTTCAATGCAGAGTAACTGAGTTACCATACAATATACTATACAATATAATAATATACAATATACTATACAGTGCAAAGCAGAAATGTGATGAGGTACAATTTCGGTACAATTTACAGTAAGGTGTAATGAGGTATGGGTTGTAATGCAAATTCTTTACCAATAAATATAAAGTGTGTTTAGGTGGCGTCTATTCTTTTAAATTTAATCTAAAACTGATTTTTTACACATTGGTTCAAACATGATCACGGAAGCGTGACAACCCTAACATGTCATGTTGTGTCACAACAGAATGAGTAGGTGAGTGTTAGGCCTACAGAAAGTGTAATCTATTGATTGACTTTCATGACCTAGTCAATTCTGTAGAAGAGTCTGGTGGGCGAGATTATGCATGACCAGCCTGTGATCTAAAGAGCATATTACCTACAAATAGAATGCTCATGCGGTTTTTAGGCTATTCTTATGCCATGCTCACTTCGGCGTTAGAAGGTAGCCTAATAACTGGCATGTTTCAACACCAGTCGTCTGTCGTCTGATGTGGCTGCCGCTCTTATGGAACTCCACTCCACAAGAGCTTGATATTGAATGGCTACCTGTCACTGCAAGATCGCGCAATAATGAGGTCATGTTTTGAACATTTGAGCAGGCTGCAGGCTGTTAGTAGAGTTGTGTGGAATCACGTTAATATAGAGAAATGAAAACAATACGTTATTTCGATTGGTATGAATTGGATAATGCAGGCGCGATTGATATGAATTGGATAATGCAGGCGCGAGCAGGGCGCAGGCTGTTAGTAGAAGAGTTGGGCGTAACTGGCGTAGATAACTTACCGGGGGGCAGAACTAGCATACGTCAGTGGCCAATCAGATCACAGAACGCGGAACTGGAAATCCGTTGGTAAAAGAATAGACGCGTTTAGGTGTTCTAAAGTGGGTAAAGTGGGTGCTGCAGTTTAAAGTGAGTGTGTGCGTGTGGATGTGTGTGCTGTGAGTGCATTTGATGGTTGTTACATAGTGTTATTGTTCGTTGAGCATTCTGATGGCCTGGGGATAGAAGCTTCTTCTGAGTCTCTCTGTGCTTGCCATGAGACTCCGGTATCGCTTGCCTGACCGCAGAAGTTCAAAGAGGCAGTTGTTTGGGTGGCTGGAGTCTTTGATCATTCTCTTAGCCTTACCCATGCACCGCTTGTTGTAAATGTCCTGGAGAGTGGGAAGCCCCCCTCCAATTGTGCGTTCGGCTGAACGGGCCACTCTCTGTAGTCTGCTACGGTCTTGTGCGGTGCTATTCCCAAACCAGGAGGTGATATTGCCAGTCAGGATGCTCTCTATTGTACATGAGTAGAAGTTCTTAAGGATCTTCTGACTGACTTGGAACTTCCTTAGGCGCCTGAGGAAGTAGAGGCGTTGCCGTGCCTTCTTGACAACACTGTCAATGTGTGTGGTCCATGTCAAGTCCTCGGATATGTGGACTCCGAGGTACTTAAAACTGTTCACTCTCTCAACCGGTGCCCCGTCGATGCTGAGGGGGCTGTAGTCCCTAACCCCCGACTTCCTAAAGTCCACAATCATCTCCTTTGTTTTGCTGACGTTCAGGGAGAGGCTGTTCTCCTGGCACCATCCCGCCAGGACCTTGACCTCCTCCAGGTAGGCCCTCTCGTCGTTTGCAGAGATCAGGCCCACCACTACTGTGTCGTCAGCAAATTTGATGATTGTGTTGTTGTTCCGCTGAGCCACACAGTCGTGTGTGTACAGGGAGTAGAGGAGGGGACTCAGAACACAGCCCTAGGGGGCCCCTATGTTGAGGGTGATGGATGAGGAGGTGCAGTTGCCTGCTCTCACCACCTGGGGTCTGCCCGTCAGGAAGTCTAAGACCCACTGGCAGAGGTCATAGTTCAAGCCCAGGTCCCTGAGCTTGGCTATGAGTTTGGAGGGGACTATGGTATTGAATGCTGAGCTGTAGTCGATGAACAGCATTCTCACATAGTTCCCCTGCCTCTTGTCCAGGTGTGATGCTGCTGTGTGCAGCACATGGGCTATGGCGTCCTCCGTGGACCTGTTGGGGCGGTATGCAAATTGCAGGGGGTCCAGGTTGATGGGGAGGGAGGAGCAGATGTAGCCCTTTACTAGCTTCTCAAAGCACTTCATGGCTATGGAGGTGAGAGCTACAGGGCGGTAGTCGTTGAGGCAAGCAGGCTTGGATTTTTTAGGTACAGGGATGATAGTGGACTTCATCAGGCAGGTGGGGATGACAGCCTGTTCTAAGGACCGGTTAAATATGTCAGTGAATACCGGGGCCAGTTGGTCGGCACAGACTTTTAGGACGTACATATATCCCTGAAATGTACAAAATCACAGTTTTTCCACATTTACTGTAACATATATAAGAAAAATATTATAATATCTCAAAATGAACAACCATTTTGATCTGTGGTGCCTCCCCGTAAGTGTAACATTAAGATACATTGATTTGTACATGATCTTGCTCTTCCATAGCTAAAAGATTTGACAGTCCATGCATAGATGTTGATTTCCAAGCCAGTAGAGATGATACAGTGGCCTACACTTACAGTAAAGGTGAACTATGTAGTTTTGTGAGAGTCGGAGACATGAATGATTTCTAAGTATATTATTTTCATAACCGAATAAACAAACTGTCCTCAGAGGAAAAGCCTGGAACACCGTTTGAAGCTTGAAGGTTTCCTGAAAAGTGACTGTTTCACTGCCGTCACAAAGGCAGGGCCTGCAATTGTATTAACAAACATACGTTTATGTTTGGTTCACAGTGCCTAAAAATCTTTTTGTTTTCATTTATGATAACACAAAATAGAATATTATAGTACATTTGTTTTGCAGGCTGTGCAGACAAGTCCCCCTCCTCTGAAACGCACAGTGCACCGTTAGACTGCATGTTCTCACACGACAGAACCTGCAGGATGCGTGGACCACTCCTGGGAAGGAATGAAGATGTGTTGGATCAATTCCCCTCGGATCGATTCCTCTCGGATTAATGAGCACGGCACAGGAGCAAAATGGCCGCCGTGTGAATAGGGTCAATTGTGTAAGCTCCTAGAGGTAGTGAAGGCTCTTGTTGTCTGTCACATTCTCATGGCTTATATGGAATATAATGATAATGAGAATAAACTGATTTAGCAGACCCCCCCCCCCCACCCCCTCTGCCCAGGGAGTCTCTCTGGATTGTCCAGAGATCTAGGTTCATCAATCTGCGCATGCAGAGTTCGGGAGTAGGTGCGGAAAGTGACTATAGCTCGGCCAGGAAAGTGCCGATCGACTTTATCTTTATCTTTATTACGGATCCCCATTAGTCATCACCGCAGCAACAACTAGTCTTCCTGGAGTCCACACACAACAAAAACAGTACATACATACATAACATTATAGTAGCATACATTTTAAAATATATTCCAATATTCCTACACATAAAAAATTATTCCAAATAGTATTACAGTACACAAACAGAGTATCAGATCACAGAAAATACAATAAAAGGGATTAAACTCTCAGACAGTCATATCTTTACAGTGTAAACTACAGTATCTGTGTTTTTCTTTAATGTAAACAAATGAATTTTTCTCTCAATGCTCTTTTCAAATTATTTTTAAAACTTATCTTACTGGTTATCTGAGTAAGATGTAGGCCTACTGGCAGTTTGGTCTTGTTCAGGAGACTCAAGCTTATAAAAGTATATTGGATCATGTCTCCAGCGCCCCCACAGCCGTAGCTACAACCACTTATTAATGTCAAGGCTCTCATCCACATTCATTCATGTGCCAAGGCCTGCCTGTAGAGGGCAGCACTGTACAGTGTAGCAGACAGAGGCGCTGCTGTTGCTATGGCTGTGTCTGGAGGCTCCCGACCAACGGCAGAGGAGCAGCAGAGGGGGGTCGGCTGGATAAACGCCGTGCTTCACTTGACTGCAGTGGATTGTTCACCCAAAAATGTCCCCCCCTCACAATAGGGAGGTGTAGTCTGACGCAGGGACGTGCACAGGACTTTAGAGGGGCAGGTGCTCAAAGGCTGAAAAGGGCACTATACCTGTGTGTGTTTTAACCGAGCGAGTGTAGCGCACGAGCCCGATTTCTAAGGGCCCTTTTCGGGCGGGGGGGGGGGGGGGCCCTTTTTATGCTTTTTGGGGGGTTTTGGTGATCAAAGTATTGAATATTGAACTATAATAATCAGTGCAGGAGCTCACTTATCCTTGAAAGACACTTTTATCACTGACTTAAAAGGCCCATGCATCTCCATAAATGTTCAGGGGGGAGGGAATAAGTGCTTACCCTACAGACCCCAAGAAGTGCTGTGTATTCTGTATTGTTTAATATAAATGCATTTTTTATTCCAATCCCGATTTGTATTTGAGATTCCCAAATCCCATCGGACTTGACTTCTTCGTGTCCCTCAGTGAGTGTAATACCAGCATTCAACTGTATGCGCCACAGCGGTTTCTATCATCATCATCATCACCACCTACGCTATGCATAAAATATATAGGTCCGCGGAGAGGCACGCTGAGGAGGCCGTGCAAACTGCAATGGAATATGGGGCATCTCTCTCTCTTTACCTAATATTTTGATTCTATCCTGACATTTTTCAGTTGGAAGGGCAGTCTTTATGCTTAACGGAAAAAAAAAAATATATTTTTTTTTTTTCAAAAAGGGCACTTTTTTTACGAGGCTCAAAAAGGCAGGCGCTCAAGCACCCCTATATATAATAATATATAATGCAGGACCTGTTGCAGAGGTCTTTATTCGGCATGCAACGACACTCAATGTTTTAGTGGTACACACAGCGGTTAGTTTTTTTAGCACACACACCGGAACACACACGCATGCATTGTCTCTTTAGAATCGCCGATGCGATTCGTCTCTGCGATTAACCCATCCCGTCGTCCTTCCCCCCCAAGGGCAGCCGGGAGCAGACAGGCGTCAACGTGAGCCGCGCCAGGGGACCAATCCAAGTGCTCCTGTCCGTCTTCGTCAAGGACGCCACAGCGTTAGCGATCTGTTGTTGTGCATGTTTTTCCATTGGGTTTATCTTATCGGGGGGGAAACCCTTGCGAGCACGGGGAGAACATGCAAACTCCACACAGAAAGGCCTGGGAGATACCCCACCTGGGTACCTGGCATCATGGAAACCTGGTCCCCAAGCGGGAATCGAACCCTGGACCTTCTTGCTGTGAGGCGACAATGTTAACCACTACACCACCGTGCCGCCCCTTGGGCTCTATGTGTGCACGTGCCTGGTCTGACGCCACTAGTTGTTCCACGCCTATAGGGATTTATCATTGGGAAAATGGATTATCAGCTATTGTAACAATTCTGCCGCATCGAAATTGAAAAGCTTTACATTTGTGCACAAAATGAGTTCCCTTCTATCACTAACATTATTCTGCATTATTCAAGGCAGACCACAGTAACTTCCAAACAGTGAAACTGAGAAAAATGGCTTTAAAGTTTTTTGACTTGCCATCCAAAATGTGTTATAGGTAGATAGATGATACTACCCAGATTTAACATGTATTAATGAAGTAATCTTTAGGCATACAAAAATATGACGTAATTATTTTAATTAACCCGAAAAAAGCAGATACTGCACTCTGCTGCACGATTTCCTTAAATAATTAAACAGGTAATGTACAGGCAAAGTGCAGTAACTTCAAATACAATGTTGTTTTCCCTCCAGCTTTCACAACTTAACCTAGCCATTTTATTTGGATCATCATCATTCCAATATATTCAGGTGTTAAATTTCATTTTCAAAATGGTTAAGTGAATGTAATAGTGCATTTTCAATTTTCAAACCGTTTGATTTGTTAAAAAACTTCAGGGATGTCGTTATCATACTGCATACTTATAATGGACTTTCATATGAAAATAAATAAATAGAGATTCTTCCAAGCAAGAATCATAGCCACGTCAATGACGTTTGTAAATCCGTCAAGATTTCAGCGAATTACGATTATTTTTGTTTGTGCAGATCACTCACCTTGAAGCAGTAGCACCGTAGCAAGATGGCCGTCGGTGAACTACGCCTTGCGCCCCCTAGTGTTTATATATATATCTATGCTGGTTAGGAGCGCATGGCCGCTCGGAGCAGGCCGGTCGATTGGGCCCCGCAAGTGGAGACTTGCAGGGTTCTCGAGAACCGCTCATCCGATCACCTTCACACTCAAAGCTGCACTCCCCTGGGTCCTGGGCACAGTGGGCACAGTGGGCACGGCAGCCGGCGAGTGGGAAGCTGACTGGATGAACGCTTCTCAAGCTATGTGAAAAGGACAGTCACGCACGCACGCACGCACGCACGCACGCACACGCACGCACGCACACACACACACACACACACACACTCACGCACGCACGCACACACACGCACGCACACGCACGCACGCACGCACACACACACACACACACACACACACATACGCGCACGCAGACAGACAGAGATGCCTTCCTTTATAGGTGGATTGCCTGTGCGTCGTTCATGCAGAACATCGTTCAAGATGTTTTATAAGTACACAGGCGGAGAAGACCATCCATATCCAAAACACTCAAGAAGATGTGTATCCAACCAAACCATGACTAAGCACATACGGTTGTGTGTTACTTACTGGACAGTGCACAGTTTTTAAGACTGACTTTCTTTGTGTTTAGTTTAGATCATTGTTAAGGTTGTAGATGCAATAAAGTATATCGAACCTCTGTGACTGTGGATTCAAATAAAGTGAACGTTCGAGAATTGTGGGATTTGGCCTACGCTTTTATACCAAGCGCCGTAATGGCACTGTGAGCGCATACAGTGTTGAATTGTTCCCCAACACTATTAGTGACCGGCCGACTCATAACCCAAAAGAACGCGAGTCTCGTGGTCTGAAGTCAGGCCTTGTGACTGAAACAGCTTAACCCCTTTCACTGCCACACGACAGAAGGTTAGCCCTGTACTATCACACAACCGACGGCGATGCAAATGCGGAGCTAATGATGCTAACGATGGAGCATCGCCGTCGGTTGTGTGATAAGTACAGGGCTAACCTTCTGTATTGTCACAGTGAAAGGGTTAACCGGCTGTCGTGTGGCAGTGAAAGGGCATAACTGTAAGGTTTCAAAGTGTGCCGTAGTGCGGTGATGAGGACGATGACAGCCACACAGATCATGCAAATGAGCGGCGAGGTGGTGTTTGTTTTGCAGTGTATGCTGTGGGTGACACAACAAACAGGGGCCAGCGATGGTCTGCCTGCCAGCGTGTGTTGCCCCCCCCCCCCACCCAGTCTACGGGGCCAGTTCCCTGTGTGTTCGTACTAATGCGCCTCCGTCGGCCAGAGCAGCGGTGCGGCTCCGGGGGGGGGGGAGCGCGCCTGGCGGGATTAAGAGGCGAGCGAGCGCAGCATCGCTCCCTCACCCACGGCTACCCGCCGGAGATGCGAGGAAGCAGGCCATTTCTATGGAAATGCAATGTTTACACGCATGGGGGGAGTCTATTATCTGCCATTTTGGGGCCGTTAAGAGAACAGCGGAGTGTGGTTTTTTTTTCTCCCTCCCTCTCTCTCTCTCTTGCACGAGTCCTCTCTGCCCTCTCTTCTCTTTCTATTTTCCTTCTTTTGTGTGCTCATCCGGAGGAAAAACAAATAGTGTAAAATGTCCTCGTGCTTGATTACACACACAAGCCTCCTCTTCCCCCTCCAGCAAAGTGTATCCAGAGAGACGTCTCACTACTGCCTCTCCTCCCCACCAAACCATCGTCTCCTCCAGAGGCTGGATGGGACCTTTTTTTTTTTTTTTACCTCTCTTCATCTTTTATGCATTGAAATGGCACTGGTGGGAATGTGTTCCTCTCTCTCTCTCTCTCTCTCTCTCTCTCTCTCTCTCTCTCTCTCTCTCTCTCTCTCTCCACTCTAGCAGGGTGGTGTGTGTCAGGATAGTATAGTGTCAGAGCGGGCGATGTGCAAACGAATAAAGTGGAGGTAATTAATCGACATGAGTGCTCAACTCACAGGGAGGGAGTGGCCCCTCGAGAGCAGGGGGGGGGCTGGCTACGTTCTGTAGAGAGGAGACACCAGGGAGGGGGCTGGCTACGTTCTGTAGAGAGGAGACACCAGGGGGGGGGCTGGCTACGTTCTGCAGAGAGAGAGGAGACACCAGGGGGGGGGCTGGCTACGTTCTGCAGAGAGGAGACACCAGGGAGGGGGCTGGCTACGTTCTGCAGAGAGGAGACACCAGGGAGGGGGCTGGCTACGTTCTGTAGAGAGAGAGGAGACACCAGGGAGGGGGCTGGCTACGTTCTGTAGAGAGGAGACACCAGGGAGGGGGCTGGCTACGTTCTGTAGAGAGAGAGGAGACACCAGGGAGGGGGCTGGCTACGTTCTGTAGAGAGAGAGGAGACACCAGGGAGGGGGCTGGCTACGTTCTGTAGAGAGAGAGGAGACACCAGGGGGGGGGCTGGCTACGTTCTGTAGAGAGAGAGGAGACACCAGGGAGGGGGCTGGCTACGTTCTGTAGAGAGAGAGGAGACACCAGGGAGGGGGCTGGCTACGTTCTGTAGAGAGAGAGGAGACACCAGGGGGGGGGCTGGCTACGTTCTGTAGAGAGAGAGGAGACACCAGGGAGGGGGCTGGCTACGTTCTGTAGAGAGAGAGGAGACACCAGGGAGGGGGCTGGCTACGTTCTGCAGAGAGAGAGGAGACACCAGGGAGGGGGCTGGCTACGTTCTGCAGAGAGAGAGGAGACACCAGGGAGGGGGCTGGCTACGTTCTGTAGAGAGGAGACACCAGGGAGGGGGCTGGCTACGTTCTGTAGAGAGAGAGGAGACACCAGGGAGGGGGCTGGCTACGTTCTGTAGAGAGAGAGGAGACACCAGGGGGGGGGCTGGCTACGTTCTGTAGAGAGAGAGGAGACACCAGGGGGGGGGCTGGCTACGTTCTGTAGAGAGAGAGGAGACACCAGGGGGGGGGCTGGCTACGTTCTGTAGAGAGGAGACACCAGGGAGGGGGCTGGCTACGTTCTGCAGAGAGAGAGGAGACACCAGGGAGGGGGCTGGCTACGTTCTGTAGAGAGAGAGGAGACACCAGGGAGGGGGCTGGCTACGTTCTGTAGAGAGGAGACACCAGGGGGGGGGCTGGCTACGTTCTGTAGAGAGAGAGGAGACACCAGGGAGGGGGCTGGCTACGTTCTGTAGAGAGAGAGGAGACACCAGGGAGGGGGCTGGCTACGTTCTGTAGAGAGAGAGGAGACACCAGGGGGGGGGCTGGCTACGTTCTGTAGAGAGGAGACACCAGGGAGGGGGCTGGCTACGTTCTGTAGAGAGAGAGGAGACACCAGGGAGGGGGCTGGCTACGTTCTGTAGAGAGAGAGGAGACACCAGGGAGGGGGCTGGCTACGTTCTGCAGAGAGGAGACACCAGGGAGGGGGCTGGCTACGTTCTGTAGAGAGGAGACACCAGGGAGGGGGCTGGCTACGTTCTGTAGAGAGAGAGGAGACACCAGGGAGGGGGCTGGCTACGTTCTGTAGAGAGAGAGGAGACACCAGGGAGGGGGCTGGCTACGTTCTGTAGAGAGAGAGGAGACACCAGGGAGGGGGCTGGCTACGTTCTGTAGAGAGGAGACACCAGGGGGGGGGCTGGCTACGTTCTGTAGAGAGGAGACACCAGGGAGGGGGCTGGCTACGTTCTGCAGAGAGGAGACACCAGGGAGGGGGCTGGCTACGTTCTGTAGAGAGAGAGGAGACACCCAGGGAGGGGGCTGGCTACGTTCTGTAGAGAGGAGACACCAGGGGGGGGGCTGGCTACGTTCTGTAGAGAGAGAGGAGACACCAGGGGGGGGGCTGGCTACGTTCTGTAGAGAGAGAGGAGACACCAGGGAGGGGGCTGGCTACGTTCTGTAGAGAGAGAGGAGACACCAGGGGGGGGGCTGGCTACGTTCTGTAGAGAGAGAGGAGACACCAGGGGGGGGGCTGGCTACGTTCTGTAGAGAGAGAGGAGACACCAGGGAGGGGGCTGGCTACGTTCTGCAGAGAGGAGACACCAGGGAGGGGGCTGGCTACGTTCTGTAGAGAGAGAGGAGACACCAGGGGGGGGGCTGGCTACGTTCTGTAGAGAGAGAGGAGACACCAGGGAGGGGGCTGGCTACGTTCTGTAGAGAGAGAGGAGACACCAGGGGGGGGGCTGGCTACGTTCTGTAGAGAGAGAGGAGACACCAGGGGGGGGGCTGGCTACGTTCTGTAGAGAGAGAGGAGACACCAGGGGGGGGGCTGGCTACGTTCTGTAGAGAGAGAGGAGACACCAGGGGGGGGGCTGGCTACGTTCTGTAGAGAGAGAGGAGACACCAGGGAGGGGGCTGGCTACGTTCTGTAGAGAGAGAGGAGACACCAGGGGGGGGGCTGGCTACGTTCTGTAGAGAGAGAGGAGACACCAGGGGGGGGGCTGGCTACGTTCTGTAGAGAGAGAGGAGACACCAGGGAGGGGGCTGGCTACGTTCTGCAGAGAGGAGACACCAGGGAGGGGGCTGGCTACGTTCTGCAGAGAGGAGACACCAGGGAGGGGGCTGGCTACGTTCTGTAGAGAGAGAGGAGACACCAGGGGGGGGGCTGGCTACGTTCTGTAGAGAGAGAGGAGACACCAGGGAGGGGGCTGGCTACGTTCTGTAGAGAGAGAGGAGACACCAGGGGGGGGGCTGGCTACGTTCTGTAGAGAGAGAGGAGACACCAGGGGGGGGGCTGGCTACGTTCTGTAGAGAGGAGACACCAGGGGGGGGGCTGGCTACGTTCTGTAGAGAGAGAGGAGACACCAGGGGGGGGGCTGGCTACGTTCTGTAGAGAGAGAGGAGACACCAGGGGGGGGGCTGGCTACGTTCTGTAGAGAGAGAGGAGACACCAGGGAGGGGGCTGGCTACGTTCTGTAGAGAGAGAGGAGACACCAGGGAGGGGGCTGGCTACGTTCTGTAGAGAGAGAGGAGACACCAGGGGGGGGGCTGGCTACGTTCTGTAGAGAGGAGACACCAGGGAGGGGGCTGGCTACGTTCTGTAGAGAGAGAGGAGACACCAGGGAGGGGGCTGGCTACGTTCTGTAGAGAGAGAGGAGACACCAGGGGGGGGGCTGGCTACGTTCTGTAGAGAGGAGACACCAGGGAGGGGGCTGGCTACGTTCTGTAGAGAGAGAGGAGACACCAGGGAGGGGGCTGGCTACGTTCTGTAGAGAGAGAGGAGACACCAGGGAGGGGGCTGGCTACGTTCTGCAGAGAGAGAGGAGACACCAGGGAGGGGGCTGGCTACGTTCTGTAGAGAGAGAGGAGACACCAGGGAGGGGGCTGGCTACGTTCTGTAGAGAGAGAGGAGACACCAGGGAGGGGGCTGGCTACGTTCTGTAGAGAGAGAGGAGACACCAGGGGGGGGGCTGGCTACGTTCTGTAGAGAGGAGACACCAGGGAGGGGGCTGGCTACGTTCTGTAGAGAGAGAGGAGACACCAGGGAGGGGGCTGGCTACGTTCTGCAGAGAGAGAGGAGACACCAGGGGGGGGCTGGCTACGTTCTGTAGAGAGAGAGGAGACACCAGGGGGGGGGCTGGCTACGTTCTGTAGAGAGGAGACACCAGGGAGGGGGCTGGCTACGTTCTGTAGAGAGAGAGGAGACACCAGGGGGGGGGCTGGCTACGTTCTGTAGAGAGGAGACACCAGGGAGGGGGCTGGCTACGTTCTGTAGAGAGGAGACACCAGGGAGGGGGCTGGCTACGTTCTGTAGAGAGAGAGGAGACACCAGGGAGGGGGCTGGCTACGTTCTGTAGAGAGGAGACACCAGGGAGGGGGCTGGCTACGTTCTGTAGAGAGAGAGGAGACACCAGGGAGGGGGCTGGCTACGTTCTGTAGAGAGAGAGGAGACACCAGGGGGGGGGCTGGCTACGTTCTGTAGAGAGAGAGGAGACACCAGGGAGGGGGCTGGCTACGTTCTGTAGAGAGGAGACACCAGGGAGGGGGCTGGCTACGTTCTGCAGAGAGAGAGGAGACACCAGGGGGGGGGCTGGCTACGTTCTGCAGAGAGAGAGGAGACACCAGGGAGGGGGCTGGCTACGTTCTGTAGAGAGAGAGGAGACACCAGGGGGGGGGCTGGCTACGTTCTGCAGAGAGGAGACACCAGGGAGGGGGCTGGCTACGTTCTGTAGAGAGAGAGGAGACACCAGGGGGGGGGCTGGCTACGTTCTGTAGAGAGGAGACACCAGGGAGGGGGCTGGCTACGTTCTGCAGAGAGGAGACACCAGGGAGGGGGCTGGCTACGTTCTGCAGAGAGAGAGGAGACACCAGGGAGGGGGCTGGCTACGTTCTGTAGAGAGAGAGGAGACACCAGGGGGGGGGCTGGCTACGTTCTGTAGAGAGAGAGGAGACACCAGGGAGGGGGCTGGCTACGTTCTGCAGAGAGGAGACACCAGGGAGGGGGCTGGCTACGTTCTGTAGAGAGAGAGGAGACACCAGGGAGGGGGCTGGCTACGTTCTGTAGAGAGAGAGGAGACACCAGGGGGGGGGCTGGCTACGTTCTGTAGAGAGAGAGGAGACACCAGGGAGGGGGCTGGCTACGTTCTGCAGAGAGGAGACACCAGGGGGGGGGCTGGCTACGTTCTGTAGAGAGGAGACACCAGGGAGGGGGCTGGCTACGTTCTGTAGAGAGAGAGGAGACACCAGGGAGGGGGCTGGCTACGTTCTGTAGAGAGAGAGGAGACACCAGGGAGGGGGCTGGCTACGTTCTGTAGAGAGAGAGGAGACACCAGGGAGGGGGCTGGCTACGTTCTGTAGAGAGAGAGGAGACACCAGGGGGGGGGCTGGCTACGTTCTGTAGAGAGAGAGGAGACACCAGGGAGGGGGCTGGCTACGTTCTGTAGAGAGAGAGGAGACACCAGGGAGGGGGCTGGCTACGTTCTGTAGAGAGGAGACACCAGGGGGGGGGCTGGCTACGTTCTGTAGAGAGAGAGGAGACACCAGGGGGGGGGCTGGCTACGTTCTGTAGAGAGAGAGGAGACACCAGGGGGGGGGCTGGCTACGTTCTGCAGAGAGGAGACACCAGGGAGGGGGCTGGCTACGTTCTGCAGAGAGGAGACACCAGGGAGGGGGCTGGCTACGTTCTGCAGAGAGAGAGGAGACACCAGGGAGGGGGCTGGCTACGTTCTGTAGAGAGAGAGGAGACACCAGGGAGGGGGCTGGCTACGTTCTGTAGAGAGAGAGGAGACACCAGGGAGGGGGCTGGCTACGTTCTGTAGAGAGGAGACACCAGGGAGGGGGCTGGCTACGTTCTGTAGAGAGAGAGGAGACACCAGGGAGGGGGCTGGCTACGTTCTGTAGAGAGAGAGGAGACACCAGGGGGGGGCTGGCTACGTTCTGTAGAGAGGAGACACCAGGGGGGGGGCTGGCTACGTTCTGTAGAGAGAGAGGAGACACCAGGGGGGGGGCTGGCTACGTTCTGTAGAGAGAGAGGAGACACCAGGGAGGGGGCTGGCTACGTTCTGTAGAGAGAGAGGAGACACCAGGGGGGGGGCTGGCTACGTTCTGTAGAGAGAGAGGAGACACCAGGGAGGGGGCTGGCTACGTTCTGTAGAGAGAGAGGAGACACCAGGGGGGGGGCTGGCTACGTTCTGTAGAGAGAGAGGAGACACCAGGGAGGGGGCTGGCTACGTTCTGTAGAGAGAGAGGAGACACCAGGGAGGGGGCTGGCTACGTTCTGTAGAGAGAGAGGAGACACCAGGGAGGGGGCTGGCTACGTTCTGTAGAGAGAGAGGAGACACCAGGGGGGGGGCTGGCTACGTTCTGCAGAGAGAGAGGAGACACCAGGGAGGGGGCTGGCTACGTTCTGTAGAGAGAGAGGAGACACCAGGGAGGGGGGCTGGCTACGTTCTGTAGAGAGAGAGGAGACACCAGGGGGGGGGCTGGCTACGTTCTGTAGAGAGAGAGGAGACACCAGGGGGGGGGCTGGCTACGTTCTGCAGAGAGAGAGGAGACACCAGGGAGGGGGCTGGCTACGTTCTGTAGAGAGAGAGGAGACACCAGGGGGGGGGCTGGCTACGTTCTGCAGAGAGGAGACACCAGGGAGGGGGCTGGCTACGTTCTGTAGAGAGAGAGGAGACACCAGGGAGGGGGCTGGCTACGTTCTGTAGAGAGAGAGGAGACACCAGGGGGGGGCTGGCTACGTTCTGCAGAGAGAGAGGAGACACCAGGGAGGGGGCTGGCTACGTTCTGCAGAGAGGAGACACCAGGGAGGGGGCTGGCTACGTTCTGTAGAGAGAGAGGAGACACCAGGGAGGGGGCTGGCTACGTTCTGTAGAGAGAGAGGAGACACCAGGGAGGGGGCTGGCTACGTTCTGTAGAGAGAGAGGAGACACCAGGGAGGGGGCTGGCTACGTTCTGTAGAGAGAGAGGAGACACCAGGGAGG